>NC_071344.1:22460545-22781561 GCF_027744825.2 Synchiropus splendidus
AAACATGCATGTCCACCTTTGGCCTCCTGGCTGAATCACAAAAACAAGAGCTTCTGGCAGCTCCAGAGAAAACATACATTCCTGTTTTCACTTCAAGGGTACCATCTCTGGCGTATTTGGAATACAGAGTGGGTGGATATCTGTTCAACATTCCATTGGTACTGAAAAACAAGTTATCATTGTAACCCTAATGACACAGGTCAAATTATTCCACAACATATCTCCCCTTTGTGGGTCTCAGACCCACACACCGAATTTAGCAAACTATCCCATTTTATTTTATTGAAGATTATTTCGTACTGTAACAGAGCAGTGACAATATACTGGATATAAGTATGTAGAAAATGTTAACTAAATGATTCATATAGCTGTAGTTAGTTCAATATGTTTACTGCTGTCTGGTTAAATAAAAATCTCAACCGCGTGGCAGGAAAATGTTAGTCAGTTTGTTTCCGGAAGCATCAAAAGTTTTCCCCAATTGTTTTTTGTTGTCACTTTTCGTCATAGGTGAAATTTTCTTTTTTTTTTTTTTTTTTTTTTAGTGAAACAATAATCAAGTAATTATACTGGCAAAGAAACATAGGATCATGATTTAAACACATTTGTCATGTAATCATAACAACACCTCATTCTTCAGTCACCTCTGGAGTATGATCAGAGTCCTCCAATTAATCAGGTGATGGCTACAGATGTGGTCTCTCAGTCACCACGAGAGCCAGTTGTTCAGCAGGCATCATGTTCAGCATCTGTGCGTTCCAAAGTCCCGTCGTGACCGCTAACTGCTTCTCAGTCATTCGCAGACACAGTTTCCTCATCATGGGTACGATGCAACATGCCAGAAGAAAAATGACGATGAGTATGATTGCAGTAGTCATCCTCACTTCTGCAAAAAATGCTCCACATTTTCTTCGGTGTCCATCTAACCAATCCCAGGCCCAACTTATAGCTCCTGCATGCTCTTTTATCTCATTTTTTGAATCTCTAAGTTTATCCATTGCAATGGCAAATGTTCCATCAGGCGCGGTGTTGTTGGAATGTAAGTGCAACACTGATCTGCAAACATGTGACACACACCAACCAATCTAACACCTGACGATTTCGTAACACCATTTTACCAGTTTCATGCAGTTGTTCTCCCAGTAGTTTAAATATTTCATAGGTATGGTTTGTGTAAATAGTAAATATAATTAATCGAATAATGTGGTTTTATTACAGAGAGGACTAGTGGTGGTCAAAACTGGACGGTCATCTTCGTTTCCTTTTTTTTTGACTGTGGTGTGGTTCCAAGTTTGCCAGACAGTGTTTTACCTAGAGCTCCCTGACCTCTGACATGGATCCCACTTTTACTCCGCCTGTCCTGCACCAATACGCTTAACGTTTTGTGTTTCTGGGCATTTTTCACACAACGGGTGATCGCATCGTACTTAACTGAGTCCCTGTTATGCTCGAGTTTTTTAGCTGGAACTTAGGGTGTCACGGTCTGGACTTTGGTCGGCTGCTGCGGTCTCGCAAGCTGCGCAAGCTCGTCTCCTGGTGACAACCAAACCAGACAACTTATTATCACAGCAAGCCTTGTCATCAACATTTTGACTATCTAAATCATTGACTTCACTGCCTGTTTTATTACCTCTTTGGTTGTGATGGCCTTGGGCCTTTGTGCAATGGCTCAGATGGTACCAAGTGGCGCTGCCTTCGACTTGGACAGCTGTTGGTGTTGCTCGGACCACGGTGTATGGACCTTCACATCTCGGCTGGTGCCACTTCCTTCGGAAGACCTTGATATACTCCTGGTCGCCGGGAACCACCAAATGCCCGGCCTCACGATCGGCCTCAAGCTCCCGTTTTCTCTCCTGCAGATAGATAGTCTTATGGATAGAAGTTAGTTGCTTCGTATAACTTCTAAGTTCAGATTGTAGTTGCTCAAGTGGAGGCCCCTTGTAGGGTCCCCTCAAGTGTGGTGCCGGCATCGGCCATCCCGTCAACATCTTGTGTGGTGTCAAATGCGTGCTTTGATGAGTTTGCATGCGATAACTCATCAGTGCTAATGGTAACGCATCAACCCAGTTTAGCTTCGTGCTAGCACAGATCTTATTCAGTTTCGCTTTCAGGGTTCCATTTATCCCCTCAACCATTCCCTGACTCTGGGGGTGATAAACGGCACCCAATCGTTGTTTGATTCGAAGTTGCTGCAAGATGCCCTTCACAACCTTTTGTACAAATGCAGCACCGTTGTCTGAGCTTATTTCTGACGGAATGCCAACTCGAGGAATGATTTATCTGGTCAGGAATTTGATTACTGTTTCAGCACTCAAGTCTTTAGATGGTGCTGCTTCAACCCAGCAGCTTAACCGATCAATTACCACCAACATGTTGCGTCTCCCTTGAACCGTTTTTATCATGTCAACGTAATCGATCACAAGATGTTTAAATGGACCTTCTGGGACTGGAATATGACCTATTGGTATCTTGATGTTTTTTCGTTGTTTTCTTCACAAATCTCACATTGATTCAGCACTTCATCTGTTGTTGTCTGCAAAAATGGGGACCAATATCCCTGCTGTCTGATTTTCTTCACCACTTCCCCCCTTGCGTGCAGTGCAGATCACTGTGCACCTCCGAAATCAAGATGGTCAAAAGTGCAGTTGGAGCTACGAGCTTGCCTTCATGTGATCGCCAGAGACCCTGATTGTCCACAGTAGCTCCTTTTTGTTTCCACAAAACCTTTTCATTTTCATCTGCATTTTCTTGGATCAAGATTATGTCTTCAGGTGTGACTGAGGGTTCTAATGTCACCATAGGTGACAAAATGGCTATTTTGCATCTTGACACTTCTTTTGCTGCCTCGTCAGAGAGAAGAAGAATACACCAAAATGTCAAACCTGAAAACTGAATTGTACATTTATCAGCTGGATGATGACAAAACCTACGGAGATGGCTGTGTTATCAGTCTAACGACTGTGGTGTGCTAATAGAGGTGAAGCCAGAAAATTTTCCAAGGGCTGAAGAAGAAGAAGAAGAAGAACAACAACAACGTCAGAAGGCTGGAGCCGTGTCTAACAAACCTGATCGAATGGAGAGGAAGCCGTCCTTCGTGGCTATATGGCTGGCTAAAATCTCAGGATCAGGACGATGGTCCTTCATGGCCATCCATAAAGTATCGACAGGAGTCACGGGTGAACAAGAACAAGATTTCGTACTGGAGTATTTTAATTCTGATTGCGGTGTATTTCGTACTCTGTTAACCATACCAATGGATGCTTGGAGTAAGAAAATTCAGGAGTTTCTCCGAAAATCGACGGCCTCTTTTAGCATAGCCGCTGATGGAATGATGCCCTTGTGCCGAAAGAGGCACTGACCTTTTAGTCCTGCCCCCTTTGGACCGCCTACTCACTGATGGCTGCTATAAAGAGGATTTTTTCCAGAGCGACACCCTGCAGACGTACCTGTCGAAACAAGAGCAACTAAGACAACGATGAGGACCGAAGGGAAGAGAGGTATTGGCACTATCTTCCTCGGAGCTGCTACAGGCGGCACTGGGTACAGAATGAACAACTCCTCGACGAGCCCTCTATTTCCTGTGGTAGAACACCTAACTGGTGATGGTCATGAGTACGATGGTTCTAACAACAACACGACAGATGGAGCCTGTCCTTCAGCGACCATCAAAGACGACACAGACGACTTTGATGCAACTGAAATGGAAGATGTGGATGATGAGGAGGAACCTGTAGGGAGAGCACCAACCTCCTACCCCAAGAACGAAACTGTCGGCGTGCATCCGCCTGCTTCATCTTCAGCTTCTCAAGACCAAGAACCAGCAGCTAATGATGACACGGATGGATGGATAAGCGGTTTCTTCTTGAAAGCTTTAAAGACAGTTGTATTTCATCTACCAGGTAAAACCATGCGCAGGTATTGGAGGGAGATCTGCTACGGTTGCCAAGTAGACCATCCCAGCCAACTACAACACAGCTGCCTTGAAGAGATGGAGGATGATTTATACAGTCTTAACTTCCACCCGTTGATGAAGAGACTCTGTAACAAGAACTTTCTGTCTGCTATACAACACTACTTGACCCTGAATGACGTACAACCGGAGAAAATGAGAACCAAGGCTACGGCTGAGACAGTCTTGCTCGAAATGAGGTCTCCAAAATCAAGTGTCTGGAATGAATACATCAAACATGAGCATGAGGATCCTCTAATTGAACGTCTGGATTCAGCAAGTAGAATCTGGAATAGAACGCCGGTCCTGGTCGATGTCACAAACACGAGATTCCCTCGTATGTGATACTTTTTTTTATTTTTTTTTACTCTTTTACTCTCTTTGTATAACATTACGTTTGAATCCTTACATAACCTGTGGAATAAAAAACATTAAGAAGTATATTTGGATCTCAGCTCATTCATTTCTCGTTTAACATGACGGTGAAACACATCATTAAAAGAGTTTATTACAATCCTCTTCACCCCGGGACCTCTGGAGGTGTGAGTCGCCTTCGTCCAGGGGTGCAGGATGAGACTGGAAAACCAGTCAGTTCTAAATCTATTGAAGATTTTTCATCAAAACAGGATGCTTACACCGTGCGTAAACCAGCCGAGAAGCAGAGTATTTGTTCACAGGCCTCTTCAACAATTCCAGGCCGACTGATGGGACATGCAGGCATTGGCTAGATATAACGACGATCAAAATTACTTATTGACCGTTATAGATGTATTTTCAAAGAAGGCCTATTTACGCATTTTAAAAAGAAAAACTGCGATTGAGACAATGAAGGCGTTTGAATCAGTGCTGGATGAGAGCGGGACGCCTGCAAAGCTACAGACGGATGATGGGAAAGCATTTTTTAGCAAGAGTTTCCGGGCTTTGATGGAAAGGAAGAGAATTATTCATTTTTCAACAGCGAGTGACTTTAAGGCCTCTGTGGTTGAGAGATTTAACTGCACTCTTAAAAATCGGATGTGGAGATATTTTACAGCTAAAAAGATTACATTACATCGAGGTTTTACAGGATCTAGTAAAGAGTTATAATCACAGCTATCACAGTAGTATAAAAATGACACCGATGGAAGTAACTAAAGAAAATAGTCTGCAAGTGTTTGACAATCTTTACATTAGACCGTCGAAAGGTCGGCAGAAGCCAAAATTTAAGGAGGGCGATCATGTTAGGATATCAAAACTATGAGGTGTATTTCACAAAAAGTATGAGCAGAGTTTTACAGAAGAGATATTCACGATAACTGAATGTATCCACCGCAACCCGCCTGTACATAAATTGAAAGATTTCGACGGTGAACCCATCCAGCGGTCATTTTATGATCAAGAATTACAAAGAGTGCAACTGGTTAAGGAAGTATTTCACGCTGAAAAGATTCTCAAGGAACGCGTCGTTAAAGGAGAAAGACAGGTCTTTGTCCAGTGGAAGAACTGGCCTGAAAAATTCAAAAGGTGGGTAAAAGCTTCAGGTATAAAAAATATATAAGACGATCCTCCTTTACAACAGGCATCATATCATCATGTACGGCTCAAAGAACGCACGCTTCTATGTGACTTTACCATCAAAGGCCAGTGCAAAAGTTTTTAAAGACAACTCGATTGGTACTTTCCGCGTTGATTTAGCACAACATATCGATTTAAACGGAAAATGGGAGGTTGCTTTGACGGAGATTACATACCCTCACACATGGAATAATATTCCGGAGGATGCGGCATCATTTTACTGGAAACCGAACCCTAGAGGACCTGATTCCAACACAAACACGACTCCCCCGAGGGGATCAGAATCAGATGCTAACAGGTTGCGGCGCTATAAAGATGAATTTCACAGAGCCATGAGACGCCAGCGCCTCAGCTCAGAGGACAAAAGACGAATCGCGAGTGGTTGATTGACATTTCAAAATGGCGGGAAGAGATATTTCCAAACTGAAGTTCAAGGGTGGATATTAAAACTCTATTAATCAGATTTCAACCGAGTTGGAGCAAACCTTTAAAAAAACCAATGACGATATACGCTTCCTGTTTGACGGTGCACGGCAAAAAATTGATCTTCAAGGAGACGGTCAGAACCTAATGCTTTTTAAGTGAGTTCAGAGCGCCCCATCCTGATTTAAAAGCGGGGTTTTACCATCGCTACTGTTACAGCGACGCTGTAAGACCGCAGCTTGTAGGGGATGCGTATGCACCGCTCTTAAGAATGGTGGAAATCAAGGGTAGTTACTCAGATATAATCACACAGCATTTTAACCCTGCTTACTATTTACCGGTTGCCAAGAGCCATATTGAAAATATTCAGTTACAAATTAAATCAGATCTTCACAAACCAGTCAATTTTACCTTTGGAAAGGTGGTGGTGACTCTACACTTTAGACCTGTTACTTGAGAGGATATTATATAACCCTTTAATCGTCGTCTGGAAATCCATTCATCATCACAACACCAGAGAGATAACCAGCCTTTGCAGACCAAGTCATAAACAAACACAATGGTCCACACAGGCTTAAGAGACGACCCGCACAGATTTGTACAATATTATGAAAAACAGGTGGGCGGAGATCTACCCGGTTTCTACGGTGACCCGGTTATGTACGGACGAGGCATCCGTTCCCTCTTCTCAAAAATGTTTTGGTTTGTATCATGGATCATCAGGAATTGTCAAAGCGAAACCCCATCTCAAATAAGACGTGGGTAACATAGCCTTGGATATGTTCACCCATACCGTGAGAGGAATGAGCGATCAACAGAGACAGGAAGGGTCAGGCGGTATAGCCGTCTTATCACGAAGGACAAAGAGACGCCCTCCAGGACGACGTGTAAGACAGAGCTCAAATAAACGTCCAAACAAAAAAAGAAAGAAGTCAGTTGACAGAAGCAAACGGGCCAAGAGGAAGTCCAGAGGGAGCTCTGATATATTTTAAAAAACCTTATATACAGTAACATGGCACTCCTACACCAGAAATCTGCTGAATGCACATTGGCAGAACTGGATTTATTCACGCCGCCAATTACGCAGCTTTCCAATTTACACTGAAATTGCTCCAGTAGCCGCTATCAGCGAAGGAGGACCGATTGAGTTTTTTTATAGCAGGAGACGGTGAAAAGTATCTAGACCTAAACGACACCCTTCTACACGTGCGTGCAAGAATTACTAACACTGATAGCACACCGCTGGCTAACGACGCAACAGTCGGTCTCATGAATTATCCTCTAAACACCATCTTTGACCAGTGTGATGTGGTCCTGGGGGATCGAAGGATTTCGCAGTCCAGTTCCACTCACCCGTACAGAGCTATGATCAAAACACTTCTCAACTTTTCAGGCGACACTCTTAAAACACAGTTTAGCGCCGGTCTTTTTTACCAAGACACACCTGTGTTGGTTGACTGTAAACGGTCCCAACGCAGGCCTGAATAAACGGGCAGAGTTCACGAGCAGATCCAGAGAAGAACATCTTCTCGGTCCTCTCCACGGCGACATATTTTTCTGTGAGACACTGTTATTAAACTCACTAGGGCGAATGATGCCTTCTGCCTGACCGGACCCCGCGACTCCACCTTTCGTCTGAAAATCCTTGGCGCCTCTCTGTTTGTGAAGAAAGTCTGTCACAACCTCTTCCGCTGACGTCACCGCCCAACCCACCTAGTCACATCCATACCTGCCTCCAATCTCCTGAAGGTATAAAGACCCGACCAACCTGCCAGTCCTCGCCTGTTCGTCAACCCTTCATGGTTTGTCTTCAAGCGAGATATTCCGCTATTTGCCACTGCCTGGATATTGCATTATCTGAGTTATTTCAGTCGGTCTTTTCTGCCTTAGAACTTCAGCCTGCCTGCACCTCTACTCCACAACCTTCACCTCTTTCATTGCCATAGCGCAGCCAGCTGGACTCCTGGACCCTCACCAGCCACTTGTCTGGGATCTCCACCACAGCATCAGAAGACTCTTCCTGTTCTGCACAATTAAATACCCATCTTCTGATTCCAATCTGCGTTTGAGTCACCTGCTTAAATCAACGTTACAAAGTCACTGTTTCGCCAGCTGTGAGAATAGGTCATGCAGAGCGTTTCTTTAAAGGAAATGCTCTCTGCCCACTCTCACGAGTCAATGTAAAAACATACTCCATTCCAGAAAACTCATTAATATGTACCCAGGATAATTTATTTCTGGGTTCAATACCTAAATACGTGGTTTTAGGGATGGTGCATCATGAGGCATTTACCGGTATGAGAGATCTCTCCCCGTTCAATTTTCATCATTACAACACTGAATATCTCGCCCTCTGTCAGGACGGCCAACAGATCCCCGCTAAAGCTTTTCAACCTCAGTTTAATCACGGTATTTCAGTCAGTGAGTTTTATACCATGATTTTAGCTACAGGAAGACATTTGAAGGATCTACCTCTAAGCATTGATTGCGAAGGTTTTAACAGCGGTTATTCACTGTTTGCATTTAATCTCAATCCAGCCGACGACAACGACGCTCTCTCCCCTGTCTCAAATGGGAATTTAAGACTGGAGATGAGATTCATAGTACCCTTACCAAACACCGTAATACTGATTGTGTACGCTTGTTATGATTCCATTCTGGAGATTGATGCGAAAAGACAAGTGCTGGTGGACTATTATTAAAAAGTTATGGACAGTCTCCAGTTACAGAGGCTGCTGAGAGGTCTCTTGAGCGACACATTTTACGGTGTATGGCCGTCGGATAAGTTGCCTCAATTTACACAACCCCCTCAGACCGCCTGAATATTTAATCGTCAACACACATCCGGCACATAAACCAGGAGAGCACTGGCAGAGTTTAACTCTCGAAGAAGACGGTAGAACAACTTTCTTTGACTCATTTGGAATGGGGCCCTACTTTGCACATTACCCTGAAAGTATTTTAAAGTTTCTCAAGAAACATTCAGGCAACATCAAGTACAACAATGGTCTACTACAGAACCCTCTATCGTTTGTATGTGGTCATTGTAAGTGCCAAAGTAAGTTTCACTTGATATTGTTTACACTGTTAGGTAGTCGTTTTGTGGTTTAGTGCTTTACATAAATATATGTGGGTTTTAATTTGAAGGCCACTTTTGTCTTTTGAAAAAAACGGCAGATGCGCAAGGTAAGCTCGTGGTTGATTTGTGTTGGGTTGTTAAGAACAACATGGACATATAGGTTTTGACCGTTAAGTTTGGATTTTTGGATGTTCCTGAGACCATTACTTTCAATAAAGGAGGATCAAGTTCCACGGCACAAGCTTCAGTTAGTTTTTTATGTTTTTTTGATTCCCGTCCAGGAGAAGCTCGGGGAAAATATATTCGTACGGATGTACTGGTGAGAACGATGAAAATGGAAACATTCGGGGCAAAGGAGGAACAAGTCAGAAACTAACGTCGTTCACAACAATAGAGGTAGCAAACTATTGGAGTTTGCAATCACAGTCATCATTGCATCTTCTACCTCCATCATCGTGCTAGAGGGCTGTGTATCCAAGAAGTATTAAGTCTATACAGTGACGATACCTTAAAATATGACCTCATGGTATACAACTTTGTGAAAGGACATCAACAATGTCTAAAAAGATGTGCACACTGTCCGTGGAAACAACATACTCTGTTCTCTTCAGTATTTTAAAGACTATTGTGACTAATCCTATTTTGTTTGTTCGTGTGTTAAAAAAAATCTGTAATCAGGAGACCAGCTTTCAGCTATACTTTTCTTTCGCAAGATAGAATTCGATTTAAGTCTCTGATATTGAGCCCTCGCTTCAGGATTGGACAGCAGTGTGAGAGGGATGTTTAGCTTTAATAATGTGACGAGAAACTAGGACCATCCCGCAGGTAATGGAGAACTTCTTTTATTATGCGGTAGGGAAAGGTACTTGAATATATCAATCACATGAGAGCCTTTTACAGCATTTCCTTCATACATAAATTTGCCATTCATATTCCAACCATCACCATTTTTGGATATCCTCTGGATAATGTATTCAGCATTTCTTCGAGCTTTTGACGGAAGGATATTTAGAATATCCTGACCCAAGTCATCTGTTACAAAGGGTGTTTTTAGAACACTTTCGACACGACTGTCAGAGTCGTGGGGGTGATCGCTGACTCTGTCTCGTTGTAAAGTCAGAGTTACTCTCCTTTGGTCTCTCTGATCCTGTTTTGTAAAGGTTAAATATCTCTGCAATAGAGCATCATACTTTTTAATCTTCTCATACGAGTTTAACTGAGAATCATTCAGAATGGTCCTCATCTTCTCATTCAATTCATCTTTGGCAGTTTCACAGATGTCGGAGGTTGGACTTGATAACTGGTTAATTTGCTGAGGAGAGACCAGATACATTTTCTGGACAGTCTTCATCGTGTTTTACTTCTTTACAAGTCCTCCTATTAGATTTCCAATGATTGGAACGGCAGCCGCTAGCAACGGCAACAGGAATCCTCCCGATTGCTTTATAAGAATCCTTCATCTACGCTTCACGCACGCCTTTTTATTAGCCAAGAGTCTGATGTTCTCATGATTCCGCTTTTATTTTGTCATGCGAGTCTTGTTTTGTTTTCTTCCTCCGTTCTTCCTGTTTGTGTGGCACATGGCTGGAGCCAATCAACCCCAGATCACCTGAGTATTAGAGCACCTGGACTCCAGCACCGTGTGCCAGATCGTCCCCTATTATTCCCTGTGATCGACTCCTCTAGTTCCTGCAGATGGAGTCCTTTGTTCCCTGTGATTTCTTCTCTAGTTTCTGTGACGCTCTCCTTTGTTCCCTGTGGTAACTCCTCGTTCTCTTGGCTCTCCTTGTTCGTTCTCTTGTTCTGTGCGCTAGTTAGCTTATTTTGGATTTCTTTGTCTTAAACCCTGGTGCCTGAGTTAGTGTTCGGTTTCTTCCTGTTTCCGCCTTTCCTGGTTTCTTTTGTCTCTATCTCTGTTCATTGTACTTTCGTCTCTCCGTTCCCAAATTTAAGTTGGTTTGATTCTCCCAGTTTGGTGACGCTTTCTGTTTGGTCTCTTATTCTTGTATATGGACTTCGGCTCGTTTGGTTACTCTGTTTTGGACATTTAGACTTTATCTTGTGTCTCCCGGTTCGGTGACGCTTTCTGTCGTGATTTTGTTGTTTAATTATTAAAATATTGTTTTTGACTCGGTCCTGCCTTTTGTGACTTTCACCACTGCGCTTGGGTCCCGCTCCACGTCCTTGACCCGTGACAGATGTTTTTCTTCTGTTTTTTCAGTTTTTTTTAACTGAGCCTGCGACAACAGTACATTCCCCTGAAACGTTCAGGGCGATCTCATCGAGAGCTTGAATAAAGTCCCGAGAACTATGCATCAAAATGTCTTTACGTTTCATTTAAGGAGCATGGTATAGTTCCTTAAGTAAACCTGCGTTTCTTTTTATATGTGCTGACATGACTTAAGCAGACGTTTTTGGTATGGACACAGTGTGACGTTGATGAGGAAGTATCCCAGTCCTTAGTCTGTAGCGTTCTGGACATGAGGGTGTTAGACCAACAATTAAGTACCCGTGAGCGCCAGCTGTAGCATCTTCAAAGCTTTCTTGAAAGAAAACTCTTTGAGACGGGTAAACTTGTTGAGCAAGAACTTTTATCTGCGTTTTATTGCGAGGATACAACTATATTTACTACGATGAAATAAGTTTTGCGTCACCATTATTTTTTCAAAAGATTTAGGTAAACCTTCAATGAATTTGATATTTTTATTCATCTTTTGCAATTCACTGTACATAGGTTCAAAAGACGTATACATACATACAATCTTTATTTACAATTGACATCATCCATCACAAGTATACATGGGTCTTTCCTAACCCTGATGGTCCCACCACTAGACATGAAAATGATGTTTTCAAGCGCGGATCAAAATGAATTTCTTCCATAATGACCCAGTCATCCACTCAAAACTCAGAACCCAAAAGGTTTGGTTGTGCCGTACAAAAAAAATCGTCTCTTATCGCACATGTCTCTTATCGAGTTTTGTAGGAACTGATCTGTTTTTTAAAGTGATGTTCTTTTTATCCCTCACAATATTGTGTTGATGGGTCTCAAGCACCCCATCAGGTGAATTCTGTAAATAGCCCTCTACACGATCTCTGACGGAGTCAAAGTTTATCTGCTGAAAAGACTCTTTTGTTTGCATGATACCTTTAACTTTCATCACAACCTTCTTCTGTCCTTTGGTCCTATAACCATATGTCTTAGGACCCGCCGAAGCGAAGTCCTCGATGCTATCCCCGTCGAGTTCATCAGTCAGATCACTGAGATAGTTACCTAATTTTAAAGGCGTCTTGCTGTCTTTCACCACATATATCAAGCTGTCTGTGTCAACATAGAGAACATCCTTCTGCAAGTAAAAGCTCCCATAAAAACATTGGTGCTTTTACCAGGAGGGTAGAGACCCTTGTAACGTCACTGGATCACAACTTTTTTCTCATCCAGCATGTTAAAGTAGCTGACCTCGTATTTCCCTGAAAGCAAGAAACTGAAAAACTCGTTGGGGTCTGACACTACAGAAACCTGAGACATGTTCTCTTTCTGACAGAACTTGCCTCAAAGGCTATTAACCAAAGCCTTAGCCACCTGTCTCTTTGCAGGGTTGTGACAAATCTTATCAGCACAAAGCAAAATCCCCCGATGTGCTTGATAATCCTAAATGTATTTGTCGTGGCTTTCCTGATCAACGGCCTCAGCAGGGTAACCAGAAGCCTCCTGCTTGCCCTTCAGGAATGTACGGATGTAACCTGTGAAAATACAATCGCTAGATCTATCAAAATGCCATACTTCGATAATCTTGGCCACCTTGTATCCCTTGTCCAGAGCCTTGTTGAACTCAACCGTGACCCAGACCCCTGTCGAAGCACGCTCATCATCATTATGCGTACAGCCACTGTCTTGGACAATACGACTTGAACAGATACTGCATAACGTGAAGTGTAATTTACCGCCTGGTCCTCTGTAGGGTAAAACGGGTAATATAAAACCCGAGGAGGATAGACAACCGCCTTGATAAGACCAAAGTACTGTCTGGGATCCCCAAAGTCCTTGTGAATTTTTCGGGGGTGACCTAGGAACACGTGCTGTTGACGTAAGGATACAGAGGTGACATCAGCGTAATCAACTTTTTCACCAGGTTGGCCGTGTAACGCAGCTTTAAAGCGCTGGTTCTACCGCCGTAGAGGGCATTACGAGGGTTGAGAGGCTCAGGGGTGTCAAAATCTAAGAGAAAATCTCTGAGATTATCACACGATTGTCGAAGTGAACGCCATTCGTGTTCCCAGATGGTAATAAGATGCACCTCATGATCAGACTTTAACGCCTGCTCTCTCTCCATCGTAGCAGAGTAGAATTCACCATATGGTCTACCTCTTAACAGACAGACTGCATGTGGGTCGACACATGAAGGACAACCGTGGGAGAAACATCCATAAAACTCCCAGACCTGCTTAACACCGTCAACTTTAGCATAACCGTCAACAAAATACTGGCCAAACACCATCTCCCCACGGTTCAAGGCATGTTGTATCAAAATGCCCTGTCTGTGTGATTCCCATAGCTACCAATGGATGGAAGCATGTGAGAACCTCTTGTTACCTTTTATTACATAATTGTTGGGACATGGTATTGCTAATGTGTCTGGTTTTAAAAAGTTGGTCCTGAAAACAGCCATACACACAGAGGTGATTGTTATGGACGAGAGTGCAACATCTGTTTCTTTAAAAAACTCCTCTCTAAATATCATGCATCCTCTGGCCAGAATGTCAACATCATTTTTACAATAGTGAATAGCTTCACTCCTGAAATTGAAAGAATCATCACGCACAGTATCATACCAGCTTTAAAAATCTTTCTGTTCAGGGTCTGACATGCCCTCGAAGCCGTAGTCTGATGGAGGAGGATACACCCCTATGTAATGCAGACGATCTTTCAAGCTCAACTTGTGTGGAAAAAAAACCCTTGCACTGCTCGGTGAAACCTAGAGCTTTATGCATGAAGCTGAGTCGCATGGCTAGGAATGAGAGAGAGTCGATAAATTTTAGCTTGTAGTGAGGATCCTCAAGACAAATATCTTACTACCGGTCATGATTATCCTCTTACATATTAACCCTTCGTCAAGCATACCTCTCAAGACAATGACGCTGTCAAAGCCCCTGGCATTATGTGCAACAAAAACACAACTCTAAACCAATTCTTTCTGAAATATAAAAGAAACGCTCGAACACATTCGAGACCATTAAACATCTATTCTTCACCTCTCTGCGTCTTTACACACACTAAAGAAGGGACATGTCTACCTTGGTCATCTGTAAACGTTTCAAAATCACAACAAAACAGATCAGGATGCTCAGTCTTCCTGGCAATGGGCTGAATGTAGCACTGGTGGACCTCGTTTGTCGATGATAATTCTACATTGCAGATTTTACATTTAAGCACACCGCAACAACTGTTAGGTTTACCCTGTTTTAATGGGATATACCGGCACCTTCCGCATTTTTCACATTTTTTGTATATCTGGCAGAGACTGCTCCCATTAGCGCCAATCTCTTTGTGTCTCACAATGCAGGAAGGTGTTCTACAAACCCGGCAACCATCGCCACAAGTTACAGGCTTTGGGACCTCTGTAGGGCAAACAGGATTGTGACAAACGCTACGGTGACCTTTGCAGATGTGTTGTGATTTATCTTCATACCCCTTATGACAGCTGACGCAAAAGTGACGTCTTCCTAAAAAACCCTTTGGGTTTTTTACCCCGCAATAGTGTCCCTGAAGTAGAAACAAGTATGAAGGATCCGAACCATCAGCAAAACCTGTGGCATAATGCGCTAATGGTTGGTTTGCTGTTGTTTTATGAAACACAACAATTTTACGCCTCACTATCCATTCAAACAGGGGTATATCTGTGAATGTGATAGGTGTTTGAGAATCTAAACCAGCTTTGTTTTGTAATTCCCTCCCCAACTCAACACAATCTTGATACGTACGGTTAGGATTAAGGAGACAAGAAAGGCTGATTGCAAAGCAAAGCTGACCAGTTCCATCACTACCAACTAGAGACTGTAGAGATGTCATCATTTTTTACCAATAATTTTGGCATGCAGTGTCTTCTTGAGTTTGCGTTTAGCGCCACCTCGAGGGTTATGCACAATTTGGACCGTTAATTCAAGTATCTTACCCATAACTATGACTCTGTCAGATTGCATGGTGTTGCTCAGGAGGGCCTCAAAAGCAGGGTAGATATTTTCCCCGTCACCTTCAACCACAACATTAACATGTTCTTGAACATCTTCACCAACCACTTCAAGCTGAACCACATCCTCTCGATGTGCTAGTCTCTGCGTTTCATCTGCCAACTCTCTGACCTGTTGCATCAAACCTCTGTAGAAAGTAGCTAAATCAGGAGTGTCGGGTACAGCAGGACGTGTTAGCACCCTTCTCATCCTATCGGTGTTAAAAGGCTCTATGACTTCTGATTCAATACCGGTACCTCTTACACAGCATCCTTCCTGAACCGAATCACCGTCATCATCAACATTGTCATCGCTACAGCTGGAGCCAGACACATCTATCAGAGGGTCAAGAGCTGGTGTCCCTGAATCAGCCGTCTGTTGATTATCAACAAACCTTTCTTACCAATCGCCATTGTCTAAAGAGGTATCAGCCCTACCTTCCCGAGATGATGCAGGAACAATATTTAAAATACGATTATCCTCTCTCTCAGCGAAAAAAAAAAATGGACTCCATGTTTTCATTTATACTCGGATCATAGACCAGCTCTACATCCTCCTCAGACATGCCGTCAAACAAGCCAGACAGAAACATGCGTGTCGGTGAAGCACTCTGGTCAATGAGGTGTGGTGTAGTGTCCTGGTTGTGGGTGGATTCAGGGTCAGAACCAGAAGGAAAACCATCATGGTTGGCCACAATTTAATAATAATAACAATAAAATAATAATTTAAAATAATTAATAAACAAAACAGCAACCTCAAAACACAATCACCCACGGTGCTTTTAAAAATTCAGGCTCCAAATGGACCTTACTGTGGTTGAACTTCAGTCAGGTCAGTCCACGACGTCTGTTACCACCAGGTCCTTGTAGTTTTAGGAGCCTCACGACTTCAGACACCAGCACTTTATTCGTTATGTCCTTCCTGACGATTTCTGTAACGTCACCTTACCTTCACCTTCACCTTCTTCTACCGCTTATCCGGGGTCGGGTCGCGGAGGCACTATTCGGAGCACGGAAGCCCAAACTTCCCGGTCCGCACAAACCTCCTCCAGCTCATCCCTGGGGATCCTGAGGCGTTCCCAGGCCAGACCGGAGACATGGGTCCTGGGTCATCCCCGGGGTCTCCTCCCGGTAGGACATGCACGGAACACCTCCCCAGGGAGGTGTCCAGGGGGCATCCGGATCAGATGCCCGAGCCACCTCAACTGGTTCCTCTCGATGTGGAGGAGCAGCGGCTCCACCCCGAGCTCCTCCCGGATGACCGAACTCCCCACCCTATCTCGAAGGGTGCGCCCAGCCACCCTGCGGAGGAAACTCATCTCAGCCGCTTGTATCCGCGATCTCATCCATTCGGTCATTACCCAAAGCTCGTGACCATAGGTGAGGGTGGGAACGTAGATGGGTAAATCGAGAGCTTCGTCTTGTGACTGAGCTCCCTCTTCACCACGACGGTCCGATACAGCGACCGCATCACTGCTGCAGCTGCACCAACCCGTCTATCAATCTCACGCTCCCCTTTTCCCTCACTGGAGAACAAGACCCTGAGATACTTAAACTCCGCCACTTGGGGCAAGAACTCTCCACCGACCTGGAGAGAGCAAACCACCTTATTCCGGTGAAGAACCATGGCCTCAGACTTGTAGGTGCTGATCAATAGATAAAAGGCCTTTAGGCCAAGTTGGTTGCTATTTTCTTATTCTTTAGCATAAATAGGCATGTTTTTGTTTTGTTTTGTTTTGGTTTCGTCGTTTAAGTTCCACACTATTTTATGACTATTTTATTATTTTATTTTAGACTTAAGTTTTAGACTTATTTGGGGACAAGAGTTTTGGGAGTGAAGTTGGAAGACGTGAACATTTTGAGGGAGACGAGATGTTATGACGTGTCATGGGATTATTTGGGGTCACAACTTGGGGGCGCTCTTGTTATGTTGCCGTGTCACCATCCGGTTTGTTGGAAGTTGGAACCGTGCATAAAACCTGCTGTGTTGATACATCCTGTGTGTATTCCTTTCAGCTTTGGCTACCACAGGGCGTGTCTCTTCAACCCACTTGGGAGAACGAATCAAATGTCCGGACCATCATTGTGCAGTGTCGCCAGGTTCACGGACAGGGCCCCAGGCTACCAGGCCCAGTGGAGCGCTCGAGGCCGAGGCACTGGAAGGAGCGAATTCAATATGAATAATAATAATAAAAAAAAACAAAAAAAACAAAAAAAAAAAAACGCAAATACTATGCTCCAAGCAATGCTTTTATTTAAAACAAATTTCCGCACAAACAGAAATTTCCTCCGGTCAGCCGACTGCCCCGGGGGAAGCTGCCGAAGTCCCGATGTCCACGTACGGAGCTCCACAAGCGCCGAGTCTCCTGCGGTTAAATCCACTGCTGTGGTGATGAGACAAGTCTCTCCCGTGACTGCGACGAGACCTCAGTCCTGCCTGAAGTTTCCGTGGTCCAGATGAGCCGCTCCGCACCTCTTCAAGTCTCAAGCTTCTTCTCTTGTTGTGGCAGATGCGCCGGCTCCGGCTGTAATTTCACAATGACAGAGTCAGTCACTCACGCCTCTGTAATTTCACAATCACATTTTGCGGAGTGCCCTGGCACTTCCAGTGAAGTAGAAAGGCTGGTGTAATATCCCTGGAATATGTCTGTGTCCAGCTGTCCCTGGAGCCTGCCTGCCTCCCAAACAGTCCTGTAACACGGGGCAGAAATTACTCTATTAAGAACTCTGATCCTGGGGCATGACTACTTCAAGGCTAGCAGGCAGTCCTCTGCCCCCTAAGTGCAGTTCACTATTCAAAATGCTAAAGCACCCGCAACACTCAAAGCATATAATGCCAAATGGATGTGAACTGCCGTCTGTTAGGTAAACACCCGCTTATAGTCCAATTCAATCCGGACTATTCCCGGCGCAGTTCTGACACTCCACAGAAGGACCGCACGTGTTCAGGTACGGAGCTTAATAGGTGGAGGGCTTGGATTTGCAGCGCAGCGTTCCCTCTCAATCAGCCGTAATGCGCGATGCCCTCGCCCCTGGAACTTGACCTCCCCCATGAGGAGTGACCATCCCACCTGGCGCTGACAGAGCCACCATCGCTCAGTAGAATTGTGTCTATGCTGTCGTCAAACGGCTCATAGCGCTTGAGAACATCATCGCGCTCTTTATGAGCTCCATGGAGTCCACCAGAGATTTTGGAGACATAACAGTCCGCCGCCGTGGTGCTCTGCTCGCGGGGCCTCCTCCACACACAGCCGCCGGCTTTGGGGAACAGCCGTATAATAGCCGCGCTGATCATCGCCGCTCCTCTTGGAGAGACCAGTCGGCTGCTCTCACCTCTGCTCCCTCCAAAAGCATAGGAAGAACTTTGTATCTAAAAGTATGCATCTAAACCAAAGTCGAACTTGGAAAAAAAGATGCATTACTTTGGTATCGGGTCTGTTTCTTCTCTGCCCAAAATAAAGGTTTCTCACTCGCCAAATTCTCTTCCGGCTCCAGTCAGTCCGAACTCCGGCTTCAAAAATTAGTTTTTGTTTGACATCGTCTCAGGAGACCGAGCAGTATAGTAACAGGCTCTCTGCCTCCTTATACCTGACGCCAGAACTGTCCCTGGGGAAGTTTCTGGAGCCAAGACGTTATGTTTTTCCTCAGATTTGCCACAATATGAAGCACAGACATCAAATAACTCTTTCCCGTCTCTCAAAAGATCCTGGTACCAGCCAAAAGTCAGGGGAGTTTCAATTCTGCCATTAACTCTTCTTATTCCTCAGACTCGCCAGTTTTTAGCAGGGGTCGCCACAGGGCCGCGAAAGTCACCACTTCAGAGGAACACTGAGTAGGCGCAGCGTGCCAGACATGCTCGGTTCTCAGCTCCCTCGTGCAACGCCTGATAGGATGTGTGTCTGTGATTCTGTTCTCTGCAGCCCTGCAAACCTCTCAGAGGCAGGTAGGACATCGTCATCTACAGAGTCATCTCTTTCTGAGGATGATTGGGCCAGTCCCTCGGGTGTACATCTTAGGAGAATTGCAGTGTCAGATCAAGGTACACTGCAAGTTTGGGGAACCGAATTCCTCGGACGGCTCAGCTGACAAAAGCGAGTCTGTTTTTGAAGAACCAGCGGGACTTGAAGTCCCCAGAGGAGAGGGCGCTGTGCACCGACGACCCTTTTGTCCTAGACCCGCCCCGGAGGCCGGGTCTGTTCTTGTGCTCTGGGCACGTGTCTTGACAGAATATCTTCCGAACTGAAAGCGCCTGTCTCCTCACCTGCCCATATGGATCGAGAAAATACACGGTCATTGACACGTCCTTCAGTTTCACAGTCAACCCCCAGGTTCTGCGTCACCACATGGACCTGAATGAACTCAGAGAACCAGCTGTCATGTCTGATGGAGGAGGACCGCGCTCTCCTGACAATGGGAATAATCGAGTTAGTTCCTAAGCGATCCTCCTACACTGGGTTTTACTCCGGGTACTTTCTGGAACCCAAGAAGACAGGAGAGTGGACACCTGTTCTGGATCTCAGTCTCCTCAACCAATTCATGACCAGACAGCGGTTCCGGACTACCAGGAGACTCCTGGAGTGTGTCAGAGTGTGAGACTGGATGACCTCCATAGATCTTGCAGAGGCCTACTTCCACAACACGGTCTCTAGTGTCGAGTGCCTCGTTTTTTTGCCAAGTGCGTGGAGGAGTGGCTCAAACCACTAAGGAGACAGGGTCTGCGGATTCTGACGTACTTGGACTCCTTTTTGATTCTAGCCAGAGTCCAAACAGGAGTCATGAGCGCACACCAGCTTAGCAGAAGGGGTCTGTCTCGTAGCTGCAGAACAAATTCAATGTCTCCGAAGTGGTTTCAGAGAGTTATCAACATTTTTATGTTTGTTGGTCTGAAAGGTACAGGTCCCACGGGCTGAAAACGCGTTTTATGCACTGTTTACTCTCTGCTCAGGGCTGTCTCAGAACATTAAAATTTCACCTGGCACTATAGCTAGAGTGGTCATACTAGCAGGTGCTGAACTAATTCAACATTTCTGAAGTGGTTGCAGAGTGATGACATTTTTATGTTTGTCGATTCTGAAAACCATCCTCACTCAGGTGAAAACCCGTTTTCTGCACTGTTCATTCACTGCTCAGAATAGTGCCAGAACATGAAAATATCAGCTGCGACTGTTGGAAAAAGGCTCTTTCGAGTATATTCGGCACTAAATCCACGTTTCTGGACTATTTTCATGGTGTAATCAACAATATTTTTTTTTCCTCGTCAGAAACCAAGCCTCTCTCGGGCTGAAAACGCGTTTTCTGCACAGTTCAGTCACTGCTCAGCGATGCCTCAGAACATGAAAATTTCACCTGACTGTATAGCAGAAGCGTTATTTCTTGTAGCAGCAGAACTAATTAAACCTCTCTGTGTGGTTTCAGAAAGTAATCAACATTTTAATCCTTGTTGGTCTGAAAACCACCTTTTCGTGGGCTGAATACGTGTTTTCTGCTCTGCTTAGGCGGGACTCAGAAGATGAAAATATCACCTGCAACTACAGGCAAAACGTTTTTTCTCCTGCAACTATAGGGAAAACACTCTCTCTAGCATATTCAACACTAAACCTACATTTCTGAACTGTTTTTAGAGGGTTATCAACTATTGTATTTTTGACAGTCCGAAACCCAGCTTCTCTCAGGCTAAAAATGCATATTCTGTACTGGTCACTCACTGATCAGAAAAGCCTCAGAACATGAAAACATCACCTGCAACTATAGCAGAAGGCGTCTTTGTCGTAGCTGAGGACGAATTCAACCTGTCTGAAGTAGTTTCACAGAGTTATCAACATTTTTATGTTTGTCGGACAAAAAAACACAATCCCTCGGGCTGAAAACGCGTTTTCTGCACTGTTCACTCACTGCTCAGCGATGCCTCAGAACATGAAAGTTTCACCTGCAACTATAGGAAAAAAAAACTTTCTCGTATATTCAACACTAAACCTCTACGAATAGGGCGCTGCGACTGGGCTACAAGCAGCCAAACCGTTTTCATTCCATCCACATTTCCTGCTTCCAAGCCATGGGATGAGTTTGACGAGAGCCAGGCGCTTCTATGAGGTGCGTCTGGAGACTTCCCAGAGTTGGATGAGTTCCGTGTGGTGGAATCAGGCACGTTCCCGCTTGATCTTCTCCTGCGCCTCATGTCATCCGCCTCCGTCGTATCAAAGTTGAGCTCTCTCTCCACCGGCAGCTCAAGAATCATACCACTTCACTAACGGCCAGCTGGCGTTGGATGGCGAGACTACACCAAGGGCAGGACCGCATGTTGTCTGCCCACAACTGGAAGAAATCCGGACTATTCCCGGCACGGTCCTTACACTCCACTCCCACTAGGACCGCACTTGGTCAGGTACGGAGCTTACTGCCTGGTGGAGGGTTTGGATTGGCGGCTCACCGTTCCCGCTCACTCAGCCGTCATGCGCCATGCCTGATGCGTTCGCCCCGGGAGCTCGACCTCCCCCCTGAGGGGTGACCATCCCACCCACCGCTGACAGAGTCTCCATTGCGCAGTGGAATGGTGTTCACGCCGTCGGCAACCAGCTCACAGCGCTTGAGAACATCATTGCGCTCTTTTTGTGCTCCGTGGACCGGCTCATCCATCACAGATCCTTTCTCACTCTACAGAGATTTTGAGTTTCAACAGTCCGTCGGCGTGGTTCTCCGCTCGTGGCGCCTCCTCCTCACACAGCCGCTGCCCCGGGGGGGGGGAACACCGTCGCTTGTCGAAGGGGCGGGGTTATCCCAGCTGTCCAAATCATAGCCGTGCTGATCATTGCTGCTCATCTTGGAGAGACCAGTCGACTGCTCTCACCTCTGCTCCATCTAAAAGCGTAGGAAGAAAACTTCTATCTAAAACTATGCATCTGTAACAGGTCTGAATACTGTGACCTTGTCCACAGTTAAAAAGTGGTGTCTTAATGTGGTCAGTAGAATGCCGTCTGAAACAAAATGCGGACAGTCACACACGGCTTCCACATTTGTCGATGGTGAGAAAAGTAATCCAAGGGATTATGTTTTTTTATTGTGGTAACCCACACCACAATTAAATGTCTTTCTGAAACATCACTCACAAACATCTCACTTTGTCATACAACAACTGTCAGACATCATGAACCACATGCATAATTGCTTTTCATCTGAATGTATAATTCTGCCATTAAACCTTTTGGCTAGTGTTGAGAAATAATAAAACCTTACTTTTTACCAAACACCGTTATTCACCACAAGCAAACTGAACTCCACACAACTCAATCACCCGTGCCATGTCAACGTCGGTTGTCAGTATTAGCTTACAAGCGCCACATCTACACAGAGCGAACTCAACGTACGAAGGAAAAACAGTATACTTAAAAACTGAATCACCATCCTCACACTCAGACTCAGAATCAGTCAATCCCAAGTGGAACAAACATTATAAAAAAATGGATTTTACTAACCTGAAACAGAATGTGGACAGAGTCATACGAGGCTTTTGTCGATGGTGAGAAAAGCAATGAAAAAAAGTGTCACCTCCTATTTACCCACACATCTTCAATGCCCAACCTCTGTCCTACCCTTCCCTCAACTGACCGAATTATATACCTGCCGGTTAATCAACTCTTCAAAAACCACCCATGAAACACATCATTTACCGGCTGCTGCATATTGGCCCTTTTAAGCGTCTCCAGTCTGATGACTTGGGAGGCAGCATGGAGATAAACTGCGTTTTTGGGCCCCCGGTGATGAGGCCCCTGACGCAGCCGACCAAGCTTGCATCACAGTGACGTTTGCATATTGGCATTGGAAAACATGAAGCAGTAGTTTGTGGGAGCAGTTTTCATCTGCACTTTTTTCCCTCCGGCGTTTCTACATGTTGATGGATGGAGCTTCATTTGTGTTGGGCGTGGGGTCTGCTGACAGGAAATCCACAGTCCTATAGGCAGGAAATGCTGCTGTAGACCGAGTGAGAAGTAAACAAGACGTGCTAATGACCCTGCTGCTGCAGATCACATCTGCTTAACAAGCTGTCGTTCTGAATCATGTCAATGACGTTTGCACTTCACATTTCCATCTGTTTTTATCAAACAATTCAAATAAAAGTAGAACATGACATGTATTTCGCTCTGATTTTACATTTAAATGATAAAGTTTTTGTACAATGTAAACACTTGATTCTTATGATTGTAAATTACTCTTTTAAACATTTTGCAAAATAATCATTTTACTGCCTTACATCCAGTAAAATCACATTTATCTTGTTTGAAACTCAGTGTCACAGATGTGATGAGTATTTATATAGATGATACATTCGATTTTCTCGTTTGAACGGTTGAACCAGGACCTCAGTGCAATGTAATTATTCGCTTTCATGGAACAAAACACGGTCCTTGCACTCTCCTGAAGCCACTTTGGTCGACAAAACTACTGTACAATGCAATCACAAAAAACTATATTCTGATATGACAACCATATAATCAACTAACCTGAAACAAAATGTGGACAGATTCACGTGAGGCTTCCACATTTTTCGATGGTGAGAAAAGTAATGAAAAAATGTCACTTCCTATTTACCCACGCATCTTCAATGCCCAACCTCTGTCCTATCCTGCCCTCTACTGACCTAATCATATACCTGCCGGTTAATCAACTCCATGCTGAACAATTAAATGACATCTAACACACACTCTGTGACCACACATAAGTGGGCGTCACACTGGAAAGGCTGTTTTTCCTATAGTTGTATGTGATATTTTCATGTTCAGAAGCTTTTCCATTCAGTCAGTGAACAGTGCAGAAAACGCCTTTTCAGCCCGTCAAAAGCTGGTATTCAGACCAGAAAAAAAAAGTTAACCACCTGAAATACCGTTCAGAAATGTAGGTTTAATGTTGAATATATGAGAAAGAGTGTTTATCCTATCGTTGCAGGTGAAATTTTCATGTTGTGAGTAATGCCTGAGCAGTGAGTGAAGAGAGCAGAAAACGCGTATTCAGCTCAAGAAAAGGTGGTTTTCAGACCGACAAAAATAAAAATCTTGATAACTCTCTGAAACCACCTTAGACAGGTTGAATTAGTTCTGCACCCTCTAAAAACACCTTTTCTGCTGATATTGGCAGGTAAAATTGTCATGTTCTGTGGCCTTCGCTGAGCAGTGAGTGAACACTGCAGAAAACGCGTTTTCAGCCCGAGGGACTGTGGTTTTGAGACAGATAGACATGAAAATGTTGTTACCTCTCTGAAACCACTTCAAACAAGTTGAATTAGTTCGGCACTTACTAAAAACACTCCTGCTACTATATTGGCAGGTGAAATGTTCATGTTCTGAGGCATCCCTGAGCAGTGACTGAACAGTGCATAAAACACGTTTTCAGGCTGAGAGACGCTCGGTTTTTGACCAGGAAAAAAGAAGTTGATAACCCCCTGATAAACAGTTCAGAAAGGTACATTTAGTGCTGAATATACGAGAAAGAGTGTTTTTCCTATTGTTGCAGTTGAAATTTTCATGTTCTCAGTCACGCCTAAGCACTGTGTGACCAGCAGTGAACGCATAAAATAAAATATAAAATTGTCGCTTTGAAAACAGTTCAGAAAGTTTTATTTAGTGCTGAATATACTAGAAATAGTCTTTTTGCTATATTTACACTTGATATTTTCATTGTTCTGAGGCTGTTCTGATCAGTCAGTGAACAGTGCAGAAAACGCGTTTTCTACCGAAGGACTGTGGTTTTCAGACCAACAAACATTAAAATGTTGATGACACATTGAAACCACTTCAGAGAGGTTGAATTAGTTCTGCAGCTACTAGAAAGACTTTAGCAGATTCTGCTATAGTATAGGTGAAATTTTCATGTTCTGAGGCATCGCTGAGAAAAAGTCAAAAAAAAAAAAAAAATCTGAAATGTATGTTTAGTGTTGAATATACTAGAAAGAGTGCTTTTCCTATAGTTGCTGGTGAAATTTTCATGTTGTGAGGCATCACTGAGCAGTGAGTGAACAGTGCAGAAAACGCGTTTTCAGCCTGAGTGATTGTGGTTTTCATACCAGAAAAAAAAAAATAAATAATAATAATTAATCAAATCGTCGCTAACGCGCTGGAATACAGTTCAGAAAGGTAGATTGAGTGCTGTATATACTAGAGAGTGTTTTCCTATAATTGTAGATGATAATTTAATGTTCAGAGGGTATTCTGTCCATAATAAAATGCGTATTCAGCCCGAGGCACTGTGGTTTTCAGACCAACATAAAAATGTTAACTCTCTGAAGCCACTTCAGAGACGTTGAATTATTTCTGCACCTACGAGAAAGACCTTTTCTGCTATTGTGGCAGGTGAAATTTTCATCTTCTGTGGAATCTCTGAGCAGTGAGTGAGCAGTGTATAAAAAGTGTGTTTGGCCTAAGACAAAGTGGGTTTTGGACAGACGAAAAAAAAATTGTTGATAACCCTGCAAAAACAGTTCAGAAATGTAGGTTTGGTCTTGAATATATTAGAAAGACTATTTTTCCTATAGTTGCAGGTAATATTTTCAGGATCCGAAACTATTCTGATCAGTGAGTGAACAGTGCAGAAAACTAGTTTTCAGCCGAAGAGAAACTCGGTTTCTAAACAGGAAAAAAAGAAGCAGCTGATAACCTCCTGAAATACATTTCCTAAAGGTAGGCCTAATGTTTATTATACTACAAAGAGTGTTCTTCCTTTACTTGCAGGAGAAATTTTCATGTTCTAAGGCATCGATGAGCAGTGAGTGAACAGTGCAGAAATCGCGTTTTCAGCCCGAGTGACAGTGGTTTTCAGAATCGACAAACATAAAAATGTTGTTATCACTCTGAAATCACGTCAGACATGTTGAATTAGTTCTGCAGCTGCTAGAAAGACCGCTTCTGCTGTAAATTCAGGAGAAACTTTTATGTTCTGAGGCATCACTAAGCAGTGAGTGAACAGTGCAGAAAACACGTTTTCAGCCCGAGATAAGCTGAGTTTCTGTCCAGGAAAAAAAAAAAAAAAAGTTGATAACCCCCTGAAATACAGTTCACGAATGTAGGTTTAGTGTTTATTATCCTAGAAAGAGTGTTTCTCCTATAGTTGCACGAGAAATTTTCTTGTTCTCAGGAATCGCTGAGCAGTGAGTAAACTGCATAAAACGCGTTTTCAGCCAAAGCAAAGATAGTTTACAGACCGACACAAATAAAAATGTTGATAACTCTCTTAAATCACTTTAGACAAGTTGAGTTAGTTCTGCACCTTGTAGAAATACCTTTTCTGCTATAGTGGCAGGTGAAAACTTCATCTTCTGGGGCATCGCTGAGCAGTGAGTGATCTGTCCGTAAAACTTGTTTTCGTCCAAAGAGAAAGTGGGTTTTGGACTGACAAAAATAAAATTGTTGATAACCCTCTAAAAACGGTTCAGACAGCTTAGATTTGTTCTGCAACTACTAGAAAGACCCTTTCTGCTTAAGTGGGAGGTGAAAATTTCATGTTCTGAAGCTTCCCTGAGAAGTTATGGCACAATGCAGAAAACACTTTTTCAGCCTGAGATAAGGTGGGTTTTGGAACGGCAAACATTAAAATGTTGATAACCTTTGAAAAACAAGTCAGACAGCTTAGATTTGTGCTTTGACTACTAGAAAGATCCTTTATGCTATAGTGAGAGGTAAAAATTTCATGTTCTGAAGCTTCGCGGAGAAGTTGTGGCCGAATGCAGAAAACGCGTTTTCAGCCTGAGATAAGGTGGGTTTCGAAACGCCAAACATAAAAATGTTGTTAACTTTAAAACACTTCAGACAGCTTAGATTTGATGTGCAACTATTAGTAAGACCCTTTCTGCTATAGTGGGAGAAGAAAATTTCATTTTTTTGAAGTTTCCCTGAGAAGTTGTGGCAGCGTGCAGAAAACGCATTTTTATGGGTTTCGGAACCAAACCATGAAAATGTTAACAACTCTGAAAAAAGTTCAGAAATATAGATTTAGTCCTGAATTCATTAGAATGAGTCTTTCTGCTATGGTTTGACATTTTCAAGTTCTGAGACTTTTCTGGTCACTGAGTGAACAGTGTAGAAAACGTTTGATAAGAGTGAGAGAAATTGGATTTCCGACAGAAAACATTATGTTGACGGATGATATGATGGTGATGGATATACCGCCACCGGTCCCCTACCTATGACCTATCGTGAGAGATTTCAATCGTTCCTTATTTCCATCAATCTTTGACCATAATCCGACTGTAGCAGAAATGGGAGGAAAGTTGAGATCAGGAGTCAAAGCCATCGCTTCGCCTGCTGGTCTCTCCCACGGACCAAGAACTTGACTGTGTAGAAGAGGAGACCACATGGCGAAGGATGCACCACCTCCAGGAACCTCGCGGGACCCAGCTGGCACATAGTTCTCCAAACTCTCCTGATGGAGGCCAGGACCAGGAGGACAGCTGCTCTCTAAGCCACCAGCTCCAAAGGAGCCTGACCAAGTGGCTCGAAGGGAGCTTCACAGAGAGACTTTAATACCAATTGTAGATCCCCATAGGGGCAGATGCGTCTGGAGGTCTGAGTCTTCGAAATCCCTGCATGAACTGGACTAGCAGTGGATGTTTACCCAACGGACAGCAGTCCACACCCATTTAGCATTATATGCTTTGAGTGTTACCGGTGATTTTGCATTTCGAATAGTTAACTCTACCTCGGTGGGCAGAGGACCACCTGCTAGCCTTGAAGTAGCCATGCATTGAGGGGATGCCCCAGGATAGGCGGTCCCCTCATAATTTCTGCCCCCTGCTGCAGGACTTTTTGCAGGACTTGAACAGGTTGCAGCACACCCTTGTGTGAGTGTATGTGTGAGCACAGGTGGCAGAGTTGCTCAGTCCAGAACACCTCCCGGGACTCTGGAACACCTATGAGGTCATCTTGATCACAAAGCTTAACCCCCAGCCTTGCAATGTGGCCTGACCTGAGAACCACGGGCAATTACCATGGCCGCCCATACCGGACGTCTGACTTGCACCGCTGCCTCCTTTGCAAGACGGTCGTCAAGGAGATGCACGTTTTACAGCACTAAAACACCTGCAATGTCACCGGCGATGTTGCTTTGGTATGACGGAAGGTGGTATGCCCAGTGTCCTGTCGCTATCTCGGATGGCCAGGGCCTCATACGGGACCGGCCGATGAGACTTCCTATGCCACCGCCACGCCCGGGGTCTATCCAGCCTGAATGAATTAATGAATGGGTTGCGAAGATGTAGCATTAACAACCCCTCATACGTTGAGTGTAATTTTACACTCTGGGTGGCAGGCCTCGCCTTTGCCACCGTAAGCTGATATAGAAGGTGGCGTTAACAACCCCTCATATATGGTGTGTACCCTACACTGTGGATCAGCAGGAACTGCGTTGTCCACTTTTAACCACTATATGACTGAAATAGAAAGTGGCATTAACAATCCTCCACACCTATAGAGAAAACATTTACTGAGCAGCTACAGCCAGGGTTCTAGTCTGAGCTGAGCAAGGAAGAGGGAGTTTATTCGCAAATGAATAGACAGTTATGTAGGAATACGGTGGATCTTGGGACGCTGCACACTCCACTGCACTGAAATGAAGCTGATACCAGTGTCCCAAAGCTAGTGCTGTGAATGAGGGCCTACTGGTCGCAGGGTTCGGCTGCTCCTGAAGACAGATTGACATGAGGGAAGGAGGATGCAGACACATTAGACACATAGTGGTCAGCAAAAGTAGACATTGATGATCAAGAAGCTGCCTGGCAGTTTTCTTTAAGAGATACTCTCTTGAAAGCAGCAACAGCTGTTTCCAGGGATTCCTGTTTTCTCATAGGCTTTCATGATGGAAATTCTAAGCCAATTTTACAACCTGTGAGGGGACAGTGCCTGCCGCTTCTTTCCACCAGGGAGAGCCATCCACAGAGTGTCCGACTTTCTGAAGGGTGGGACTCGATCCAATTAAGCTTTTAGCTTTCTAACCGGACACATTTTGTGTAAACTGTCATGCTCCTCGTCTGAATGTGGAGGAGGTCAGAAAGCCTTTACTGATAAGGTGCTGACCTGTGTAGAAGAAGAGAGACATTTAGGTGCGAAGTCAGTCATAGAACCAGCGTTCTATGAGTTCACCCAGGTCCACGTGGTGTCGCAGAATCTCGGGGTTGACTGTGAAACTGAAGGACGTGTCAATGACGGAGTATCTTCTTGATCTATATGGGCAGGTGAGGAGACAGGCACTTTCAATTCGGAAGATACTCTGTCAAGACAGGCGACCTGAGCACAGGAGAGCACCAGGCCTCCGGAGCGGATCTAGGATAGAAGGGTCATCGTTCTCAGCGCCCACTCCTCAGGGCACTTCAACTCCGGTGGTTCTTCAAAAACAGACTTGCTTTTGTCAGTTGAGCTGTGAGTGGAAGCAGGGCCCCCAAACTTGCAGTGTACTTTGATCTGACAAAAACAAATTTTTGAAGCCAGAGTTCGCACTGACTGGAACCGGAAGAGAACTTGTCCAGTGAGAAACTGTAATTTTGGGCAGAGAGGAAACAGACCCGATACCAAAGTAATCCATCTTATATTTTATTCAACTTAGACTTTGGTTTAGATGCATACTTTTAGATACAAAGTTTTCTTCGTACACTTTTGGAGGGAGCAGAGGTGAGAGCAGCCGACTGGTCTCTCCAAGAGGAGCAGCGATGATCTGTGCGGCTATGATCCAGACAGCTGGGCTCTCCGCGCCCTTTCAACCAGCGATGGTGTTCGACCCGGGCGGCGGCTGTCTGTGGAGGAGGCGCCGCGAGCAGAGCACCACACCGACGGACTGTTGAATCTCCAAAATCTCTGGTGGAGTGACAGAGGTTCTGGAATGGATGAGCCTGTCCACGGAGCTCATAAAGACCACAATGATGTCTGCAAGCGCTATGAGCTGGCGATAGTGTAGACACCATTCCACTGCGTGATGGTGGGATGGTCACTCCTCAGGGGAGAAGTCGAGCTCCAGGGGCGAGGGCATCGCGCATCGCAAATCGGGCATGACTTCTGAGTGAGAGGGAACACAGCGCTGCAAATCCAAACCCTCCACCTGGCAGTAAGCTCCGTACCTGATCACGTGCGGTGCGAGTGCCAGTGGAGTGTCAGAACTGCGACGGGAATAGTCCAGATTTCTTCCAGATGTGGGCAGACAACATGCGGTAGCGCCACGTGTGTAGTCTCGCCAACCACCGCCAGTGGGCCGTCAGTGAAGTGGGATGATTCTTGAGCAGGAGGTGGAGAGAGAGCTCAACTTCGATACGACGGCCGGCGGATGCCATGAGGCACAGGTGAAGATCAAGTGGGAACTTGCCTGACTCCACCACACGGAACTCAGCCAAGTCTGGGAACACAGTCTACAGATCCACCTCATAGCAGTGCCTGGCTCTCGTCAAACTCATCCCATGGCTTGGAAGCAAGCGCCCTATTCGTAGAGGTTTAGTGTTGATCACACTAGAAAGAGTGTTATTCCTATTGCTGTAAGTGAAAATTTCATGTTCTCAGTCACCCCTCTAACTGCGGTCCTCCTCCATCAGACATGACCGCTGGAACTCTGAGTTCACTCAGGTCCACATGGTGTCGCAGAACCTGGGGGTTGACTGTGAAACTGAAGGGCGTGTCAAAGACCGTGTATTTTTTCGATCCATATGGGCTGGTGAGGCGCTTTCAATTCGGAAGATACTCTGTCAAGACAGGCGCCCTGAGCACAGGAGCGGACCCGGCCTCCCGGGAGGGCCTAGAATGAAAGGCTCGTCGGTGCTCAGCGCCCACTCCTCTGGGCACTTCAAGTCCCGCTGGTTCTTCAAAAACAGACTCGCTTTTGTCAGTTGAGCCGTCAGAGGAATTCGGTTCCCCAATCTTGCAGTGTACCTTGATCTGACGCTGCAATTCTCCTAAGATGAAGACCCGAGGGACCAGCCCAATCATCCTCAGAAAGAGATGACTCTGTAGATGACGATGTCGTGCTTGCCTCTGAGAGGTTTGGAGGGCTGCAAAGGACAGAATCGCAGACAGACATCGCAGACAGACATCGCAGACAGACATCGCATCAGACATCGCATCAGACATCGCGTGAAGGAGCTGAGAACAGAGCAGGTCTGGCACGCAGCGCCTACTGTGAGATCCTCTGAAGAGGTGGCTTTCGTGGTCCTGTGGCGACCCCTGCTGGAAACTGGCGAGTCTGAGGAATAAGAAAAGTTAATGGCAGAATTGAAACTCTCCTGACTTTTGGCTGCAACCGGGATCTGTAGAGAGACGGGAAAGTGATATTTGATGCCTATGCTTCCTATTGTGGCTAATCTGAGGAAAACCACCAAGCTCCAGAAACTTCCCCAGGTACAGTTCTGACGTCAGGGATAACGTGGCAGATAGACCATTACTTTACTGCTCTGTCTCATGAGACGATGTCAAACAAAAACACATTTTTTAAGCCGGAGTTCGGACTGACTGGAACCGGAAGAGATCTTGGCGGGTGATGATCCTTAATTTTAGGCAGAGAAGAAGCGGACCCGATACCAAAGTAATGAATCTTATTTTTTTACAAGTTAGACTTTGGTTTAGATGTATGCTTTTAGATACAAAGCATACAGCAGAGGTGAGAGCAGCCGACTGGTCTCTCCAAGAGAAGCAGTGATGATCAGCGCGGCTATTATACGGTGTTCCCCCCGGGCGGCTGTGTGTGGAGGAGGCGCCGCGAGCAGAGCACCATGCCGACGGACTGTTGAATCTCTGGTGGACTGAGAGAGGTTCTGCGATGGATGAGCCTGTCCACGGAGCTCATAAGGAGTGCGATGATGTTCTCAAGCGCTATGAGCCGGTTGCCGACGGCTGAGACACCATTCTACTGCGCGATGGTGGCTCTGTCACGCTGGGTGTGATGGTCACTCCTCATGTGGGATGTCAAGCTCCAGGGGCGAGGGAATCGCACATTACGGCTGAGTGAGAGCAAGCGTCGTGCCGCAAAATCCAAACCCTCCACCTGGCAGAAAGCTCCGTACCTGACCACGTGCGTTCCGAGTGCCAGTGGAGTGTCAGAACTGCGCCGGGAATAGTCCGGAATGAATTGGACGAGCAGTTGATGTTTACCCAACAGACGGCAGTCCACACTCATTTGGGATTATATACTTTGAGTGGTGCGGGTACTTTAGCATTTCGAATAGTGAACTGCACTTCGGGGGGCAAAAGACTGCCTGCCAGCCTTGAAGTAGCCATGCTTTGAGGGGACGCCCCAGGATCAGAGGTCCGCTCATAATTTCTGCCCCGTGTTAAAGGACTGTTTGGGAGGGAGGCAGGCTCCAGGGACAGCTGGACACAAACATATTCCAGGAATATTACACCAGCCTTTCTACTTCACTGGAAGTGCCAGGGCACTCCACAAAATCTGATTGTGAAATTAAAGAGGCGTGAGTGAGTGACTCTGTAATTGTGAAATTACAGCCGGCGCATCTGGCACATCAAGAGAAGAAGAGGTGCGGAGCGGCTCATCTGAACCACGGAAACTTCATGCAGGACTGAAGTCTCATCGCAGTCAGGGGAGAACGATTGCCGCGCTTCCTGGCAAACCGATCCACTCAAATATTTGTGAAAGTGCTGCACCCCAAAAATGACTGCTAAGCCCTCTTTATCCAACTGTGAATAGTTTTTTTCTGCTGCTGTGGGTGTGCGCGAGGCATAACCCACAGGCTTTTCTGCTCCCCCTTCCAGCCTGTGTGCCAAGACTGCCCCCACCCCATAAGGTGAGGTATCATATGACAGCAGTAAGTTTTTGTTCATCATAATGAACCAACACTTGACTGCTTTGTAGTAACTTCTTTGCCTGCTTAAAAGCCTCTTCTTGCTCAACCTCCCACCTCCGTTTGTCATCTTTCCTCAGTAACTTGTGTAATGGAGCCGGCACAGTAGACAAGTTCGGCAAGTTATAAAAGTTTAGCAGACCTAGAAAAGCTTTAACCCTCATATTATGCTTAGGGTCAATTTGACCGATATCCGTTTTTGTGTTCATTAAAGTAGTGGTTATCCTGACTTTTTCTTCATAAACTTTTGTGACTTTTCCTCATCAAGGGTAATGAACAGGTGTGTAAAATCTGGACACTTTGATGTCAAGTGGCATGTCTGTACAGAGCTTGTATACAAAGATGATGTTGCGGGTCATTTTGACCCGGATTCTTTAATGTGGGTAAGTGGCTGTTCAGATCCAAAATAAACATGTCTCTTTGATATACCTATTTAGACTGCCCAGCTATGTGTATTTTGATTGATTTGATTGTCTGAATAGCCATTCAGACCCAGCTGTGTGTAGAGGGATAACTTTCTCTCCCTTGTTCTTGTCAGTGTTCTCATGTAGTCTCTTTGACAAACCAAAAATGAGCTACAGAAGGTTTACAGTACGTGCCCAACAAGCCCGCCAAGTATGGCATCAAAATATGGGTGGCCTGTGATGCAAAATCTAGCTATGCCTGTAATATGAAAGTATACGCTGGAAAGCTACCTGGAAGAGCACCCGAGAACAATCAGGGGATGCGTGTAGTGATGGACATGAGTGAAGGGCTTACATTCTATCTCCTTGGAGATGAACTTCAGAAGAGAAAGCTGGACAGCGGGAACAGTCAGAAGAAAGAAGCCAGACCTTCCCAAGGAAATTCTGAAGGTGCAGGGCAGACCTCTGCATTGCTCAATATTTGCTTTCAGTGACAAGGCAACAGTTGTTTCATACTGCCCAAAGAGAAACAAGAATGTTCTTGTAATGAGCACAATGCACAGAGATGCATCTCTAAGCACAAGAGAAGACATGCAGCCACACATGATCCTGGACTGAAACTGCACCAAAAAAGGAGTTGACAAAGTCACAGCAACATACAGCTGCCAGCGCAAGACTGCCCATTGGCCCTTGGTGATTTTCTGCAACATCGTTGTTGTGTCTGCTTACAATGCCTATGTCCCGTCACTCCCAAGCTGCAGAGTCAAGCCAGGCCACCTCGATGCCCAGCAACTGCTGCTGTCATTGACAAAGGTCAAGCTCACATCACCCTACCAATCTGCCAAGGATGCATTGGATACAGGTGTGAAGAAACAGAAAAGATGCGAGATCTGACAGTAAAACAAGTACCTGTTTTGTGAAATGCAAGAATTGCATCTACAAAACACACAGTTACAGTCTGTCCATCATGTAGAGAGCATTGAACATATTGAACATTGAAAAATGGGTCAAGTTAAATGAAAATAAAAGTGTTTGTGAGGAGGGAAAAACTGAAATTGCTCTTAAATATAGGGTTGAAATTGAAAATGTGTTCTATGTCTGTTTTACAAATTTTTATATAATCTAAAATGAAGATGTTTTGAAGATTGAAGATTGGTTCAATCTGTTTTTTTGACTGTTTTGAGTGGATTTACACAGTGTGTGTCAAAATGACCCCCAACATAATCAATGTAATTTTTTTTCATCATAATACGAGGGTTAAGTTCACTTACAGACCGTGGCACCAGAGCCTCCTGGACTGCTTTGACCTTCGCTGGCATTGGATGCAGGCCTGTCCTGTCCACCTGATGACCCAAGAATGTTACTTTGTTTTCCATGGACTGACGCTTTCTCCGTTACAACTTCAGGCCTTTATCCTCCAAACTCTGCAGCACTTCGTTGAGTGTTTGCAGATGAGAGCTGTCATCTCTTCCTCTCAATAAAATTTCATGTAAATACACTGCCACATTTAACATACCTTGAAGTACATTCTCCATGGTGCGTTGGAAAATAGCAGGACTGGAGTTTACTCCAAAAGGCAGACGTGTATATGTTAAAAGACCTTTGTGAGTGTTGACACTCACAAAATTCCTTGATTCCTTTTCAAGGACTATTTGCTGATATGCTTGGCTCATATCGAGTTTTGTGAACTTCTGTCCCCCTGCAGGCTTGCCATCATATCCTCCATTCTTGGAATCGGATACTGTTCGGTCGTGGAGACTTTGTTCACTGTTAATTTATAATCTCCACAAATCCTCACACTACCATCAGGTTTGAACACAGGCACAATAGGTGCTGCGCGTTCAGAGAACATCACAGGTTCCAATATTCTTTCCTCTGCTAGTCTCTGAAGTTCGATTTCCACTTTTCTTTTAATGGCAAATGGAACCGACCTGGGTTTGTAAAATAAGGGCGTGGCATCCTGAGCCACATGAATCTTGGCTGTAGCCCTTAATGACCCTAACTCTTCTTTGAATACCTTCTCATGTCGGGAGAGAACCTCTTGCAGGGAACTGTCCACCTCATCTGTTTTGTGGACAAACTGCCCCTCTATCTGGAATGCTTTCATCCTGCCTCTGCCCAGAAGACTTGCTCCTGAACCTTTCACCAACCTTTCAACAATGACAGGCAGCCATTTGATCTGATCATTGTGTTCAACCTTGACCTTAATTGCCCCCACCACTGGAACCTGATGACCTCCATATGTTTTTAACTTTATCTTGCAGTCCACAAGTTTAGTGTTAGTTCTGTTTTGTCAACCATCTGTTGAGCCATAATAGTGTAACTGCAGCCGGTGTCTACCTCAAAAACCACCTTCTTTCCATTTACCCTCAACGGCTCTACTCTAGGAATGTCCAGTTCCTCACTGCTGCATCTTCTTTTATCTGTCACTGTAAACATCTCTTCATTTTCACTGTCATCCTTCTCCTGCATGAAATTTGTTCAACGGCGTTGTACCTTTCCCCCTTTTTCTTGTTTGTTTTGTCTCCCTCACCTCTGTCATACTTTTACGTACTGTCTTTAAGTGATCCACTTTTCCACAGTTATGACATTTGACCTCAGCAAACCGGCAATCACTGGCCAAGTGAGTCTCTCCACCACATCTATAGCACCTTCTCGACTCCATGGACACTACTGCCCTCGTCTCTTCCACTTTGTTGACCGGTGATGATCCACTTCCTTGGAGTGAGTCCTTCACACCTCGTGGGTTCATCAAGTCTCTATCTGCAGCTTCCATCGCTAAGGCCACTTTGAACGCTCTGTCAAATGTCAGTCCATCCTGCGACAGCAGCTTCCTCTGTATCCTGTCGTCGTTGAACCCACACACCAAGCGGTCTCTCAGCATCACAGTCAGTGTCTCACCATAGTTACAATCATGAGCCAGTTCCTCAACTCCGCCACGTAGTCACAAACGGTCTCTTCAGTCCTTCTATTCTTCTTCCATCGTTGCATAATCTCACTCGGTTTCAGATGGAAATGATTCCTCAAAAGGATGACCAGTTCAGCATACGAACGATCCCCTGGTTTTTCCGGTCTCAACAGGTTCCTCAAATGCTCCGCATATGCCTGGGCCCCGACACTGCTGAGCAACACTGCGCGCTGTATATCCTCATCTTCAATGACGTTTGCAATAAAAAAATGTTCCAAAATTTCACAATAGTCCTCCCATGAATGCGAACTAGCTTCGAAAGGCGTCACTGTACCCACAGTAGCCGCCATGATTATCGCTATGATGAACAAACTACACAAAAACGTTGCCATCAGTTACCACAGTGACCGGTTTGCAAAAAGTCTCGTTCTTTATCCTCGTCGCTAACAGTGATGGCCGAAACTGAAAGGACTCACAGGAGGTATCAACACAGCAGGTTTTATTCACGATTCCAACTTCCAACAAACCGGATGGTGACACGGCAACATAACAAGAGCGCCCCCAAGTTGTGACCCCAAATAATCCCATGACACATCACAACACGTCCATTGAAGAACTTCTTCTCCGGTTTGCTGTGCAGTCTGAATATGAGGCCTGAGGCATTCTGAGGACTCATGCGCTGACTCCTCCGAGAGGCGCACTGGACCCTGGAGCAGAGGATGGTCCGATGTTGGCAGTCAGCTGCACCTGGGTCACCTCATCCCCCGGACAGAGTTGTCTTGAGAGCACAAAAAGGCCAAACTGTTGGCCATCGCTCTGATCTGTGCAGCTCCCTTCCCCCCATGCAGGTCCGGTAGTAGAGGGGAGCCGTTGTACGATCTCCGGACACTGAGAGGGTTCCGTCCCAGCCAGGTTTTGGCCGAACCCCGGCATCAGCGTGGCTCTCATTACGTCGGTGATGGACGTTGCACTTTCTTCTTACCCCTCAAATGCGCCGCCGGAGCCGATGCACCTGGCACATCAAGCGAGGGAGCTTGAGAAATGAAGATGAGCGGAGTGCCTCATCTGGACCACGGAAACTTCAGCAGAGACTGACGTCTCATCGCAGTCATGGGAGAACGATTGCCACACGCCGTGACGCACCGGTATTTCATAGCTCGTGATGCCGACATCCTCCTATTTAAGGGAGCAACGCCGTTTAGCTTCAGCCAAGCACAGAGGCATGTCGGACTTGATCGGGTAAACTGGATGGTCGCCATCTGCCTGTAAATTGTTACCGGTCACATGCGCCGCCGGAATATAGGCACGATTCACACTCTCATCCCACCCCGTTGAAGTAAGATGGAGAGAGAAGTGTTGTGATGGCTTTACAAATCACTCCCAATGTTTCAAAAGAAACTAGCCTCATAACTGTGCTGGATTTGAGATCATAGAACAACCTATATGCTTATTAACGTTGTCTTTGTTTGGATGAACCGAAGGAGACAAGTGATCCAAACACTAAAGCACAGCATGGCACAAAAAGTGCAAGAAGCAACGCAGTCCTTGGCCACTCCGGGGCCAGGAGGCGATGAGTTAATCTCGTCCATCCTGCAGTGACTGGAATCCGAGTGTAGCCAGGATGAAGGGGGAGCTCAGGTGAGCAATCCGGAACCCATCCGGAACTCTGAATCACCCAAGAGGTCATCTTGACCACAAAGCTTAACCGCCAGCCTTGCAACATGGCCTGACCTGAGAACCATGGGCCGTCCAGACCGGAAGTCTGACTGGCACAGCTGGCTCTTTTGCCAGACTGCTGTCAATGAGATGCACGTTTTGCTGCACCTGCAATGTCACCGGCGATGTTGCTTCGGTATGACGGACGGAGGTGAGGCCAGAGTCCTGTCGATATCTCGGATGGGCCATCTTATGATAGTCCCTACGCCACCAGCCTGTCTGTCCAGCCTGATTGAATGAATGGGTTGTGAAGATGTAGCATTAACAACCCCTCATACATAGAGTGTAATTTTACACTCAAGGTGGCAGGAGCTGCCGCCTCGCCTTTACCACCGTAAGCTGAAATAGAGGGTGGCGTTAACAACCCCTCATATATAGAGTGAAACTTACACTCTGAATCAGCAGGAACTGCGTTGCCCTCTTTTAGCCACGATACGGCTGAAATAGAATGTGGCATTAACAATCCTCCATACCTGGAGAGAAATCATTTACTGAGCAGCTGCAGTGAGGGTTTTAGTCTCAGCTGAGCAAGAAAGAGGGAGTTTATTCACAAATGAATAGACAGTTATGCAGGAATCCGGTGGATCTTGGGACGCTGCACACCCCACAGCAATGTAATGAAGCAGATACTGGTGTCCCAGAGCCAGTGCTGTCAATGAGGGACTATTCGTCGAAGGGTTCGACTGCTCCTGAAGACAGAACGACATGAGGGAAGGAGGATGGAGACACATTAGACAAATAGTGGTGAGCAAAAGTCGAGATTGATGACCAAGAAGCTGCCTGGCAGATTTCTGCCAGAGATACTCCCTTGAAAGCAGCCACAGATGTTGCCAGGTCATTTTTCATGATGGCAATTCTAAGCCAATGCGACAACCTGTGAGGGGACAGGGCCTGCCCCATCTTACCATCTGCGACAGCCACCCACAGACTGTCCGTCTTTTATGTAGGGTGGGACTCGACCCAATTAAGATTTTAGCTCTCTCACCGGACACATTTTGTGTAAATGCTCATGCTCCTCGTCTGAATGGGGAGGAGGGCATAAAACCTTTCTTGAAAAGGAGCTGACCTGTGAAGAAGAAGAGAGTCATTTAGGTGCGATGGCAGGGTTGGGTCTAAGTGACACCGCCGAGTCATTGTCACCAAAAGAGATGCAATCAGGGCAGATGGAAAAAGAACTCAGCTCTCCCACTCTCTTTGGTGAAGCTAAGGCTATAAGATGAGCTGCCTTGTAAGCTGCTAGCTCCAGGGAGGCCTCATCGAGTGGCTCGAAAGGAGAGTGAATTGAGTACCAGCGGCAGGACCCAGTAGAGACATAAATGTCTTGAGGTTGGTCTAAGCCTTTTCACTCCTCTCATGAAACGGCTCACTCGACGATGCAGAGAGGATTAGAGAAACAGGCGCCGATTCTGGGAAGGCTGACTGGGTTCCACACCATTGGGGAAAAAATGTGCAATTAGCATTGTATGCTCTGAGGGTTGGCAGAGCTTAAACGTTCTGAAGAGTCAATTGGACATCAGGAGGCAAGTGACTAATTCTTAACCCTGGAGAAGCCAAACCGTGAGGGGTCGTCCTATTATTGGCGGAGACCTCAGGGTTTCTGATGCTTGCAGAAGCGCTGACCTCGATGGAGAGAACTCCCAGGGGCCTTTGATCCCCATCTGACACATGTCCGGATACCAGCTGGAGCTGGGGCTGTTTAGATTAAGGCAATGAGGAGGAAAGGCATACAGGAATCCTTCTGGCCACCTTGGATGAGCCAGGGCGTCCACTCCCAGTGGAGGGTCATCGGATCTACGGAAAGAGAACCAGCGAGGACATTTGTAGTTCTCTCTGCTCGCAAAGAGATCAGCCACTGGGTGGCCGAAAAACTCCAAGATCATATTTGCCGTCTCCTGAGATAAACTCCATTCAACTGGCAGTGGTCTCCGAGATAATCCATCTGCTGCCACATTGTCTCCACCTGGAACATGCAGAGTCCTCAATGAGGCTAATTCTACATCAGCCCAGAGAAAAAATCTTTCTTGCTAGGTTGTGTAACACAGACGACCTCACGCCACCCTGGTGGTTGATATAGGCCACTGTGGTGGAGCTGTCTGATCTCACCATAACGTGGTTCCCACTTAGATGGAGAGAAAGAGCCACCAACACTCTAAAAACTGCGAACAGTTCCAGCAGGTTAGTGGAACGACTTTTGGAACTGCTCCAGATCCCAATGACGCATGTTGATCATGGTGGCCTACCCAGCCTGACAGAGATGCATCTGTAAATACTTTTAAAGAAGTGTTTTGACAATGCAAGGATAAAGTGCGATGGAGGTTTGAAGCAGAGTTCCTAAACCTCACAATTGTCAGAGCTCGTGGAGACACTTTCACCAACCGTCTCTGATCCCGGACAGGTTGAAGATTGAGCGGTCGGAACCCTGACTGCAGACTTCGCATGTTCAGGAGACCCTGGCGGACGACAGAGTGGGCTGCTGACATCATGCCCAGGAGCCTCATAATCCATAAGGCTGGAACCACACGTTTTCAGAGTTATCAACGTTTTTATTTTTGTCGGACTGAAAACCACATTTTCTTGGGCTGAATACACTTTTTCTGCTCTATTCAGTCACTGCTTTGGGGGGACACAGAACATTAAAATTTCACCTGCAACTACAGGAAAAACACTCTTTGTTGTATGTTCAACACTTAATCTACCTTTCTGAACTGTATTTCAAGGGGTTATCAACTTTTTTTCTTTTTCCTGCTCTGAATCTGAGCTTCTCTCGGGCTGAAAACGCGTTTTCTGCACTGTTCACTTACTGCTCGGGGATGCCTCGGAACATGAAAATTCCACCTGAAACTATAGGAAAAAGGGGCGGGGTGAGCCCAGCTGTCCGGATCATAGACGTGCTGATCATTGCTGCTCCTCCTGGAGAGACCAGTCGGCTGCTCTCACCTCTGCTCCCTCCAAAAGCGTAAGAAGAAAACTTTGTATCTAAAAGTATGCATCTAAACCAAAGTCTAAATTGAATAAAAAATAAGAGCCATTACTTTGGAATCGGGTCTGTTTCTTCTCTGCCCAAAATTAGGGTTTATTACCTGCCAAGTTATCTTCCGGTTACAGTTAGTGCGCATTTGAGTGGCAGCTCTCCGGCTTCAAAAATGTGTTTTTGTACATACAGCTCTCTAGTGCCTCGCACCTTGGCCAAGTGCGTGGAGGTGGGGCTCGAACCACTAAGGAGACATGGTCTGCGGATTCTGACGTACTTGGACTACTGGTTGATTCTCACCAGGTCCAAACAAGAGTCATGAGCGCACACCGGCTTGGTGTTGGAGCACATTGTGTTATTGAGGTTCAGAGTAAACCTCCTGATAAGCGCGCTTATTCTCAGTCAGAGCACGACCTTTCTGGGGGTCATGCTGGACTCAGTCTCGGGTCAGGCCCGCCTTCCACCGGCCAGCGTTCTCCCCATCACACAGCACACATTGTTTGTTTTGAAGGCCGCCAAAAGGAGTTACAAATGTCCATGCGCGCGGTGATTGTGGCGTTGCGGAGAGGCAAAACTCAAGTGCTGATGGCTGTCGGAACTGATACCCAGCCTGCTGTGTCGCTCGACCGAAACCTGGGGGATACTGGAGGGACGACGAGACCGACAGCTGCTCATCCCGTTGCCACGGACGCTTCAGGCAGGACTTACATCAGAGGTGTCAAATGGATGTCGAGATAACACAGGTTTCATCCAGAGCTTGCTATGTTCTCCTATGTGGGAAGCTCACTATCCAGCTTATTCTATATGGATCAAAAGGATTCTGAAGGTGGGTTATCCTCTCCAATTCAGCCAGTGCCAACCTCAGTTTAATGGCATTCTGAGAATGCGTCAGATCCGGCAAAAAATGTCTGTCTTCAGAACGAGGTCAGTGTTTGATTGAGGCATGATTGAGTCAGTTACTCCTCAAAAGTCTCCTGAAATGCATGCGTCATGGAGACTGGCTGACGTCCATCCACCTCACGGACGCTTATTGTCACGTGCCAATTTGGCCTGCTCATAAGCGATATCTCCACTTCGCATTGGACGGCCGACTTTTTCAGTTCCGGAGGCTCCCGTTTGGCTACTCTCTGGCTCAGAGAACCTTCTTTAAGATGGTCGACACAGCCCTACAGTCCATGAGGGCAAGGGGCCTCAGGATCTTGTCTTACCTAGACGACTGGTTAATGCTCGCCAGATCGAGGGAAGAGTCGTTAGCTCACACCAGAATGGTGTTGGACCACGAAAGCCACCTTGGCTTTCCGGTGAACCAAGAAAAGAGTCAACTCCAGCCATCTCAGCTTACAGCTTTTCTTGGTGTACTTCTGAACTCTCATGAAGAGTGCGCTCGCTTGACAGACGAGAAGATACTTTCTATTTCAAATCTGTCAGCCCAGGTTCTGGCGGTTCGTCTATGTGTGGTCCCAGCCTAATGGATTATGACGCTCCTGGGCATGATGTCAGCAGCCCACTCCGTCATACGCCTGGGTCTCCTGAACATGCGAAGTCGGCAGTCATGGTTCAGCCGGCTCAATCTTCATCCTGTTCGGGATCAGAGACGGTTGGTGAAAGTGTATCCAAGAGCTTTGAGAGATGTGACTCTGCTTCAAACCTCCATCGCACTTGGATTGTAAGAACTCTTCTTTCTGGAGCAGTTCCGAAGGTCGTCACATTAACGTACTGGAACTGTTGGCAGTTTTTGGCCCTTTCTCTCCATCTTAGTGGGAACCACGTTATGGTGAGATCAGACAGCTCCACCACAGTGGCCAATTTCAACCGCCAGGGTGGCGTGAGGTCGTCTACGTTACACAACCTAGCCAGAAAGATTTTTTTCCCAGAGCTGCTACATTTAGCCTCATTGAGGGCTCTGCATGTGCCAGGTGGAGACAATGTGGCACCAGATGGATTATCTCGGAGACCACTGCCAGATGAATGGAGTTTATCTCAGGAGATGTCAAATATGATCAGGGAGTTTTTCGGCCACCCAGTGGCTGATGTCTTTGCGAGCAGAGAGAACTTCAAATGTCCTCTCTGGTTCTCTCCCCGTAGATCCGACGACCCTCCACAGGGAGTGGACGCCCTGGCTCATCCAAGGTGGCCAGAAGGCCTCCTGTATGCCTTTCCTCCTCATTGCCTTCTTCATTTTCTTATGAGGAGAATTCAACTGTAGAGAGTGAGAATGATTCTCGTAGCTCCAGACAGCCCCAGCTCCAGCTGGTATCCGGAGATGTGTCAGATGCAGATCTTTTTCGATCAGCCCTGATTGCATCTCTTTTGGTGACGATGACTCGGCGGTATCACTTACACCCAACCCTGCCTTCGCACCTAAATGTCTCTCTTCTTCTTCGCAGGTCAGCTCCTTTTCAGTAATGGCTTTCTGCACTCCTCCACATTCAGACGAAGAGCATGAGCGTTTACTCAAAATGTGTCCGGTCAGAGAGCTAAAAGCTTAACTGGATCGAGTCCCACCCTTCAGAAAGTCCGACACTCTGTGGGTGGCTCTCCCTGGTGGAAAGAAGCGGCAGGCACTGTCCCCTCAAAGGTTGTAAAATTGGCTTAGAATTTCCATCATGAAAGCCTATGAGACAGCGGGAAAACAGGCACCGGAATCCCTGAGAGCACAGTCGACGAGATGCCTGGAAACATCTGTTGCTGCTTTCAAGGACTTCTTAAAGAAAACTGCCAGGCAGCTTCTTGGTCATCAATCTCTACTTTTGCTTACCACTATTTGTCTGTTGTGTCTGCATCCTCCTTCCCTCTTGTCTTTCTGTCTTCAGGAGCAGCCAAACTCTGCGACCAGTAGGCCCACAGCACTCGCTCTGGGACACCGGTATCTGCTTCATTACAGTGCAGTGGAGTGTGCAGCGTCTCAATATCCACCAGATTCCTGCATAACTGTCTATTCATTTGTGAATAAACTCCCTCTTCCTTACTCAGCTCAGACTAGAACCCTGACTGTTGCTGCTCAGTAAATGATTTCTCTCCAGGAATGGAGGATTGTTAATGCCACATTCTATTTCAGCCATATAGTGGCTAAAAGAGGGCAACACAGTTCCTGCTGATCCAGAGTGTAAGTTACACTCTATATATGAGGGGTTGTTAATGCCACCTTCTATTTCAGCTTACGGTGGCAAAGTTGAGGCGGCAGTCCTGCCACCTGGGGTGTAAAATTACACTCTATGTATGAAGGGATGTTAATGCTACATCTTCACAACCCATTCATTCATTCATTCAGGCTGGATAGACCCCAGGTGTGGCGGTGGCCTCGGAACTGTCATAGGCCGGTCAAGTTTGAGGCCCTGGCCATCCGAGATATCGACAGGAGTCTGGGCACTCCTCCATCAGTCATACCAAAGCAACATCGCCGGTGACAATGCAGGCGGTTCAGTGCAGCCAAACGTGCATCTCATTGATGGCAGTCTGGCAAAGGAGCCAGCTGTGCCAGTCAGACGTCCGGTATGGACGGCCCATGGTTCTCAGGTCAGGCCACGTTGCAAGGCTGGCGGTTAAGCTTTGTGGTCAAGATGACCTCATGGCTGATTCAGAGTTCCGGATGGGTTTCAGATTGCTCACCTGTGCTCCCCCTTAATCCTGGCTACACTCGGATTACGGTCACTGCAGGATGGAGAAGTTGAACACATCGCCCCCTGGCCCCAGAGTGGCCAAGGACTGCATTGCTTCTTGCACTGTTTGTGTCAAGCTCTGCTTTTGTGTTTGGATCACTTGTCTCCTTCGGTTCATTCAAAGACAACGTTATTATGCATATTGTTAGGTTGTTCTACTATCTCAAATCCAGCACAGTTATGCAATTATATTCCGGCGGCGCATGTGACCGGAAAGAAGAAAGTGCCACCTCCATCACCGACGTAATGAGAGCCACGCTGATGCCGGGGTTCGGCCAGGCTGGGATGGAGCCCTCTCAGTGTCCGGAGATCGCAAGGCGGCTCGCCTCTACTTCCGGACCTGCATGGGGGGAAGGGCGGAAGGGAGGTGCACAGATCAGAGCAATGGCCAACAGTTTGGCCTATTTGTGCACTCAAGACAACTCTGTCCGGGGGATGAGGTGACCCAGGTGCAGCTGACTGCCAACATCAGACCATCCTGTGCTCCAGGGTCCAGTGCGGCTCTCGGAAGAGACAGCGCACGAGGCCTCAAAATGCCTGAGGCTTCATATTCAGCCTGCACAGCAAACCGGAAAAGAAGTTCTTCAATGGACGTTTTGTTATGTGTCATGGGATTATTTGGGATCACAAATTTGGGGCGCTCTTTTTATGTTGCCGTGTCATCATTTGGTTTGTTGGAAGTTGGAACCGTGAATAAAACCTGCTGTGTTGATACCTCCTGTAAGTTTTCCTTTCAGCTTTGGCTATCATAGGGCATGTCTCTTCAACCCACTTGGGAGAACGAATCAAATGTCTGGACCATCATTGAGCAGTGTCGCCAGGTTCGCGGACAGGCCCCCAGGCTACCAGGCCGGAGGAGAGGTTGAGGCCAAGGCGCTGGAAGGAGCGAATTCAATACGAATAATAATAAAAAAAACGCAAATGCGATGCTTCAAGCAATGCTTTTATTTCAAACAAGTTTTCCACACAAACAGAAATTTCCTCCGGTCTGCCGACTGCCCCGGGAAAAGCTGCTGTCAAAGATCCCGATGTCCTCCGGTCTCACGCTGAGTCTCCTCCGGTTAAATCCACTCCTGCGGTGATGTGACAAGTCTCTCCCGTGACTGCGACCAGACCTCAGTCCTGCCTGAAGTTTCCGTGGTCCATATCCAAATTATGAGCGGACCTCCAATCCTGGGGCGTCCCCTCAAAGCATGGCTACTTCAAGGCTAGCAGGCAGTCCCCTGCCCCCCCTAAGTGCAGTTCACTATTTGAAATGCTAAAGCACCCGCAACACTCAAAGCATATAATGCCAAATGGATGTGGACTGCCGTCTGTTGGGTAAACATCCACTGCTAGTCCAATTCAATCCGGACTATTCCCGGCGCATTTCTGACACTCCACTGGCACTAGGACCGCACGTGGTCAGGTACGGAGCTTAATTGGTGGAGGGTTTGGAGTTATGGGCCAGCGTTCCCTCTCACTCAGCCGTCATGCACGATGCTCGATGCCCTCGCCCCTGGAGTTTGACCTCCCCCCTGAGGAGTGACCATCCCACCCGGCACTGACAGAGCCACCATCGCGCAGTAGAATGGTGAATGGTGTCCGCAAACAGCTCATAGCGCTTGAGAACATCATCGCGCTCTTTATGAGCTCCGTGGACTCCACCAGAGATTTTGGAGACACAACAGTCGCCGGCTGGGGGGAACACCGTATAATTGCCGGGCTGATCATCGCCGCTCCTCTCGGAGAGACCAGTCGACTGCTCTCACCTCTGCCCCCTCCAAAAGCGTAGGAAGAACTTTTTATCTACAAGTATGCATCTAAACCAAAGTCTAACTTGAAAAATAATAAGATGCATTTCTTTGGTATCGGGTCTGTCTCTTCTCTGCCCAAAATTAGGGTTTATCAGCCGCCATGTTCTCTTCCGGTTCCAGTGAGTCCAAACTCCGGCTTCTAAACTTTGTTTTTGTTTGACATCGTCTCAGGAGACCAAGCAGAATAGTAACGGTCTCTTTGCCTCTTTATCCCTGATGCCAGAACTGTCCCTGGGGAAGTTTCTGGAGCCAAGAAGTTATGTCTTTCCCCAGATTCACCATAATAAGAAGCACAGGCGTCAAATAACTCTTTCCCGTCTCACAACAGATCCCGGTTCCAGCCAAAAGTCAGGGAAGTTTCAATTCAGCTATTGACTCTTCTTATTGCTCAGACACGCCAGTTTCCAGCAGGGGTCGCCACAGGACCGTGAAAGCCACCACTTCAGAGGATCACTCAGTAGGTGCTACTTGCCAGACCTGCTCTGTTCTCAGCTCCCTCGTGCGATGTCTGATGTGATGTCTGTCTGTTATTCTGTTCTCTGCAGCCCTCCAATCCTCTCAGAGGCAAGCAGGACATCGTCATCTACAGAGTCATCTCTTTCTGAGGATGATTGGGCCAGTCCCTCGGGTCTCCATCTTAGGAGAATTGCAGTGTCAGATCAAGGTACACTGCAAGTTTGGGGAACCGAATTCCTCTGACGGCTCAGATGACAAAAGCGAGTCTGTTTTTGACAAACCAGACTTGAAGTCACCAGAGGAGAGGGCGCAGAGCACCAACGACCCTTTCGTCCTTGACCCGCCCTGGAGGCCAGATCCGCTCCTGTGCTCAGGGCGCCTGTCTCCTCACCTCCACATATGGATTGAGAAAATAAACGGTCATTGACACGCCCTTCAGCTTCACAGTCAACCCCCAGGTTCTGCGTCACCACATGGACCTGAGTGAACTCAGAGAACGAGCGGTCATGTCTGATGGAGGAGGACCGCGATCTCCTGTCAAAGGAAATAATCGAGCTACTGCCAAAGCGATCCTCCTACACTGGGTTTTACTCCGGGTTCTTTCTGGAACCCAAGAAGACAGGAGAGAGGAGACCTGTTCTGGATCTCAGTCTCCTCAACCAATTCATGATCAGACAGCGGTTCCGGACTACCAGCAGATTCCTGGATTGAATCATAGTGTGAGAGTGTATGACCTCCATAGATCTTGCAGACGTCTACTTCCACAACACGGTCTCTAGTGTCTAGGGCCTCGTTTTTTCGCTAAGTGCATGGAGGAGTGGCTCGAACTACGAAGGAGAGAGAGTCTGCCGATTATGACGTACTTGGACTGCTGGTTGATTCTAGCCAGAGTCCAAACAGGAGTCATGAGCGCACACCAGCTTAGCAGAAGGGGTCTTTCTAGTAGCTGCAGAACAAATTCAATTGCAAATTCAATTTTTATGTTTGTTGGTCTGAAAGCTACAGGTCCCTCGGGCTGAAAACCCATTTTCTGCACTGTTCACTCACTGCTCAGCGAAGCCTCAGAACATGAAAATTTCACCTGCAACTATAGCAAAAAAACTATTTAGAGTATATTCAACAGTAAACCTCTGCAAATAGGGCGCTGCGACTGGCCTACAAGCAGTCGAACCGTTCCACATTTTCTTCTTCCAAGCCATGGGATGAGTTTGACGAGTGCCAGGCGCTGCTATGAGTTGGATCTGTAGACTGTGTTCCCAGACTTGGTTGAGTTCCGTATGGTGGAGTCAGGTTCCTGCTTGATCTTCTCCTGCGCCTCATGTCATCCGCCAAAGTCGTATCGAAGTCAACTTCGATACGACGCTCTCTCTCCACCAGAAGCTCAAAAATCATCCCTCTTCACTAACGGCCAGCTGGCGTTGGATGGCGAGACCACATACAGATCACGACCGCATGTTGTCTGCCCACAACTGGAAGAAATCTGGACTATTCCCGGCGCGGTTCTGACACTCCACTGGCACTAGGACCGCACATGGTCAAGTACGGAGCTTACTGCCACGTGGAGGGTTTGGATTGGCAGTGCGGCGTTCCGGCTCACTCAGTCGTCATGCACAATGCGTGATGCGTTCGCCCCGGGATCTCGACCTCTCCTCTGAGGAATGACCATCGCAACCACCTCTGACAGAGCCACCATAGCGCAGAGGAATGGTGTTTACGCCGTCGGCAACCAGCTCATAGCGCTTGAGAACATCATCGCGCTCTTTATGAGCTCCGTGGACCGGCTCATCCATCGCAGAACCTCTCTCACTCTCCCAGAAATTTTGGAGTTTCAACAGTCCGTCAGCCTGGTGCTCTGCTCGTGGCGCCTACTCCACACACAGCCGCTGCCCATGGGGGAACACCGTCGCTGTTCGAAGGGGCAGGGTGACCCTAGCAATCCAAATCATAGCCGTGCTGATCATCGTTACACCTCTTGGAGAGACCAGTCGGCTGCTCTCACCTCTGCTCACTCTAAAAGCTTAGGAAGAAAACGTTGCATCAAGAACTTTGCATCTGTAACAGGTCTGAATACTGTGACCTTGTCTACAGTTAAAAAGTGGTGTCTCAATGTGGTTAGTAGAACGCCGTCTGAAACAAAATGCGGACAGAGTCACACAAGGCTTCCACATGTGTCGATGGTGAGAAAAGTAATCCAAGGGATTCTTTTTTTTTCATTGTGGTAACCCAGACCACAATTAGATGTCTTTCTGACACCATCTGATCACTCACAAACATGTCACTTTGTCATACGACAAGTGTTAGACATCATGAACGACATGCATAATTGCTTTTCATCTGAATGTATAATTCTGCCATTAAACCTTTTGGCTAGTGTTGAGAAATAATAAAACCTTACTTTTTACCAAACACCGTTATTCACCACAAGCAAACTGAACTCCACACAACTCAATCACCCGTGCCATGTCAACGTCGGTTGTCAGTATTAGCTTACAAGCGCCACATCCACACAGAGCGAACTCAACGCACGAAGGAAAAACAGTATACTTAAAAATTGAGTCACCATCCTCACACTCAAGACCCCAAATCAGTCAATCCGATGTGGAACAAACATTATAAAACAATGGATTTGACTAACCTGAAACTAAATGTAGACAGATTCACACGAGGCTTCCACATTTGGCGATGGGAAGAAAAGTAATGAAAAAAAGTGTCACTTCCTATTTACCCACACATCTTCAATGCCCAACCTCTGTCCTATCCTGCTCTCTACTGACCTAATTATATACCTGCCGGTTAATCAACTCCATGCTGAACAATTAAATGACATCTAACACACAATCTGTGACCACACATAAGTGGGCGTCACACTAGAAAGGCTCTTTTTCCTATAGTTGTGCGTGATATTTTCATGTTCAGAGGCTATTCCGATCAGTGAGTGAACAGTGCAGAAAATGCCTTTTCAGCCCGTCAAAAGCTGGGTTTCAGACCACAAAAAAAAAGTTAACCACCAGAAATACCGTTCAGAAATGTAGGTTTAGTGTTGAATATACAAAAAAGAGTGTTTATCCTATTGTTGCAGATGAAATTTTCATGTTGTGAGGAATCCCAGAGCAGTGAGTGAAGAGAGGAGAAAAAGTGTATTCAGCCCGAGAGAAGCTGAGTTTCTGACCAAGAAAAAAAAAAAAAAAGTTGATAACCCCCTGAAATACAGTTCCGAAAAGTAGGTTTAGTGTTTATTATACAAGAAAGAGTGTTTCTCCTATAGTTGCATGAGAAATTTTCCTGTTCACAGGCATCCCAGAGCAGTGAATAAACAGTGCATAAAATGCATTTTAAGCCAAAGGAAAGGTAGTTTACAGACCGACAAAAATAAAATTATTGACAACCCTCTAAAAACACTGTTCTGTAACTACTAGAAAACCCCTTTCTGCTATAGTGGAATGTGAAAATGTCATATTCTGAAGCGTCCCTGAGAAGTTGTGGCAGAATGCAGAAAACGGGTTTTCAGCCTGAGATAAGGTGGGTCTCGGAACGCCAAACATAAAAATGTTGATAACTTTCGAAAAGCACTTCAGACAGCTTAGATTTGTGCTAGAACTGCTAGAATGACCCTTTCTGCTATAGTGGGAGGTCAAAAGCTTCCCTGAGAAGTTATGGCACAATGCACAAAACGCGTTTTCAGCCTGAGATAAGGAGGGTTTCGGAACACCAAACATAAAAATGTTGATAGCTTTCGAAAAACACTTCAGACAGCTTAGATTTGTTGTGCAACTACTCGAAAGACCCTTTCTGCTATAATGGTAGGTGAAAATTTCATGTTCTGAAGCTTCCCTGAGAAGTTATGGCACAACGCACAAAACGCTTTTTCAGCCTGAGATAAGGTGCGTTTCGGAACGCCAAACATAAAAATGTTGATAGCTTTGGTAAAACACTTCAGACATCTTAGATTTGATGTGCAATTTATAGAAAGACCCTTTCTGCTATAGTGGGAGGTGAAATTTTCATGTTCTGAAGCTTCCCTGCAAAGTTATGGGACAATGCAGAAAACGCGTTTTCAGAGTGAGATAAGGTGGGTTCCGGAACGCCAAACATAAAAATGTTGATAACTTTGGAAAAACAATACAGACAGCTTAGATTTGATGTGCAACTACTAGAGAGACCCTTTCTGCTATAGTGGGTGATGATAATTTCATGTTCTGAAGCTTCCCTGCAAAGTTATGGCACAATGCCTAAAACACGTTTTCAGCCTGAGATAAGGTCGATTCCGGAACGCCAAACATAAAAATGTTGATAACTTTGGAAAAACACTTCAGACAGCTTAGATTTGATGTGCAACTACGAGAAAGACCCTTTCTGCGATAGTGGGATGTGAAAATTTCATGTTCTGAAGCTTCCCTGCAAAGTTATGGCACAATGCAGAAAAAGCGTTTTCAGCCTGAGATAAGGTGGGTTCCGGAACGCCTAACACAAAAATATTGATAAGTTTGGAAAAACACTTCAGACAGCTTAGATTTGATGTGCAACTACTAGAAACACCCTTTCTGTTATAGTGGGTGGTGATAATTTAATGTACTGAAGCTTCCCTGCAAAAATATGGCACAATGCAGAATTCGCATTTTCAGACTGAGATAAGGTCGATTCCAGAACGCCAAAAATAAAAAAATTTGATAACTTAGGAAAAACACTTCAGACAGCTTAGATTTGATGTGCAACTACTAGAAAAACCCTTTCTGCGATAGTGGGAGGTGAAAATTTCATGTTCTGAAGCTTCCCTGCAAAGTTATGGCACAATGCAGAAAACGCGTTTTCAGCGTGAGATAAGGTGGGTTCCGGAATGTCAAACATAAAAATGTTGATAACTTTGGAAAAACAATTCAGACAGCTTAGATTTGATGTGCAACTACTAGAAAGACCCTTTCCGCTATAGTGGGTGGTGATAATTTCATGTTCTGAAGCTTCCCTGCAAAGTTATGGCACAATGCGTAAAACACGTATTCAGCCTGAGATAAGGTCGATTCCGGAACGCCAAACATAAAAATGTTGATAACTTTGTAAAAACACTTCAGACAGCTTAGATTTGATGTGCAACTACTAGAAAGACCCTTTCTGCGATAGTGAGAGGTGAAATTTTCATGTTCTGAAGCTTCCCTGCAAAGTTATGGCACAATGCAGAAAACGCGTTTTCAGCCTGAGATAAGGTGGGTTCCGGAACGCCTAACACAAAAATATTGATAAGTTTGGAAAAACACTTCAAACAGCTTAGATTTTATGTGCAACTACTAGAAACACGCTTTCTGCTATAGTGGGAGGTGAAAATGTCATGTTCTGAAGCTTCCCTGCAAAGTTATGGCACAATGCAGAATTCGCGTTTTCAGCCTGAGATAATGTCGATTCCGGAACGCCAAACATAAAAATGTTGATAACTTTTGGAAAACACTTCAGACAGCTTAGATTTCATGTGCAATTTCTAGAAAGACCATTTCTGCCATAGTGGGAGGTGAAAATTTCATGTTCTGAAGCTTCCCTGCAAAGTTATGGCATAGTGCAGAAAACGCGTTTTCGGCGTGAGATAAGGTGGGTTCCGGAACGCCAAACATAAAAATGTTGATAACTTTGGAAAAGCAATTCAGACAGCTTAGATTTGATGTGCAACTACTAGAAAGGCCCTTTCTGCTATAGTGGGTGGTGATAATTTCATGTTCTGAAGATTCCCTGCAAAGTTATGGCACAATGTGTAAAACACGTTTTCAGCCTGAGATAAGGTCGATTCCAGAACGCCAAACATAAAAATGTTGATAACTTTGGAAAAACACTTCAGACAGCTTAGATTTGATGTGCAACTACTAGAAAGACCCTTTCTGCTATAGTGGGATGTGAAAATTTCATGTTCTGAAGCTTCCCTGCAAAGTTATGGCACAACGCAGAAAACGCATTTTAAAACTGAGATAAGGTGAGTTCTTGAACGCCAAACATAAAAATGTTGATAACTTTCGAAAAACACTTCAGACAGCTTTGATTTGACGTGCAACTACTAGAAAGACCCTTTCTGCGATAGTGAGAGGTGAAAATTTCTTGTTCTGAGGCTTCCCTGCAAAGTTATGGCACAATGCAGAAAACGCGTTTTCAGCCTGAGATAAGGTGGGTTCCGGAACGCCTAACACAAAAATATTGATAAGTTTGGAAAAACCCTTCAGACAGCTTAGATTTTATGTGCAACTACTAGAAACACGCTGTCTGCTATAGTGGGAGGTGAAAATTTCATGTTCTGAAGCTTCCCTGCAAAGTCATGGCACAATGCAGAAAATGCGTTTTCAGCCTGAGATAAGGTGGGTTCCGGAACACCAAACATAAAAATGTTGATAACTTTGGAAAAACAATTCAGACAACTTAGATTTGATGTGCAACTACTAGAAAGACCCTTTTTGCTATAGTGGGTGGTGATAATTTCATGTTCTGAAGCTTCCCTGCAAAGTTATGGCACAATGCAGAAAACACGTTTTCAGCCTGAGATAAGGAGGGTTCCGGTACGCCAAACATAAAAATGTTGATAACTTTGGGAAAACACTTCAGACAGCTTAGATTTGATGTGCAATTTCTAGAAAGATCCTTTCTGATATAGTGGGAGGTGAAAATTTCATGTTCAGAAGCTTTATGCAAAGTTATGGCACAATGCGTAAAACGCGTTTTCAGCCTGAGATAAGGTCGATTCCGGAACGCCAAACATAAAAATGTTGATTACTTTGGAAAAACACTTCAGACAGCTTAGATTTGATGTGCAACTATTAGAAAGACCCTTTATGCTATTGTGGGAGGTGAAAATTTAATGTTCTGATGCATCCCTGCAAAGTTATGGCACAATGCAGAAAACACGTTTTCAGCCTGAGATAAGGAGGGTTCCGGTACGCCAAACATAAAAATGTTGATAACTTTGGGAAGACACTTCAGACAGCTTAGATTTGATGTGCAACTACTAGAATGACCCTTTCTACTAGAGCAGCAGGTGAAAATTTCAAGTTCTGAGGCTTCCCTGCAAAGTTATGGCACAATGTAGAAAACAGGTTTTCAGACTGAGATAAGGTGAGTTCCAGAACGCCAAACATAAAAATGTTGATAACTTTCGAAAAACATTTCAGACAGCTTAGATATCATGTGCAACTACAAGAAAGACCCTTTCTGCTATAGTGGGAAGTGAAAATTTCATGTTCTGAAGCTTCCCTGCAAAGTTATGGCACAAAGCAGAAAATGCATTTTCAGCCTGACATAAGGTGGGTTTGGGAACGCCAAACATAAAAATGTTGATAACTTTGGAAAAACACTTCAGACAGGTTAGATCTGACTTGAAACTACTAGAAAGACCCTTTATGCTATAGTGGGAGGTGAAAATTTCATGTTCTGAAGCTTCCCTGCGAAGTTATGGCACAATGCAGAAAACGCGTTTTCAGGCTGAGATCAGGTGGGTTCCGGAACGCCAAACATAAAAATGTTGATAACTTTCGAAAAACACTTCAGACAGCTTAGATTTGATGTGCAACTACTACAAAGACCCTTTCTGCTATAGTGGGAGGTGAAAATTTCATGTTCTGAAGCTTCCCTGCGAAGTTATGGCACAATGCAGAAAACGCGTTTTCAGGCTGAGATCAGGTGGGTTCCAGAACGCCAAAAATAAAAATGTTGATAACTTTGGAAAAGCACTTCAGAGAGCTTACATTTCATGTGCAACTACTAGAAAGACCCTTTCTGACATAGTGGGTGGTGAAAATTCGATGTTCTGAAGCTTCCCTGCAAAGTTATGGCACAATGCGTAAAATGCATTTTCAGCCTGATATAAGGTGGGTTCAGGAACGCCAAAAATAAAAATGTTGATAACTTTGGAAAAACACTTCAGACAGCTTAGATTTGATGTGCAACTACGAGAAAGACCCTTTCTGCTATAGTGGGAGGTGAAAATTTTATGTTCTGAAGCTTGCCTGCAAAGTTATGGCACAATGCGTAAAAAGCGTTTTCAGCCTGAGATAAGGTCGATTCCGGAAGGCCAAACATAAAAATGTTGATAACTTTGGAAAGACACTTCAGACAGTTGAGATTTGATGTGCAACAACTAGAAGGACCCTTTCTACTATAGCGGGAGGTGAAAATTTCATGTTCTGAAGCTTTATGTAAAGTTATGGCACAATGCGTAAAACGCGTTTTCAGCCTGAGATAAGGTCGATTCCGGAACGCCAAACATAAAAATGTTCATTACTTTGGAAAAACACTTCTGACAGCTTAGATTTGATGTGCAACTACTATAAAGACATTTTCTGCTATTGTGGAAGTTTAAAATTTCATGTTCTGAAGCTTCCTTGCAAAGTTATGGCACAATGCAGAAAACGCATTTTCAGCCTGATATAAGGCGGGTTCAGGAACGCCAAACATAAAAATGTTGATAACTTTGGAAAAACACCAGAAAACTTAGATTTGATGTGCAACGACTACAAAGACCCTTTCTGCTATAGTGAGATGTGACAATTTCATGTTCTGAAGCTTCCCTGAGAAGTTATGGCACAATGCAGAAAATGCGTTTTCAGCCTGAGATACGGTGGGTTCCGGAACGCCATACGTAAAAATGTTGATTACTTTGGAAAAACACTTCAGACAGCTTAGATTTGATGTGCAACTACTAGAAAGACACTTTCTGATATAGTGGGATGTGAAAATTCGATGTTCTGAAGCTTCCCTGCAAAGTTAAGGCACAATGCAGAAAACGCATTTTCAGCCTGAGATAAGGTCGATTCCGGAACGTCAAACATAAAAATGTAGATAACTTTGGAAAAACACTTCGGACAGCTTAGATTTGATGTTCAACTACTAGAAAGACCTTTTCTGCTATAGTGGAAGTTTAAAATTTCATGTTCAGAAGCTTCCCTGCAAAGTTATGGCACAATGCAAAAAAAGCGTTTTCAGCCTGAGAAAAGGTTGATTCCGGAACGCCAAGCATAAAAATGTTGATAACTTTGGAAAAACACTTCAGACAGCTTAGAAGTGTTGTATAACTACTGGAAAGATCCTTTCTGCTATAGTGGGAAGTGAAAATTTCATGTTCTGAAGCTTCCCTGCAAAGTTATGGCACAATGCAGAAAACGCGTTTTCAGCCTGAGATCAGATGGGTTCAGGAACGCCAAAAATAAAAATGTTGATAACTTTGGAAAAGCACTTCAGACAGCTTACATTTCATGTGCAACTACTAGAAAGACCCTTTCTGACATAGTGGGTGGTGAAAATTCGATGTTCTGAAGCTTCCCTGCAAAGTTATGGCACAATGCGTAAAAAGCGTTTTCAGCCTGAGATAAGGTCGATTCCGGAAGGCCAAACATAAAAATGTTGATAACTTTGGAAAGACACTTCAGACAGTTGAGATTTGATGTGCAACAACTAGAAGGAGCCTTTCTACTATAGCGGGATGTGAAAATTTCATGTTAGGAGGCTTCCCTGCAAAGTTATGGCACATTGCAGAAAACACGTTTTCACACTGAGATAAGGTGGGTTCCAGAACGCCAAACATAAAAATGTTCATTACTTTGGAAAAACACTTCAGACAGCTTAGATTTGATGTGCAACTACAAGAAAGACCCTTTCTGCGATAGTGGGAGGTGAAAATTTCATGTTCTGAAGCTTTATGTAAAGTTATGGCACAATGCGTAAAACGCGTTTTCAGCCTGAGATAAGGTCGATTCCGGAACGCCAAACATAAAAATGTTCATTACTTTGGAAAAACACTTCTGACAGCTTAGATTTGATGTGCAACTACTATAAAGACATTTTCTGCTATTGTGGAAGTTTAAAATTTCATGTTCTGAAGCTTCCTTGCAAAGTTATGGCACAATGCAGAAAACGCATTTTCAGCCTGATATAAGGCGGGTTCAGGAACGCCAAACATAAAAATGTTGATAACTTTGGAAAAACACCAGAAAACTTAGATTTGATGTGCAACGACTAGAAAGACCCTTTCTGCTATAGTGCGATGTGACAATTTCATGTTCTGAAGCTTCCCTGAGAAGTTATGGCACAATGCAGAAAACGCGTTTTCAGCCTGAGATACGGTGGGTTCCGGAACGCCAAGCGTAAAAATGTTGATAACTTTGGAAAAACACTTCAGACAGCTTAGATTTGATGTGCAACTACTAGAAAGACACTTTCTGATATAGTGTGATGTGAAAATTCGATGTTCTGAAGCTTCCCTGCAAAGTTAAGGCACAATGCAGAAAACGCATTTTCAGCCTGAGATAAGGTCGATTCCGGAACGTCAAACATAAAAATGTAGATAACTTTGGAAAAACACTTCGGACAGCTTAGATTAGATGTGCAACTACTAGAAAGACCCTTTCTGCTATAGTGGTGGGGTGAAAATGTCATGTTCTGAAGCTTCCCTGCAAAGTTATGGCAGAATGCTTAAAATGCGTTTTCAGTCTGAGATAAGGTGGGTTCCGGAACGCCAAACATGAAAATGTTGATAACTTTGGAAAAACATTTCAGACAGCTTAGATTTGATCTGCAACTACTAGAAACACTCTTTCTGCTATAGTGGGAGGTGAAAATTCCATGTTCTGAAGCTTCATGCAAAGTTATGGCACAATGCGTAAAACGCGTTTTCAGCCTTAGATAAGGTCGATTCCGGAACGCCAAACATAAAAATGTTGATAACTTTGGAAAAACACTTCAGACAGCTTAGATTTGATGTTCAACTACTAGAAAGACCTTTTCTGCTATAGTGGAAGTTTAAAATTTCATGTTCAGAAGCTTCCCTGCAAAGTTATGGCACAATGCGTAAAAACGCTTTTCAGCCTGAGATAAGGTGGGTTTCGGAACGCCAAATATAAAAGTGTTAATAACTTTGGAAAAACACTTCAGACAGCTTAGATTTGATGAGCAACTACTAGAAAGACCCTTTCTGCTATAGTGGGAGGTTAAAATTTCATGTTCTGAAGCTTCCCTGAAAAGTTATGGCACAATGCACAAAAACGCTTTTCAGCCTGAGATAAGGTGAGTTTCGGAACGCCAAACATAAAAGTGTTGATAACTTTGGAAAAACACTTCAGACAGCTTAGATTTGATGTGCAACTACTAGAAAGACACTTTCTGATATGGTGGGTGGTGAAAATTCGATGTTCTGAAGCTTCCCTGAAAAGTTATGGCGCAATGCGTAAAACGCGTTTTCAGCCTGAAATAAGGTCGATTCCGGAACGCCAAACATAAAAATGTTGATAACTTTCGAAAAACACTTCAGACAGCTTAGATTTGATGTGCAACTACGAGAAAGACCCTTTCTGCTATAGTGGGAACTGAAAATTTCATGTTCTGAAGCTTCCATGCAAAGTTATGGCACAATGCAGAAAAAGCGTTTTCAGCCTGAGAAAAGGTTGATTCCGGAACGCCAAGCATAAAAATGTTGATAACTTTGGAAAAACACTTCAGACAGCTTAGATGTGTTGTATAACTACTGGAAAGATCCTTTCTGCTATAGTGGGAAGTGAAAATTTCATGTTCTGAAGCCTCCCTGCAAAGTTATGGCACAATGCAGAAAACGCGTTTTCAGCCTGAGATAAGGTGGGTTCGGGAACGCCAAAAATAAAAATGTTGATAACTTTGGAAAAGCACTTCAGACAGCTTACATTTCATGTGCAACTACTAGAAAGACCCTTTCTGACATAGTGGGTGGTGAAAATTCGATGTTCTGAAGCTTCCCTGCAAAGTTATGGCACAATGCGTAAAAAGCGTTTTCAGCCTGAGATAAGGTCGATTCCGGAAGGCCAAACATAAAAATGTTGATAACTTTGGAAAGACACTTCAGACAGTTGAGATTTGATGTATAACTACTGGAAAGACCCTTTCTACTATAGCGGGAGGTGAAAATTTCATGTTAGGAGGCTTCCCTGCAAAGTTATGGCACATTGCAGAAAACACGTTTTCAGACTGAGATAAGGTGGGTTCCAGAACGCCAAACATATAAATGTTCATTACTTTGGAAAAACACTTCAGACAGCTTAGATTTGATGTGCAACTACAAGAAAGACCCTTTCTGCTATAGTGGGAGGTGAAAATTTCATGTTCTGAAGCTTTATGTAAAGTTATGGCACAATGCGTAAAACGCGTTTTCAGCCTGAGATAAGGTCGATTCCGGAACGCCAAACATAAAAATGTTCATTACTTTGGAAAAACACTTCTGACAGCTTAGATTTGATGTGCAACTACTATAAAGACATTTTCTGCTATAGTGGAAGTTTAAAATTTCATGTTCTGAAGCTTCCTTGCAAAGTTATAGCACAATGCAGAAAACGCATTGTCAGCCTGATATAAGGTGGGTTCAGGAACGCCAAACATAAAAATGTTGATAACTTTGGAAAAACACCAGAAAACTTAGATTTGATGTGCAACGACTAGAAAGACCCTTTCTGCTATAGTGCGAAGTGACAATTTCATGTTCTGAAGCTTCCCTGAGAAGTTATGGCACAATGCAGAAAACGCGTTTTCAGCCTGAGATACGGTGGGTTCCGGAACGCCAAGCGTAAAAATGTTGATAACTTTGGAAAAACACTTCAGACAGCTTAGATTTGATGTGCAACTACTAGAAAGACACTTTCTGATATAGTGGGAAGTGAAAATTCGATGTTCTGAAGCTTCCCTGCAAAGTTATGGCACAATGCAGAAAACGCATTTTCAGCCTGAGATAAGGTCGATTCCGGAACGTCAAACATAAAAATGTAGATAACTTTGGAAAAACACTTCGGACAGCTTAGATTAGATGTGCAACTACTAGAAAGAACCTTTCTGCTATAGTGGTGGGGTGAAAGTGTCATGTTCTGAAGCTTCCCTGCAAAGTTATGCCAGAATGTTTAAAATGCGTTTTCAGTCTGAGATAAGGTGGGTTCCGGAACGCCAAACATGAAAATGTTGATAACTTTGGAAAAACATTTCAGACAGCTTAGATTTGATCTGCAACTACTAGAAACACTCTTTCTGCTATAGTGGGAGGTGAAAATTCCATGTTCTGAAGCTTCATGCAAAGTTATGGCACAATGCGTAAAACGCGTTTTCAGCCTTAGATAAGGTCGATTACGGAACGCCAAACATAAAAATGTTGATGACTTTGGAAAAACAATTCAGACAGCTTAGATTTGATGTTCAACTACTAGAAAGACCTTTTCTGCTATAGTGGGAGGTTAAAATTTCATGTTCTGAAGTTTCCCTGAAAAGTTATAGCACAATGCGTAAAACGCGTTTTCAGCCTGAGATAAGGTTGTTCCCGGAACGCCAAACATAAATATCTTGATATCTTTGGAAAAACACTTCAGACAGCTTAGATTAGATGTGTAACTACTAGAGAGACCCCTTCTGCTATAGTGGGAGGTAAAAATTTCAACTTCTGACGCTTCCCTGCAAAGTCATGGCACAATGCAGAAAACGCATTTTCAGCCTGAGATAAGGTCGATACCGGAACGCCAAAGATAAAAATGTAGGTAACTTTGGAAAAACACTTCAGACAGCTTAGATTAGATGTGCAACTACTAGAAAGACCCTTTCTGCTATAGTGGGGGGTGCAAATGTCATGTTCTGAAGCTTCCCTGCAAAGTTATAGCACAATGCGTAAAACGCGTTTTCAGCCTGAGATAAGGTGGTTCCCGGAACGCCAAACAAAAATATCATGATATCTTTGGAAAAACACTTCAGACAGCTTAGATTTGATGTGGAACTACTAGAAAGACCATTTATGTTATAGTGGGATGTGAAAATTTCATGTTCTGAAGCTTCCCAGCAAATTTATGGCGCAATGCAGAAAACGCGTTTTCAGCCAGAGATAAGGTCGATTCCGGAACGCCAAACATAAAAATGTTGATAACTTTGAAAAAACACTTCAGACAGCTGAGATTTGATGTGCAACTACTGGAAAGACCCGTTCTGCTTTAGTGGGAGGTGAAAATTTCATGTTCTGAAGCTTCCCTGCAAAGTTATAGCACAATGCAGAAAAGGCGTTTTCAGTCAGACATAAGGTGGGTTCCGGAACGCCAAACATAAAAATGTTGATAACTTTGGAAAATCACTTCAGACAGCCTAGATTTGATGCGCAACTACTAGAAAGACCCTTTCTGATATAGTGGGTGGTGAAAATTCCATGTTCTGAAGCTTCCCTGCAAAGTTATGGCACAATGCAGAAAACACGTTTTCAGCCTGAGATAAGGTGGGTTCCGGAACGCCAACCATAAAAATGTTGATAACTTTGGAAAAACACTTCAGACAGCTTAGATTTGATGTGCAGCTACCAGAAAGACCCTTTCTGCTATAGTGGGATGTGAAAATTTCATGTTCTGAAGCTTCCCTGAAAAGTGATGGCATAAGGCAGAAAACTCGTTTTCAGCCAGAGATAACGTGGGTTCCGCAACACCAAAAATAAAAATGTTGATAACTTTGGAAAAACGTTTCAGACAGCTTAGATTTCATGTGCAACTACTAGAAAGACCATTTCTGCTATAGCGGCAGCTGAAAATTTCATGTTCTGAAGCTTCCCTGCAAATTTATGGCACAATGCAGAAAACGCGGTTTTAGCCTGAGATAAGGTGGGTTCCGGAACGCCAAACATAAAAATGTTGATAACTTTGTAAAAACACTTCAGACAGCTTAGATATGATGTGCAACTACTAGAAAGACTCTTTCTGCTAACGTGGGAGGTGAAAATTTCATGTTCTGAAGCTTCCCTGCAAAGTTATGGCACAATGCAGAAAACACGTTTTGAGCCTGAGATAAGGTGGGTTCCGGAACGCCAAACATAAAAATGTTGATGACTTTGGAAAAACAATTCAGACAGCTTAGATTTGATGTGCAACTACTAGAAAAACCCTTTCTGCTATAGAGGGATGTGAAAATTTCATGTTCTGAAGCTTCCCTGTAAAGTTATGGCACAATGCAGAAAACGCGTTTTCAGCCTGAAGTAAGGTCGAGTCCGGAACGCCAAACATAAAAATGTTGATAACTTTGGAAAAACACTTCAGACAGCTTAGATTTGATGTGCAGCTACTAGAAAGACCCTTTCTGCTATAGTGGGTGGTAAAAATTCCATGTTCTGAAGCTTCCCTGCAAAGTTATGGCACAATGAGTAAAGTGCGTTTTCAGCCTGAGATAAGATGAGGTCGATTCCGGAACGCCAAACATAAAAATATTGATAACTTTGGAAAAACACTTCAGACAGCTTAGATTTGATGTGCAACTACTAGAAAGACCCTTTCTGCTATCGTGGGATGTGAAAATTTCATGTTCTGAAGCTTCCTTGCAAAGTTATGGCACAATGCAGAAAACGCGGTTTTAGCCTGAGATTAGGTCTATTCCAGAACGGCAAATATAAAAATGTTGATAACTTTGGAAAAACACTTCAGACAGCTTAGATTTGATGTGCAACTACTAGAAAGACCATTTCTGCTATAGTCGGAGGTGAACATTCCATGTTCTGAAGCTTCCGTGCAAAGTTATGGCACAATGCAGAAAACACGTTTTGAGCCTGAGATAAGGTGGGTTCCGGAACGCCAAACATAAAAATGTTGATAACTTTGTAAAAACACTTCAGACAGCTTAGATATGATGTGCAACTACTAGAAAGACTCTTTCTGCTAACGTGGGAGGTGAAAATTTCATGTTCTGAAGCTTCCCTGCAAAGTTATGGCAGAATGGAGAAAACGCAAGCGTTTTCAGCCTGAAATAAGGTGGGTTCCAGAACGCCAAACATAAAATTGTTGATAACTATGGAAAAACACTTCAAACAGCTTAGATTTGATGTGCAAGTACTAGAAAGACCCTTTCTGCTATAGTGTGAGGTTAAAATTTCATGTTCGGAAGCTTTCATGCAAAGTTATGGTACAATGCGTAAAACGCGTTTTCAGCCTGAGATAAGGTCGATTCCGGAACGCCAAACATAAAAATGTTGATAACTTTCGAAAAACAGTTCAGACAGCTTAGATTTGTTGTGCAAGTACTAAAAAGACCCTTTCTGCTATAGTGGGAGGTCAAAATTATATGTTCTGAAGCTTCCCTGCAAAGTTATGGGACAATGCAGATAACGATTTTTCATCCTGAGATAAGGTTGGTTCCGGAACGCCAAACATAAAAATGTTGATAACTTTGGAAATACACTTCAGACAGCTTAGATTTGGTGTGCAACTACTAAAAAGACCCTTTCTGCTATAGTGGGAGGTGCAAATTTCATGTTCGGAAGCATCCATGCAAAGTTATGGCACAATGCAGAAAAAGCGTTTTCAGCCTGAGATAAAGTTGATTCCGGAACGCCAAACATAAAAATGTTGATAACTTTGGAAAAACACTTCAGACAGCTTAAATTTGATGTGCAACTACTAGAAAGACCCTTTCTGCTATAGTGGGAGGTTAAAATTTCATTTTCTGACGCTTTCCTGCAAAGTTATGGGACAATGCAGAAAACGATTTTTCATCCTGAGATAAGGTCGATTCCGGAACGCCAAACATAAAAATGTTGATAACTTTTGAAAAACACTTCAGACAGCTTAGATTTGATGTGCAACTACTATAAAGACCCTTTCTGCTATAGTGGGAGGAGAACATTTCATGTTCTGAAGCTTCCCTGTAAAGTTATGGCACAATGCGTAAAACGCGTTTTGAGCCTGAGATAAGGTCGATTCCGGAACGCCAAACATAAAAATGTTGATAACTTTCGAAAAACAGTTCAGACAGCTTAGATTTGATGTGCAACTACTAGAAAGACCCTTTCTGCTATTGTGGGAGGTCAAAATTTTATGTTCTGAAGCTTACCTGCAAAGTTATGGCACAATGCAGAAAACGATTTTTCAGCCTGAGATGAGGTCGATTCCGGAACACCAAACATAAAAATGTTGATAACTTTTGAAAAACACTTCAGACAGCTTAGATTTGTTGCGCAACTACTAAAAAGACCCTTTCTGCTATAGTGGGAGGTTAAAATTTCATGTTCGGAAGCTTTCATGCAAAGTTATGGTACAATGCGTAAAACGCGTTTTCAGCCTGAGATAAGGTCGATTCCGGAACGCCAAACATAAAAATGTTGATAACTTTCGAAAAACAGTTCAGACAGCTTAGATTTGATGTGCAACTATTAGATAGACCCTTTCTGCTATAGTGGGAGGTCAAAATTTCATGTTCTAAAGCTTACCTGCAAAGTTATGGCACAATGCAGAAAACGATTTTTGGAAAAACACTTCAGACAGCTTAGATTTGTTGTGCAAGTACTAAAAAGACCCTTTCTGCTATAGTGGGAGGTCAAAATTATATGTTCTGAAGCTTCCCTGCAAAGTTATGGGACAATGCAGATAACGATTTTTCATTCTGAAATAAGGTTGGTTCCGGAACGCCAAACATAAAAATGTTGATAACTTTGGAAATACACTTCAGACAGCTTAGATTTGGTGTGCAACTACTAAAAAGACCCTTTCTGCTATAGTGGGAGGTGCAAATTTCATGTTCGGAAGCATCCATGCAAAGTAATGGCACAATGCAGAAAACGCGTTTTCAGCCTGAGATAAAGTTGATTCCGGAACGCCAAACATAAAAATGTTGATAACTGTGGAAAAACACTTCAGACAGCTTAGATTTGATGTGCAACTGCTACAAACACCCTTTTTGTTGTAGTGGGAGGTGAAAATTTCATGTTCTGAAGCTTTCATGCAAAGTTATGGTACAATGCGTAAAACGCGTTTTCAGCCTGAGATAAGGTCGATAAGCTCAGACAGCTTAGTTTTGATGTGCAACTACTAAAAAGACCCTTTCTGCTATAGTGGGAGGTTAAAATTTCATGTTCGGAAGCATCCATGCAAAGTTATGGCACAATGCAGAAAACGCGTTTTCAGCCTGAGATAAGGTTGATTTTGGAACGCCAAACATAAAAATGCTGATAACTTTGGAAAAACACTTCAGACAGCTTAAATTTGATGTGCAACTACTAGAAAGACCCTTTCTGCTATAGTGGGAGGTTAAAATTTCATGTTCGGAAGCTTTCATGCAAAGTTATGGCACAATGCAGACAATGCGTTTTCGGCCTGAGATAAGTCGATTCCGGAACGCCAAACATAAAAATGTTGATAGCTTTGGAAAAACACTTCAGACAGCTTAGATTTGATGTGCAACTACTAGAAAGACCCTTTCTGCGATGGTGGGACGTGAAGATTTCATGTTCGGAAGCATCCATGCAAAGTTATGGCACAATGCAGAAAACGCGTTTTCAGCCAGAGATAAGGTCGATTCCGGAACGCCAAACATAAAAATGATGACAACTTTTGAAAAACACTTCAGACAACTTAGATTTGATGTGCAACTGCTAGAAACACCCTTTCTGTTGTAGTGGGAGGTGAAAATTTCATGTTCTGAGGCTTCTCTGCAAAGTTATGGCACAATGCAGAAAACGTGTTTTCAGCCTGAGATGAGGTCGATTCCGGAACGCCAAACATAAAAATGTTGATAACTTTGGAAAAACACGTCAGACAGCTTAGATTTGATGTGCAACTACTCGAAAGACCCTTTCTGCTATAGTGGCAGGTGAAAATTTCATGTTCTGAAGCTTCCCTGCAGAGTTATGGCACAATGCGTAAAACGCGTTTTGAGCCTGAGATAAGGTCGATTCCGGAACGCCAAACATAAAAATGTTGATAACTTTGGAAAAACACTTCAGACAGCTTAGATTTGATGTGCACCTACTAGAAAGACCCTTTCTGCTATAGTGGGAGGTGAACATTTCATGTTCTGAAGCTTCCATGCAAAGTTATGGCACAATGCGTAAAACGCGTTTTCAGTCTGAGATAAAGTGGGTTCCGGAACGCCAAACATAAAAATGTTGATAAGTTGGGAAAAACATTTCAGACAGCTTAGATTTGATGTGCAACTACTCGAAAAACCATTTCAGCTATAGTGGGAGGTGAAAATAAAATTTTATGTTCTGAAGCTTCCCTGCAAAGTTATGGCACAATGCAGAAAACGCGTTTTCATCCTGAGATAAGGTCGATTCCGGAACGCCAAACATAAAAATGTTGATAACTTTGGAAAAACACTTCAGACAGCTTAGATTTGATGTGCAACTACTAGAAAGACCCTTTCTGCTATAGTGGGAGGTGAAAATTTCATTTTCTGAAGCTTCCCAGCAAAGTTTTGGCACAATGCGTAAAACGCGTTTTCAGCCTGAGATAAGGTCGATTCCGGAACGCCATACATAAAAATGTTGATAACTTTGGAAAAACGCATCAGACAGCTAAAATTTGATGTGCAACTACGAGAAAGACCCTTTCTGCGATAGTGGGACGTGAAAATTTCATATTCGGAAGCATCCATGCAAAGTTATGGCACAATGCAGAAAACGCGTTTTCAGCCAGAGATAAGGTCGATTCCGGAACGCCAAACATAAAAATGTTGATAACTTTCGAAAAACACTTCAGACAGCTTAGATTTGATGTACAACGACTAGAAAGACCCTTTCGGTTATAGTGGGAGGTGAAAATTCCATGTTCTGAAGCTCCCCAGAAAAGTAAAGGCACAATGCAGAAAACGCGTTTTCAGCCAGAGATAAGGTCGATTCCGGAAGCCAAACATAAAAGTGTTGATGACTTTGGAAAAACTTTTCAGACAGCTTAGATTTGATGTGCAACTACGAGAAAGACCCTTTCTGCTATAGTGGGAGGTGAAAATTTCATGTTCTGAAGCTTCCCAGCAAAGTTATGGCACAATGCGGAAAACCCGTTTTCAGCCTGAGATAAGAAGGGTTCCGGAACGCCAAACACAAAAATGTTGATAACTTTGGAAAAACACTTCAGACAGCTTAGATTTGATGTGCAACAAGGAGAAAGACCCTTTCTGCTAGATTGGGAGGTTAAAATTCCATGTTCTGAAGTTTCCCTGCAAAGTTATGGCACAGTGCAGAAAACGCGTTTTCAGTCAGTCGATTCCGGAACGCCAAACATAAAAGTGTTGATAACTTTGGAAAAACACTTCAGATAGCTTAGATTTGATGTGCAACTACTAGAAAGATCCTTTCTGCTATAGTGGGATGTGAAATTTTCATGTTCTGAAGCTTCCCTCCAAATTTATGGCACAATGCAGAAAACGCATTTTCAGCCTGAGATAAGGTCGATTCCAGAACGGCAAACATAAAAATGTTGATACCTTTGGAAAAACACTTCAGACCGCTTAGATTTGATGTGCAACTACTAGAAAGATCATTTCTGCTATAGTGGGAGGTGAAAATTTCATGTTCTGGAGCTTACCTACAAAGTTTTGGCACAATGCAGAAAACGCGTTTTCAGCCTGAGATAAGGTGGGTTCCAGAACGCCAAACATAAAAATGTTGATAACTTTGGAAAAACACTTCAGACAGCTTAGATTTGATGTGCAACTACTAGAAAGACCCTTTCTGCTACAGTGGGAGGTGAAAATTTCATGTACTGAAGCTTACCTGCAAAGTTATGCCACAATGTAGGAAACGCGATTTCAGCCTGAGATAAGGTCAATTCCGGAACTCCAAACATAAAAATATTGATAACTTTGGAGAAACACTTCAGACAGCTTAGATTTGATGTGCAACTACTAGAAAGACCCATTCTGCTCTAGTGGGAGGTGAAAATTTCATGTTCTAAAGCTTACCTGCAAAGTTATGGCACAATGCAGAAAACGCGTTTTCAGCCTGAGATAAGGTGGGTACCAGAACGCCAAACATAAAAATGTTGATAACTTTGCAAATACACTTCAGACAGCTTAGATTTGATGTGCAACTACTAGAAAGTCGCATTCTGCTATAGTGGGAGGTGAAAATTTCATGTTCTGAAGCTTCCCTGCAAAGTTATGGCACAATGCAGAAAACGTGTTTTCAGCCTGAGATAAGGTTGATTCCGGAACGCCAAACGTAAAAATCTTGATAACTTTGGAAAAACACTTCAGACAGCTTAGATTTGATGTGCAACTACGAGAAAGACCCTTTCTGCTACAGTGGGAGGTGAAAATTTCATGTTCTGAAGCTTTCCTGCAAAGTTATGGCACAATGCGTGAAACGCGTTTTCAGCCTGAGATGAGGTTGATTTCAGAACGCCAAACATAAAAATGTTGATAACTCAGGAAAAACTCTACAGACAGCTTAGATTTGATGTGCAACTCCTAGAAATACCCTTTCTGCTATAGTGGGAGGTTAAAATTTCATGTTCTGAAGCTTCCCTGCAAAGTTATGGCACAATGCGTAAAACGCGTTTTCAGCCTGAGATGAGGTTGATTTCAGAACGCCAAACATAAAAATGTTGATAACTTTGGAAAAACACTTCAGACAGATTAGATTTGATGTGAGACTACTAGAAAGACCCTTTCTGCTATAGTGGGACATGAAAATTTCATGTTCTGAAGTTTCCCTGCAAAGTTATGGCAGAATGCGTAAATCGTGTTTACTGCCTGAGACAATGTCGATTCCGGAACGCCAAACATCAAAGTGTTGATAACTTTGGAAAAACACTTCAAACAGCTTTGATTTGATGTGCACCTTCTCGAAAGACCCTTTCTGCTATAGTGGGAGGTGAAATTTTCATGTTCTGAAGCTTCCCTGCAAAGTTATGGCACAATGCAGAAAACGCGTTTTCAGCCTGAGATAAGGTCGATTCAGGAACACCAAACATAAAAATGTTGAAAACTTTCGAAAAAAACTTCAGACAGCTTAGATTTGATGTGCAACTGCGAGAAAGACCCTTTCTGCTATAGTGGGAGGTGAAAATATCATGTTCTGAAGCTTCCCTGCAAAGTTATGGCACAATGTGTAAAACGCGTTTTCAGCCTGAGATGAGGTTGATTTCAGAACGCCAAACATAAAAATGTTGATAACTCAGGAAAAACTCTACAGACAGCTTAGATTTGATGTGCAACTACTAGAAAGACCCTTTCTGCTATAGTGGGAGGTTAAAATTTCATGTTCTGAAGCTTCCCTGCAAAGTTATGGCACAATGCGTAAATCGTGTTTTCAGCCTGAGATAAGGTCGATTCCGGAACGGCAAACATAAAAGTGTTGATAACTTTGGAAAAACACTTCAGACAGCTTCGATTTGATGTGCACCTACAAGAAAGACGCTTTCTGCTATAGTGGGAGGTGAAATTTTCATGTTCTGAAGCTTCCCTGCAAAGTTATGGCACAATGCAGAAAACTCGTGTTCAGCCTCACATAAGGTCAATTCCGGAACGCCAAACATAAAAATGTTAATAACTTCGGAAAAACACTTCAGACAGCTTAGATTTGATGTGCAACTACTCGAAAGACCCTTTCTGCTATCGTGGGAGGTGAAAATTTCATGTTCTGAAGCTTCCCTGTAAAGTTATGGCACAATGCAGAAAACGCGTTTTCAGCCTGAGATGAGGTTGATTTCAGAACGCCAAACATAAAAATGTTGAGAACTTTGGAAAAACACTTCAGACAGCTTAGATTTGATGTGCAAGTACTAGAAAGACCCTTTCTGGTATAGTGGGAGGCGAAAATTTCATGTTCTGAAGCTTTCCTGCAAAGTTATGGCACAATGCGTAAAACGCGATTTCAGCCTGAGATAAGGTCGATTCCGGAACGCCAAACATCAAAATGTTGATAACTTTGGAAAAACACTTCAGACAGCTTAGATTTGATGTGCAACTACTCGAAAGACCCTTTCTGCTGTCGTGGCAGGTGAAAATTTCATGTTCTGAAGCTTCCCTGCAAAGTTATGGCACAATGCAGAAACGCGTTTTCAGCCTCACATAAGGTCGATTCCGGAACGCCAAACATAAAAATGTTGATAACTTTGGAAAAACACTTCAAACAGCTTAGATTTGATGTGCAACTACTAGAAAGACCCTTTCTGCTATAGTGGGATGTGGAAATTTCATGTTCTGAAGCTTGCCTACAAAGTTATGGCACAATGCAGAAAACCTGTTTTCAGCCTGAGATATGGTTGATTCCGGAACGCCAAACATAAGAATGTTGATAACTTTGGAAAAACACTTCAGACAGCTTAGATTTGATGTGCAACTACTAGAAAGACCCTTTCTGCTATAGTGGGAAATGAACATTTCATGATCTGAAGGTTACCTGCAAAGTTATGGCACAATGCAGAAAACGCGTTTTCAGCCTGAGATAAGGTCGATTCAGGAACACCAAACATAAAAATGTTGAAAACTTTCGAAAAACACTTCAGACAGCTTAGATTTGATGTGCAACTACGAGAAAGACCCTTTCTGCAATAGTGGGAGGTGAAAATTTAATGTTCTGAAGCTTCCCTGCAAAGTCATGGCACAATGCAGAAAACCTGTTTTCAGCCTGAGATAAGTTCGATTCCGGAACGCCAAACATAAGAATGTTGATAACTTTGGAAAAACACTTCAGACAGCTTAGATTTGATGTGCAACTACTAGAAAGACCCTTTCTGCTATCGTGGGAGGTGAAAATTTCATGTTCTGAAGCTTCCCTGTAAAGTTATGGCACAATGCAGAAAACGCGTTTTCAGCCTGAGATGAGGTTGATTTCAGAACGCCAAACATAAAAATGTTGAGAACTTTAGAAAAACACTTCAGACAGCTTAGATTTGATGTGCAAGTACTAGAAAGACCCTTTCTGGTATAGTGGGAGGCGAAAATTTCATGTTCTGAAGCTTTCCTGCAAAGTTATGGCACAATGCGTAAAACGCGATTTCAGCCTGAGATAAGGTCGATTCCGGAACGCCAAACATCAAAATGTTGATAACTTTGGAAAAACACTTCAGACAGCTTAGATTTGATGTGCAACTACTCGAAAGACCCTTTCTGCTGTCGTGGCAGGTGAAAATTTCATGTTCTGAAGCTTCCCTGCAAAGTTATGGCACAATGCAGAAAACGCGTTTTCAGCCTCACATAAGGTCGATTCCGGAACGCCAAACATAAAAATGTTGATAACTTTGGAAAAACACTTCAAACAGCTTAGATTTGATGTGCAACTACTAGAAAGACCCTTTCTGCTATAGTGGGATGTGGAAATTTCATGTTCTGAAGCTTGCCTTTAAAGTTATGGCACAATGCAGAAAACCTGTTTTCAGCCTGAGATATGGTTGATTCCGGAACGCCAAACATAAGAATGTTGATAACTTTGGAAAAACACTTCAGACAGCTTAGATTTGATGTGCAACTACTAGAAAGACCCTTTCTGCTATAGTGGGAAATGAACATTTCATGATCTGAAGCTTCACTGCAAAGTTATGCCACAATGCAGGAAACGCGTTTTCAGCCTAAGATAAGGTCGATTCCGGAACGCCAAACATAAAAATATTGATAACTTTGGAAAAACACTTCAGACAGCTTAGATTTGATGTGCAACTAATAGAAAGACCCTTTCTGCTATAGTGGGAGGTGAAAATGTCATGTTCTGAAGCTTCCCTGCAAAGTTATGGCAAAATATGTAAAGCGCGTTTTCAGGCTGAGATGAGGTTGATTTCAGAACGCCAAACATAAAAATGTTGATAACTTTGGAAAAACACTTTCGACAGCTTAGATTTGATGTGCAACTACTAGAAAGACCCTTTCTGCTATAGTGGGTGGTTAAAATTTCATGTTCTGAAGCTTCCCTGCAAAGTTATGGCACAATGCGTAAAACGCGTTTTCAGCCTGAGATGAGGTTGATTTCAGAACGCCAAACATAAAAATGTTGAGAACTTTGGAAAAACACTTCAGACAGCTAAGATTTGATGTGCAACTACTAGAAAGACCCTTTCTGCTATAGTGGGAGGTGAAAATGTCATGTTCTGGAGCTTACCTTCAAAGTTTTGGCACAATGCAGAAAACGCGTTTTCAGCCTGAGATAAGGTGGGTTCCAGAACGTCAAACAAAAAAATGTTGATAACTTTGGAAAAACACTTCAGACAGCTTAGATTTGATGTGCAACTACTAGAAAGACCCTTTCTGCTACAGTGGGAGGTGAAAATTTCATGTTCTGAAGCTTCCCTGCAAAGTTATGCCACAATGCAGGAAACGCGTTTTCAGCCTGAGATAAGGTCGATTCAGGAACGCCAAACATAAAAGTGTTGATAAATTTGGAAAAACACTTCAGACAGCTTAGATTTGATATGCAACTACGAGAAAGACCCTTTCTGCTACAGTGGGAGGTGAAAATTTCATGTTCTGAAGCTTCCCTGCAAAGTTATGCCACAATGCAAGAAACGCGTTTTCAGCCTGAGATAAGGTCGATTCCGGAACGCCAAACATAAAAATATTGATAACTTTGGAAAAACACTTCAGACAGCTTAGATTTGATGTGCAACCACTAGAAAGACCCCTTCAGCTATAATGGGAGTAGAAAATTTCATGTTCTGAAGCTTTCCTGCAAAGTTATGGCACAATGCGTAAAACGCGTTTTCAGCCTGAGATAAGGTTGATTCCGGAACGCCAAATATAAGAATGTTGATAACTTTGGAAAAACACTTCAGACAGCTTAGATTCGATGTGCAACTACTAGAAAGACCCATTCTGCTATAGTGGGAGGTGAAAATTTCATGTTCTGAAGTTTCCCTGCAAAGTTATGGCACAATGCAGAAAATGCGTTTTCAATAAGGTGCGATCCGGAACGCCAAACATAAAAATGTTGATAACTTTCGAAAAGGACTTCAGACAGCTTAGATTTGTTGTGCAACTACTAGAAAGACCCTTTCTGCTATAGTGGGAGGTGAAAATTTCATATTCTGCAGCTTTCCTGCAAAGTGATGACACCAAGCAGAAAACGCGTTTTCAGCCTGAGATAAGGTTGATTCCGGAACGCCAAACATAAGAATGTTGATAACTTTGGAAAAACACTTCAGACAGCTTAGATTTGATGTGCAACTACTAGAAAGACCCATTCTGCTATAGTGGGATGTTAAAATTTCATGTTCTGAAGTTTCCCTGCAAAGTTATGGCACAATGCAGAAAATGCGTTTTCAATAAGGTGCGATCCGGAACGCCAAACATAAAAATGTTGATAACTTTTGAAAAGGACTTCAGACAGCTTAGATTTGTTGTGCAACTACTAGAAAGACCCTTTCTGCTATAGTGGGAGGTGAAAATTTCATATTCTGCAGCTTTCCTGCAAAGTGATGACACCAAGCAGAAAACGCGTTTACAGCCTGAGAAAAGGTCGATTCCGGAACGCCAAACATAAAAATGTTGATAACTCAGGAAAAACTCTACAGACAGCTTAGATTTGATGTGCAACTACGAGAAAGACCCTTTCTGCTATAGTGGGAGGTGAAAATATCATGTTCTGAGGCTTTCCTGCAAAGTTATGGCAAATTGCGTAAAACGCGTTTTCAGCCTGAGATAAGGTCGATTCCGGAACGCCAAACATAAAAATATTGATAACTTTGGAAAAACACTTCAGACAGCTTAGATTTGATGCGCAACTACTAGAAATACCCTTTCTGCTGAAGTGGGAGGTGAAAATTTCATGTTCTGAAGCTTCCCTGCAAAGTTATGGCACAATGCAGAAAACGCGTTTTCGGCCTGAGATAAGGTCGATTCAGGAACGCCAAAGATAAAAATGTTGATAACTTTGGAAAGACACTTCAGACAACTTAGATTTGATGTGCAACTACTAGAAATACCCTTTCTGATATGGTGGGAGGAGAAAATTTCATGTTCTGAAGTCTCCCTGCAAAGTTATGGCACAATGCAGAAAACGCGTTTTCAGCCTGAGATAAGGTGGGTTCCAGAACGCCAAACATAAATATGTTGATAACTTTGGAAAAACACTTCAGACAGCTTAGATTTGATGTGCAACTACTAGAAAGACCCTTTCAGCTCTAGTGGGACGTGAAAATTTCATGTTCCAAAGCTTCCCTGCAAAGTTATGGCACAATGCAGAAAACGCGTTTTCAGCCTGAGATAAGGTCGATTCCGGAACGCCAAACATAAGAATGTTGATAACTTTGGAAAAACACTTCAAACAGCTTAGATTTGATGTGCAACTACTAGAAAGACCCTTTCAGCTGTAGTGGGAGGTGAAAATTTCATGTTCTGAAGCTTCCCTGCAAAGTTATGGCACAATGCAGAAAACGCATTTTTCAACCTGAGATAAGGTGGGTTCCACAACGCCAAACATGAAAATGTTGATAACTTTGGAAATACACTTCAGACAGCTTAGATTTGATGCGCAACTACTAGAAAGACCCTTTCTGCTATATTGGGAGGTCAGAATTTCATGTTCTGAAGCTTCCCTGCAAAGTTATGGGACAATGCAGAAAACGATTTTTCATTCTGAGATAAGGTCGATTCCGGAACGCCAAACATAAAAATGTTGATAACTTTCAAAAAACACTTCAGACAGCTTAGATTTGTTGTGCAACTACTAGAAATACCCTTTCTGCTCTAGTGGGAGGTGAAAATATCATGTTCTGAAGCTTCCCTGCAAAGTTATGGCACAATGCGTAAAACGCGTTTTCAGCCTGAGATGAGGTTGATTTCTGAACGCCAAACATAAAAATGTTGACAACTCAGGAAAAACTCTACAGACAGCTTAGATTTGATGTGCAACTACTAGAAATACCCTTTCTGCTATAGTGGGACGTGAAAATTTCATATTCTGAAGCTTCCCTGAAAAGTTTTGGCACAATGCAGAAAACGCGTTTTCATCCTGAGATAAGGTCGATTCCGGAACGCCAAACATAAAAATGTTGATAACTTTCGAAAAACACTTCAGACAGCTTAGATTTGTTGTGCAACTACTAGAAATACCCTTTCTGCTCTAGTGGGAGGTGAAAATTTCATGTTCTAAAGCTTCCCTGCAAAGTTATGGCACAATGCAGAAAACCTGTTTTCTGCCTGAGATAAGGTGGGTTCCAGAACGCCAAACATAAAAATGTTGATAACTTTGGAAAAACACTTCAGACAGCTTAGATTTGATGTGCAACTACTAGAAACGCCCTTTCTGCGATAGTGGGAGGTGAAAATGTCATGTTCTGAAGCTTCCCTGCAAAGTTATGGCAAAATATGTAAAGCGCGTTTTCAGGCTGAGATAAGGTCGATTCCGAAACGCCAAACATAAAAATGTTGATAACTTTGGATAAACACTTTCAACAGCTTAGATTTGATGTGCAACTACTAGAAAGACCCTTTCTGCTATAGTGGGAGGTTAAAATTTCATGTTCTGAAGCTTCCCTGCAAAGTTATGGCAAAATGCGTAAAACGCGTTTTCAGCCTGAGATGAGGTTGATTTCAGAACGCCAAACATAAAAATGTTGAGAACTTTGGAAAAACACTTCAGACCACTTAGATTTGATGTGAGACTACTAGAAAGACCCATTCTGCTGTAGTGGGAGGTGAAAATATCATGTTCTGAAGCTTCCCTGCAAAGTTATGGCACAATGCGTAAAACGCGTTTTCAGCCTGAGATGAGGTTGATTTCAGAACGCCAAACATAAAAATGTTGATAACTCAGGAAAAACTCTACAGACAGCTTAGATTTGATGTGCAGCTACTAGAAATACCCTTTCTGCTCTAGTGGGAGCTGAAAATTTCATGTTCTAAAGCTTCCCTGCAAAGTAATGGGACAATGCAGAAAACGCGTTTTCAGCCTGAGATAAGGTGGGTACCAGAACGCCAAACAGAAAAATGTTGATAACTTTGCAAATACACTTCAGATAGCTTAGATTTGATATGCAACTACGAGAAAGACCCTTTCTGCTATAGTGGGAGGTGAAAATTTCATGTTCTGAAGCTTACCTACAAAGTTTTGGCACAATGCAGAAAACGCGTTTTCAGCCTGAGATAAGGTGGGTTCCAGAACGCCAAACATAAAAATGTTGATAACTTTGGAAAAACACTTCAGACAGCTTAGATTTGATGTGCAACTACTAGAAAGACCCTTTCTGCTATAGTGGGATGTTAAAATTTCATGTTCTGAAGTTTCCCTGCAAAGTTATGGCACAATGCAGAAAACGATTTTTCATCCAGTGATAAGGTCGATTCCGGAACGCCAAACATAAAAATGTTGATAACTTTCGAAAAACACTTCAGACAGCTTAGATTTGATGTACAACTACTAGAAATACCCTTTCTGCTCTAGTGGGACTTGAAAATGTCATGTTCTAAAGCTTCCTTGCAAAGTTATGGCACAATGCAGAAAACGCGTTTTCAGCCTGAGAAAAGGTCGATTCCGGAACGCCAAACATAAGAATGTTGATAACTTTGGAAAAACACTTCAAACAGCTTAGATTTGATGTGCTACTACTAGAACGACCCTTTCTGCTGAAGTGGGAGGTGAAAATTTCATGTTCTGAAGCTTCCCTGCAAAGTTATGGCACAATGCAGAAAACGCGTTTTCGGCCTGAGATAAGGTCGATTCAGGAACGCCAAAGATAAAAATGTTGATAACCTTGGAAAAACACTTCAGACAGCTTAGATTTGATGTGCAACTACGAGAATGACCCTTTCTGCTATAGTGGGAGGTGAAAATATCATGTTCTGAGGCTTTCCTGCAAAGTTATGGCAAATTGCGTAAAACGCGTTTTCAGCTTGAGATAAGGTTGATTCCGGAACGCCAAACATAAGAATGTTGATAACTTTGGAAAAACACTTCAGACAACTTAGATTTGATGTGCAACTACTAGAAAGACCCTTTCAGCTCTAGTGGGACGTGAAAATTTCATGTTCTGAAGCTTCCCTGCAAAGTTATGGCACAATGCAGGAAACGCGTTTTCAACCTGAGATAAGGTGGGTTCCACAACGCCAAACATGAAAATGTTGATAACTTTGGAAATACACTTCAGACAGCTTAGATTTGATGCGCAACTACTAGAAAGACCCTTTCTGCTATATTGGGTTGTCAGAATTTCATGTTCTGAAGCTTCCCTGCAAAGTTATGGGAGAATGCAGAAAACGATTTTTCATCCTGAGATAAGGTCGATTCCGGAACGCCAAACATAAAAATGTTGATAACTTTCGAAAAACACTTCAGACAGCTTAGATTTGTTGTGCAACTACTCGAAATACCCTTTCTGCTCTAGTGGGAGGTGAAAATATCATGTTCTAAAGCTTCCCTGCAAGGTTATGGCACAATGCAGAAAACGCGTTTTCAGCCTGAGATGAGGTTGATTTCAAAACGCCAAACATCAAAATGTTGATAACTCAGGAAAAACTCTACAGACAGCTTAGATTTGATGTGCAACTACTAGAAAGACCCTATCTGCTACAGTGGGAGGTGAAAATTTCATGTTCTGAAGCTTCACTGCAAAGTTATGCCACAATGCAGGAAACGCGTTTTCAGCCTGAGATAAGGTCGATTCCGGAACGCCAAACATAAAAATATTGATAACTTTGGAAAAACACTTCAGACAGCTTAGATTCGATGTGCAACTACTAGAAAGACCCTTTCTGCTATAGTGGGAGTTGAAAATTTCATGTTCTGAAGCTTCACTGCAAAGTTATGCCACAATGCAGGAAACGCGTTTTCAGCCTAAGATAAGGTCGATTCCGGAACGCCAAACATAAAAATATTGATAACTTTGGAAAAACACTTCAAACAGCTTAGATTTGATGTGCAACTACTAGAAAGACCCTTTCTGCTATAGTGGGAGGAGAAAATTTCATGTTCTGAAGTCTCCCTGCAAAGTTATGGCACTATCCAGAAAACGCGTTTTCAGCCTGAGATAAGGTGGGTTCCAGAACGCCAAACATAAAAATGTTGATAACTTTGGAAAAACACTTCAGACAGCTTAGATTTGATGTGCAACTACTAGAAAGACCCTTTCTGCTATAGTGGGAGGTGAAAATGTCATGTTCTGAAGCTTCCCTGCAAAGTTATGGCAAAATATGTAAAGCGCGTTTTCAGGCTGAGATAAGGTCGATTCCGAAACGCCAAACATAAAAATGTTGATAACTTTGGAAAAACACTTTCGACAGCTTAGATTTGATGTGCAACTACTAGAAAGACCCTTTCTGCTATAGTGGGAGGTTAAAATTTCATGTTCTGAAGCTTCCCTGCAAAGTTATGGCACAATGCGTAAAAGGCGTTTTCAGCCTGAGATGAGGTTGATTTCAGAACGCCAAACATAAAAATGTTGAGAACTTTGGAAAAACACTTCAGACAGCTTAGATTTGATGTGCAACTACTAGAAAGACCCTTTCTGCTACAGTGGGAGGTGAAAATTTCATGTTCTGAAGCTTCCCTGCAAAGTTATGCCACAATGCAAGAAACGCGTTTTCAGCCTGAGATAAGGTCGATTCAGGAACGCCAAACATAAAAGTGTTGATAACTTTGGAAAAACACTTCAGACGGCTTAGATTTGATATGCAACTACGAGAAAGACCCTTTCTGCTATAGTGGGAGGTGAAAATTTCATGTTCTGAAGTTTCCCTGCCAAGTTATGGCACAATGCAGAAAATGCGTTTTCAATAAAGTGCGATTCGGAACGGCAAACATAAAAATGTTGATAACTTTCGAAAAGCACTTCAGACAGCTTAGATTTGTTGTGCAACTACTAGAAAGACCCTTTCTGCTATAGTGGGAGGTGAAAATTTCATATTCTGCAGCTTTTCTGCAAAGTGATGACACCAATCAGAAAACGCGTTTTCAGCCTGAGATAAGGTTGATTCCGGAACGCCAAACATAAGAATGTTGATAACTTTGGAAAAACACTTCAGACAGGTTAGATTTGATGTGCAAATACTAGAAATACTCTTTCTGCAATAGTGGCAGGTTAAAATTTCATGTTCTGAAGCTTCCCTCCAAAGTTATGGCACAATGCAGAAAACGCGTTTTAAGCGTGAGATAAGGAGAGTTCCGGAACGCCAAACATAAAAATGTTGATAACTTTGGAAAAACACTTCAGACAGCTTAGCTCTGATGTGCAACTACTAGAAAAACCCTTTCTGCTATAGTGGGATGTGAAAATTTCATGTTCTGAAGCTTCCCTGCAAAGTTATGGCACAATGCAGAAAACGCGTTTTGAGCCTGAGATAAGGTGGGTTCCGGAACGCCAAACATAAAAATGATGATAACTTTCGAAAAACACTTCAGAGAGCTTAGATTTGAAGTGCAACTACTAGAACGACCCTTTCTACTATGCGGCAGGTGAAAATTTCATGTTCTGTGGCATCCCTGCAAAGTTATGGCACAATGCAAAAAACACGTTTTCAGACTGAGATAAGGTGGGTTCCAGGAAGCCAAACATAAAAATGTTGATAACTTTGGAAAAAACATTTCAGACAGCTTAGATTTGATGTGCAGCTACTAGAAAGACCCTTTCTGCTATAGTGGGAGGTGAAAATTTAATGTTCTGAAGCTTTATGCAAAGTTATGGCACAATGCGTAAAACGCGTTTTCAGCCTGAGATAAGGTCAATTCCGGAACGCCAAACATTAAAATGTTGATAACTTTGGAAAAACACATCAGACAGCTTAGATTTGATCTACAACTACGAGAAAGACCTTTTCTGCTATAGCGCAAGTTTAAAATTTCATGTTCTGAAGCTTCCCTGCAAAGTTATGGCACAATGCAGAAAACGCGTTTTCAGCCTGAGAAAAGGTCGATTCCGGAACGCCAAACATAAAAATGTTGATAACTTTGGATAAACACTTCAGACAGCTTAGATTAGATGTGCAACTACTAGAAAGACCATTTCTGCGATTGTGGGAGGTGAAAATTTCATGTTCTGAAGCTTCCCTGCAAAGTTATGGAACAATGCGTTAAACGCGTTTTCAGCCTGAGATAAGGTCGATTCAGGAACGCCAAACATAAAAAATATGATAACTTTTGAAATACACTTCAGACAGCTTAGATTTGCAAGTACTAGAAAGACCCTTTCTGGTATAGTGGGAGGTGAAAATTTCATGTTCTGAAGCTTCCCTGCAAAGTTATGGCACAATACAGAGAACGGGTGTTCAGCCTGAGATAAGGTGGGTTCCGGAACGCCAAACATAAAAATGTTGATAACTGTTGAAAAACACTTCAAGACAGCTTAGATTTGATGTGCAACTACTAGAATGACCTTTTCTGCTATAGTGGCAGGTTAAAATTTCATGCTCTGAAACTTCCCTGCAAAGTTATGGCACAATGCAGAAAACACGTTTTCGGCCTGAGATAAGGTCGAGTCAGGAACACCAAACATAAAAATGTTGAAAACTTTGGAAAAACACTTCAGACAGCTCAGATTTGATGTGCAACTACGAGAACGACCCTTTCTGCTATAGTGGGAGGTGAAAATATCATGTTGTGAAGCTTCCCTGCAAAGTTATGGCACAATGCGTAAAACGCGTTTTCAGCCTGAGATGAGGTTGATTTCAGAACACCAAACATAAAAATGTTGAGAACTTTGGAAGAACACTTCAGACAGCTAAGATTTGATGAGCAACTACTAGAAAGACCCTTTCTGCTACAGTGGGAAATGAAAATTTCATGTTCTGAAGCTTCCCTGCAAAGTTATGCCACAATGCAGGAAATGCGTTTTCAGCCTGAGATATGGTCGATTCCGGAACGCCAAACATAAAAATGTTGATAACTTCGGAAAAACACTTCAGACAGCTTAGATTTGATGTGTAACTACTAGAAAGACCCTTTCTGCTATAGTTGGAGGTGAAAATTTCATATTCTGCTGCTTTCCTGCAAAGTTATGGCACAATGCAGATAACGCGTTTTCAGCCTGAGATAAGATGGGTTCCAGAACGCCAAACATAAGAATGTTGAGAACTTTGGAAAAACACTTCAGACAGCTTAGATGTGATGTGCAACTACTTGAAAGACCCTTTCTGCTATAGTGGGAGGTTGAAATTTCATGTTCTGAAGCTTCCCTGCCAAGTTATGGCACAATTCCGAAAACGCGTTTTCTGCCTGAGATAAGGTCGATTCCGGAACGCCAAACATAAAAAAGTTGATAACTTTTGAAATTCACTTCAGACAGCTTAGATTTGATGTGCAAGTACTAGAAAGACCCTTTCTGCTATAGTGGGAGGTGAAAATGTCATGTTCTGAAGCTTCCCTCCAAAGTTATGGCACAATGGAGAAAACGCGTTTTCAGCCTGACATAAGGTCAATTCCGGAACGCCAAACATAAAAATGTTGATAACTTCGGAAAAACACTTCAGACGGCTTAGATTTGATGTGCAACTACTAGAAAGACCCTTTCTGCTATAGTGGGAGGTGAAAATATCATGTTGTGAAGCTTCCCTGCAAAGTTATGGCACAATGCGTAAAACGCGTTTTCAGCCTGAGATGAGGTTGATTTCAGAACACCAAACATAAAAATGTTGAGAACTTTGGAAGAACACTTCAGACAGCTAAGATTTGATGAGCAACTACTAGAAAGACCCTTTCTGCTACAGTGGGAAATGAAAATTTCATGTTCTGAAGCTTCCCTGCAAAGTTATGCCACAATGCAGGAAATGCGTTTTCAGCCTGAGATATGGTCGATTCCGGAACGCCAAACATAAAAATGTTGATAACTTCGGAAAAACACTTCAGACAGCTTAGATTTGATGTGTAACTACTAGAAAGACCCTTTCTGCTATAGTTGGAGGTGAAAATTTCATATTCTGCAGCTTTCCTGCAAAGTTATGGCACAATGCAGATAACGCGTTTTCAGCCTGAGATAAGGTCGATTCAGGAACGCCAAACATAAAAAATATGATAACTTTTGAAATACACTTCAGACAGCTTAGATTTGCAAGTACTAGAAAGACCCTTTCTGCTATAGTGGGAGGTGAAAATTTCATGTTCTGAAGCTTCCCTGCAAAGTTATGGCACAATACAGAGAACGGGTGTTCAGCCTGAGATAAGGTGGGTTCCGGAACGCCAAACATAAAAATGTTGATAACTGTTGAAAAACACTTCAAGACAGCTTAGATTTGATGTGCAACTACTAGAATGACCTTTTCTGCTATAGTGGCAGGTTAAAATTTCATGCTCTGAAACTTCCCTGCAAAGTTATGGCACAATGCAGAAAACACGTTTTCGGCCTGAGATAAGGTCGAGTCAGGAACACCAAACATAAAAATGTTGAAAACTTTGGAAAAACACTTCAGACAGCTCAGATTTGATGTGCAACTACGAGAACGACCCTTTCTGCTATAGTGGGAGGTGAAAATATCATGTTGTGAAGCTTCCCTGCAAAGTTATGGCACAATGCGTAAAACGCGTTTTCAGCCTGAGATGAGGTTGATTTCAGAACACCAAACATAAAAATGTTGAGAACTTTGGAAGAACACTTCAGACAGCTAAGATTTGATGAGCAACTACTAGAAAGACCCTTTCTGCTACAGTGGGAAATGAAAATTTCATGTTCTGAAGCTTCCCTGCAAAGTTATGCCACAATGCAGGAAATGCGTTTTCAGCCTGAGATATGGTCGATTCCGGAACGCCAAACATAAAAATGTTGATAACTTCGGAAAAACACTTCAGACAGCTTAGATTTGATGTGTAACTACTAGAAAGACCCTTTCTGCTATAGTTGGAGGTGAAAATTTCATATTCTGCAGCTTTCCTGCAAAGTTATGGCACAATGCAGATAACGCGTTTTCAGCCTGAGATAAGATGGGTTCCAGAACGCCAAACATAAGAATGTTGAGAACTTTGGAAAAACACTTCAGACAGCTTAGATGTGATGTGCAACTACTTGAAAGACCCTTTCTGCTATAGTGGGAGGTTGAAGTTTCATGTTCTGAAGCTTCCCTGCCAAGTTATGGCACAATTCCGAAAACGCGTTTTCAGCCTGAGATAAGGTCGATTCCGGAACGCCAAACATAAAAAAGTTGATAACTTTTGAAATTCACTTCAGACAGCTTAGATTTGATGTGCAAGTACTAGAAAGACCCTTTCTGCTATAGTGGGAGGTGAAAATGTCATGTTCTGAAGCTTCCCTCCAAAGTTATGGCACAATGGAGAAAACGCGTTTTCAGCCTGACATAAGGTCAATTCCGGAACGCCAAACATAAAAATGTTGATAACTTCGGAAAAACACTTCAGACGGCTTAGATTTGATGTGCAACTACTAGAAAGACCCTTTCTGCTATAGTGGGAGGTGAAAATATCATGTTGTGAAGCTTCCCTGCAAAGTTATGGCACAATGCGTAAAACGCGTTTTCAGCCTGAGATGAGGTTGATTTCACAACACCAAACATAAAAATGTTGAGAACTTTGGAAGAACACTTCAGACAGCTAAGATTTGATGAGCAACTACTAGAAAGACCCTTTCTGCTACAGTGGGAAATGAAAATTTCATGTTCTGAAGCTTCCCTGCAAAGTTATGCCACAATGCAGGAAATGCGTTTTCAGCCTGAGATATGGTCGATTCCGGAACGCCAAACATAAAAATGTTGATAACTTCGGAAAAACACTTCAGACAGCTTAGATTTGATGTGTAACTACTAGAAAGACCCTTTCTGCTATAGTTGGAGGTGAAAATTTCATATTCTGCAGCTTTCCTGCAAAGTTATGGCACAATGCAGATAACGCGTTTTCAGCCTGAGATAAGATGGGTTCCAGAACGCCAAACATAAGAATGTTGAGAACTTTGGAAAAACACTTCAGACAGCTTAGATGTGATGTGCAACTACTTGAAAGACCCTTTCTGCTATAGTGGGAGGTTGAAATTTCATGTTCTGAAGCTTCCCTGCCAAGTTATGGCACAATTCCGAAAACGCGTTTTCAGCCTGAGATAAGGTCGATTCCGGAACGCCAAACATAAAAAAGTTGATAACTTTTGAAATTCACTTCAGACAGCTTAGATTTGATGTGCAAGTACTAGAAAGACCCTTTCTGCTATAGTGGGAGGTGAAAATGTCATGTTCTGAAGCTTCCCTCCAAAGTTATGGCACAATGGAGAAAACGCGTTTTCAGCCTGAGATAAGGTGGGTTCCGGAACGCCAAACACAAAAATGTTGATAACTTTGGAAAAACACTTCAGAGAGCTTAGATTTGAAGTGCAACTACTAGAACGACCCTTTCTACTATGCGGCAGGTGAAAATTTCATGTTCTGTGGCATCCCTGCAAAGTTATGGCACAATGCAAAAAACACCTTTTCAGAATGAGATAAGGTGGGTTCCAGAACGCCAAACATAAAAATGTTGATAACTTTGGAAAAAACATTTCAGACAGCTTAGATTTGATGTGCAGCTACTAGAAAGACCCTTTCTGCTACAGTGGGAAATGAAAATTTCATGTTCTGAAGCTTCCCTGCAAAGTTATGCCACAATGCAGGAAACGCGTTTTCAGCCTGACATAAGGTCAATTCCGGAACGCCAAACATAAAAATGTTGATAACTTCGGAAAAACACTTCAGACGGCTTAGATTTGATGTGCAACTACTAGAAAGACCCTTTCTGCTATAGTGGGAGGTGAAAATTTAATGTTCTGAAGCTTTCCAGCAAAGTTATGGCACAATGCGTAAAATGCGTTTTCAGCCTGAGATATGGTCGATTCCGGAACGCCAAACATAAAAATCTTGAAAACTTTGGAAAAACACTTCAGACAGATTAGATTTGATGTGCAACTACTAGAAAGACCCTTTCTGCAATAGTGGCATGTGAAAATTTCATGTTCTGAAGCGTGCCTGCAAAGTTATGGCACAATGCAGAAAATGCGTTTTCAGATAAGGTGGGTTCCAGAACGGCAAACATGAAAATGTTGATAACTTTGGAAAAACACTTCAGACAGCTTCGATTTGATGTGCAACTACAAGACAGACTTCTTCTTCAACAGTGGGAAGTTAAAATTTCTTATTCTGAAGTTTCCTGCAAAGTTATGGCACAATGCGGAAAAAAAGGTTTTCAGCCTGAGATAAAGTCGATTCCGGAACGCCAAACATAAAAATGTTGATAACTTTGGAAAAACACTTCAGACAGCTTAGATTTCACGTGAAACTACTAGAAAGACCCTTTCTGCTATAGTGGGAGGTCAAAATTTCATGTTCTTAAGCTTTATGCATAGTTGTGGCACAATGCTTAAAACGCGTTTTCAGCCTGAGATAAGGTCGATTCCGGAACGCCAAACATAAAAGTGTTGATAACTTTGGAAAAACACTTCAGACAGCTTAGATTTCACGTGCAACTACTAGAAAGACCCTTTCTGCCATTGTGGGTGGTGAAAAATTCATGTTCTGAAGCTTCACGGCAAAGTTATGGAACAATGCGTGAAACGCGTTTTCAGCCTGTGATCAGGTCGATTCAGGAACGTCAAACATAAAAAAGTTGTAAACTTTTGAAATACACTTCAGACCGCTTACAATTGATGTGCAACTACAAGAAAGACCCTTTCTGCTATAGTGGGAGGTGAAAATTTCATGTTCTGAAGCTTCCCTGCAAAGTTAAGGCACAATGCAGAATACGCGTTTTCAGCCTGAGATATGGTCGATTCCGGAACGCCAAACATAAAAATCTTGAAAACTTTGGAAAAACACTTTCAGACAGCTTAGATTTGATGTGCAACTACGAGAAAGACCGTTTCTGCTATAGTGGGAGGTGAAAATTCGATGTTCTGAAGCTTCCCTGCAAAGTTATGCCACAATGCAGGAAACGCGTTTTCAGCCTGAATTAAGGTCGATTCCGGAACGCCAAACATAAAAATACTGATAACTTTGGAAAAACTCTTTAGACAGCTTAGATTTGATGTGCAACTACTAGAAAGACCCTTTCTGCTATAGTGGGAGGTGAATATTTCATGTTCTGAAGCTTCCCTGAGAAGTTATGGCACAATGCAGAAAACGCGTTTTCAGCCTGAGATAAGGTCGATTCTGGAACGCCAAACATAAAAATGTTGATAACTTTCGAAAAACACTTCAGACAGCTTAGATTTGATGTGCAGCTACTAGAAAGACCCTTTCTGCTTTAGTGGCAGGTTAAAATTTCATGTTCTGAAGTTTCCCTGCAAAGTTATGGGACAATGCAGAAAACGATTTTTCATCCTGAGATAAGGTCGATTCCGGAACGCCAAACATAAAAATGTTGATGACTTTCGGAAAACATTTCAGACAGCTTAGATTTGATGTGCAACTACTAGAAAGACCCTTTCTGCTATAGTGGGAGGTGAAAATTTCATGTTCTGAAGCTTCCCTGCAAAGTTATGGCACAATGCAGAAAACGCGTTTTCAGCCTGAAAAAAGGTGGGTTCCGGAACGCCAAACATAAAAATGTTGATAACTTTGGAAAACCACTTCAGACAGCTTAGATTTGATGTGCAACTACTAGAAAGACAATTTCTACTATAGTGGTAGGTGAAACTTTCGTGTTCTGAAGCTTTCCTGCAAAGTTATGGCACAATGCAGAGAACGCGTTTTCAGCCTGAGATAAGATGTTTTCCGGAACGCCAAAAATAAAAATGTTGATAACTTTGGAAAAACAATTCAGACAGCTTAGATTTGAGGTGCAACTACTAGAAAGACCCTTTCTGCTATAGTGGGAGGTGACAATTTCATTTTTGAAGCTTTCCTGCAAAGTTATGGCACAATGCAGAAAACGCGTTTTCAGCCTGAGATAAGGTGGGTTCCGGAACGCCAAACATAAAAATGTTGATAACTTTGGAAAAACACATCAGACAGCTTATATTTGATGTGCAACTACTAGAAAGACCCTTTCTGCTATAGTGGGCGGTGAAACTTTCATGTTCTGAGGCTTTCCTGCAAAGTTATGGCAAATTGCGTAAAACGCGTTTTCAGCCTGAGACAAGGTTGTTTCTGGAACGCCAAATATAAAAATGTTGATAACTTTGGAAAAACACTTCAAACAGCTTAGATTTGATGTGCAACTACTAGAAAGACCCTTTCTGCTATAGTGGGAGGTGAAAATTTCATGTTCTGAAGCTTTCCTGCAAAGTTATGGCAAATTGCGTAAAACGCGTTTTCAGCCTGAGATAAGGTTGTTTCTGGAACGCCAAACATAAAAATGGGGTTAACTTTCGAAATACACTTCAGACAGATTAGATTTGATGTGCAACTACTAGAAAGACCCTTTCTGCTATATTGGGAGGTCAAAATTTCATGTTCTGAAGCTTCCCTGCAAAGTTATGGGACAATGCAGAAAACGATTTTTCATCCTGTGATAAGGTCGATTCCGGAACGCCAAACATAAAAATGTTGATAACTTTCGAAAAACACTTCAGACAGCTTAGATTTGATGTGCAACTACTAGAAATACCCTTTCTGCTCTCGTGGGACGTGAAAATTTCATGTTCTAAAGCTTCCCTGCAAAGTTATGGCACAATGCAGAAAACGCGTTTTCAGCCTGAGAAAAGGTCGATTCCGGAACGCCAAACATAAGAATGTTGATAACTTTGGAAAAACACTTCAAACAGCTTAGATTTGATGTGCAACTACTAGAAAGACACTTTCTGCTATAGTGGGAGGTGAAAATTTCATGTTCTGAAGCTTCCCTGCAAAGTTATGGCACAATGCAGAAAACGCGTTTTAAGAGTGAGATAAGGCGAGTTCCGGAACGCCAAACATAAAAATGTTGATAACTTTGGAACAACTCATCAGACAGCTAAGATTTTATGGCAAGTTATGGCACAATGCAGAAAACGCGTTTTCAGCCTCCGTGTCCCGCGCGATGTCCTGTGGGGGGTGCTCCGGGAATATGGGGTGCGGGACCCTCTGCTAGGGGCTGTCCGCTCCTTGTATGACCGGAGCAGGAGCATGGTTCGCATTGCCGGCAGGAAATCAGACCTGTTCCCGGTGCATGTTGGTCTCCGCCAGGGCTGCCCTTTGTCACCGGTTCTGTTCATCACTTTTATGGACAGAATTTCTAGGCGTAGCCAGGGGTCGGAGGGGATCCGGTTCGGGAACCACAGAATTTCATCTCTGCTATTTGCGGACGATGTTGTTCTGCTGGCCTCATCGGACCGGGACCTTCAGCATGCGCTGGGTCGGTTTGCAGCCGAGTGTGAAGCGGCCGGGATGAGGATCAGTACCTCCAAGTCTGAGGCCATGGTTCTCGACCGGAACACGGTGGTTTGCTCTCTCCAGGTTGGTGGAGAGTTCTTGCCTCAAGTGGCGGAGTTTAAGTATCTCGGGGTCTTGTTCTCGAGTGAGGGAAAAAGGGAGCGTGAGATTGATAGACGGGTTGGTGCAGCGGCAGCAGTGATGCGGTCGCTGTATCGGACCGTCGTGGTGAAGAGAGAGCTGAGTCACAAGACGAAGCTCTCGATTTACCGATCGATCTACGTTCCCACCCTCACCTATGGTCACGAGCTTTGGGTAGTGACCGAAAGGATGGGATCGCGGATACAAGCGGCTGAGATGAGTTTCCTCCGCAGGGTGGCTGGGCGCACCCTTAGAGATAGGGTGAGGAGTTCGGTCATCCGGGAGGAGCTCGGGGTGGAGCCGCTGCTCCTCCACATCGAGAGGAACCAGCTGAGGTGGCTCGGGCATCTGATCCGGATGCCCCCTGGACGCCTCCCTGGGGAGGTGTTCCGGGCATGTCCTACCGGGAGGAGACCCCGGGGAAGACCCAGGACTCGCTGGAGAGATTATGTCTCCGGTCTGGCCTGGGAACGCCTCGGGATCCCCCGGGAGGAGCTGGAGGAGGTTTGTGCGGACCGGGAAGTTTGGGCTTCCTTGCTCCGAATGCTGCCTCCGCGACCCGACCCCGGATAAGCGGCAGAAGAAGGTGAAGGTGAAGGTGAAGGCGTTTTCAGCCTGAGATAAGGTGGATACCAGAACGCCAAACATAAAAATGTTGATAACTTTGGAAATACACTTCAGACAGCTTAGATTTGATGTGCAACTACTAGAAAGACCCTTTTTGCTATATTGGGAAGTCAAAATTTCATGTTCTAAAGCTTCCCTGCAAAGTCATGGCACAATGCAGAAAACGCGTTTTCAGACTGAGAAAAGGTCGATTCCGGAACGCCAAACATAAGAATGTTGATAACTTTGGAAAAACACTTCAAACAGCTCAGATTTGATGTGCAACTACTAGAAAGACCCTTTCTGCTATAGTGGGAGGTGAAAATTTCATGTTCTGAAGCTTTCCTGCAAAGTTATGGCAAATTGCGTAAAACGCGTTTTCAGCCTGAGATAAGGTTGTTTCTGGAACGCCAAACATAAAAATGGGGTTAACTTTGGAAAAACACTTCAAACAGCTTAGATTTGATGTGCAACTACTAGAAAGACCCTTTCTGCTATAGTTGGAGGTGAAAATTTCATGTTCTGAAGTTTCCATGCAAAGTTATGGCACAATGCAGAAAACACGTTTTCAGTCTGAGATAAGGTCGATTCCGGAACGCCAAACACAAGAATGTTGATAACTTTGGAAATACACTTCAGACAGCTTAGATTTGATGTGCAACTGCTGGAAAGAGCCTTTCAGCTATAGTGGAAGTTCAAATTTCATGTTCTGAAGCTTCCCTGCAAAGTTATGGCACATTGCAGAAAACGCGTTTTCAGCCTGAGATAAGGTCGATTCAGGAACGCCAAACATAAAAATGTTGAAAACTTTCGAAAAACACTTCAGACAACTTAGATTTGATATGCAACTACTAGAAATACCCTTTCTGCTATAGTGGGAGGAGAAAATTTCATGTTCTGAAGTCTCCCTGCAAAGTTATGGCACAATGCAGAAAACGCGTTTTCAGCCTGAGATAAGGTGGGTTCCAGAACACCAAACCTAAAATTGTTGATTACTTTGGAAAAACACTTCAGACAGCTTAGATTTGATGCACAACTACTAGAAAGACCCTTTCTGCTATATTGGGAGGTCAGAATTTCATGTTCTGAAGCTTCCCTGCAAAGTCATGGGACAACGCAGAAAACGATTTTTCATCTGAGATAAGGTCGATTCCGGGAAGCCAAACATAAAAATGTTGATAACTTTGGAAAAACACTTCAGACAGCTTAGATTTGATGCGCAACTACTAGAAAGACCCTTTCTGCTGAAGTGGGAGGTGAAAATTTCATGTTCTGAAGCTTTCCTGCAAAGTTATGGCAAATTGCGTAAAACGCGTTTTCAGCCTGAGATAAGGTTGTTTCTGGAACGCCAAACATAAAAATGGTGTTAACTTTGGAAAAACACTTCAAACAGCTTAGATTTGATGTGCAACTACTAGAAAGACCCTTTCTGCTAAAGTGGGAGGTGAAAATTTAATGTTCTGAAGGATCCTTGCAAAGTTATGCCACAATGCAGGAAACGCGTTTTCAGCTTGAGATAAGGTTGATTCCGGAACGCCAAACATAAAAATGTTGATAACTTTGGAAAAACACTTCAGACAGCTTAGATTTGATGTGCAACTACTAGAAAGACCCTTTCTGCTATAGTTGGAGGTGAAAATTTCATGTTCTAAAGCTTCATTGCAAAGTTATGGCACAATGCAGAAAACGCGTTTTCAGCCTGAGATAAGGTGGATACCAGAAAGCCAAACATAAAAATGTTGATAACTTTGGAAAAACACTTCAAACAGCTTAGATTTGACGTGCAACTACTAGAAACACCATTTCTGCTATAGTTGGAGGTGAAAATGTCATGTTCTGAAGTTTCCCTGCAAAGTTATGGCACATTGCAGAAAACACGTTTTCAGTCTGAGATAAGGTTGATTCCGGAACGCCAAACATAAGAATGTTGATAACTTTGGAAATACACTTCAGACAGCTTAGATTTGATGTGAAACTACTAGAAAGCCACTTTCTGCTTTAGTGGGAGGTGAAAATTTCATGTTCTGAAGCTTTCCTGCAAAGTTATGGCAAATTGCGTAAAACGCGTTTTCAGCCTGAGATAAGGTGGGTTCCAGAACGCCAAATATAACAATGTTGATAACTTTGGAAAAACACTTCAGACAGCTTAGATTTGATGTGCAACTACTAGAAAGACCCTATCTGCTATAGTGGGAGGCGAACATTTCATGTTCTGAAGCTTCCCTGAAAAGTTATGGCATAATGCAGAAAACGCGTTTTCAGCCAGAGATTAGGTAGGTTCCAGAACGCCAAACATAAAAATGTTGATAACTTTGCAAAAACACTTCAGACAGCTTAGATTTGATGTGCAACTACTAGAAAGACCCTTTCTGCTACAATGGGAGGTGAAAATTTCATGCTCTGAAGCATCCCTGCAAAGTTATGCCACAATGCAGGAAACGCGTTTTCAGCCTGAGATAAGGTCGATTCCGGAACGCCAAACATAAAAATATTGATAACTTTGGAAAAACACTTGAGACAGCTTAGATTTGATGTGCAACTACTAGAAAGACCCTTTCTGCTATAGTGGGAGTTGAAAATTTCATGTTCTGAAGCTTTCCTGCAAAGTTATGGCACAATGCGTAAAACGCGTTTTCAGCCTGAGATAAGGTTGATTCCGGAACGCCAAACATAAAAATGTTGATAACTTTCGAAAAACACTTCAGACAGCTTAGATTTGTTGGGCAACTACTAGAAATACCCTTTCTGCTCTAGTGGGAGGTGAAAATTTCATGTTCTAAAGCTTCCATGCAAAGTTATGGCACAATGCAGAAAACGCGTTTTAAGCGTGAGATAAGGAGCGTTCCGGAACGCCAAACATAAAAATGTTGATAACTTTGGAACAACACATCACAAACTACTAGAAAGCCACTTTCTGCTATAGTGGGAGGTGAAAATTTCATGTTCTGAAGCTTTCCTGCAAAGTTATGGCAAATTGCGTAAAACGCGTTTTCAGCCTGAGATAAGGTTGTTTCTGGAACGCCAAACATAAAAATGGTGTTAACTTTGGAAAAACACTTCAAACAGCTTAGATTTGATGTGCAACTACTAGAAAGACCCTTTCTGCTTCAGTGGGAGGTGAAAATTTCATGTTCTGAAGCATCCTTGCAAAGTTATGCCACAATGCAGGAAACGCGTTTTCAGCCTGAGATAAGGTCGATTCTGGAACGCCAAACATAAAAATATTGATAACTCAGGAAAAACTCTACTGACAGCTTAGATTTGATGTGCAACTACTAGAAATACCCTTTCTGCTGAAGTGGGAGGTGAAAATTTCATGTTCTAAAGATTCCCTGCAAAGTTAAGGCACAATGCAGAAAACGCGTTTTAAGCGTCAGATAAGGTGAGTTCCGGAACGCCAAACATAAAAATGTTGATAACTTTGGAACAACACATCAGACAGCTTAGATTTGATGTGCAACTACTGGAAAGACCCTTTCTGCTATAGTGGGAGGTGAAAATTACATGTTCTGAAGCTTCCCTGCAAAGTTATGGCACAATGCAGAAAACGCGTTTTCGGCCTGAGATAAGGTCGATTCAGGAACACCAAACATAAAAATGTTGAAAACTTTCGAAAAACACTTCAGACAGCTTAGATTTGATGTGCAACTACGAGAAAGACCCTTTCTGCTATTGTGGGAGGTGAAAATATCATGTTCTGAAGCTTCCCTGCAAAGTTATGGCACAATACGTAAAACGCGTTTTCAGCCTGAGATGAGGTTGATTTCAGAACGCCAAACATAAAAATGTTGATAACTCAGGAAAAACTCTACAGACAGCTTAGATTTGATGGGCAACTACTAGAAAGACCCTTTCTGGCATATTGGGAGGTCAGAATTCCATGTTCTGAAGCTTCCCTGCAAAGTTATGGGACAATGTAGAAAACGATTTTTCATCCTGAGATAAGGTCGATTCCGGAACGCCAAACATAAAAATGTTGATAACTTTCGAAAAACACTTCAGACAGCTTAGATTTGTTGTGCAACTACTAGAAATACCCTTTCTGCTCAAGTGGGAGGTGAAAATTTCATGTTCTGAAGCTTCCCTGCAAAGTTATGGCACAATGCAGAAAACGCGTTTTCAGCCTGAGATAAGGTGGGTTCCAGAACGCCAAATATAACAATGTTGATAACTTTGGAAAAACACTTCAGACAGCTTAGATTTGATGTGCAACTACTAGAAAGACCCTATCTGCTATAGTGGGAGGCGAACATTTCATGTTCTGAAGCTTCCCTGAAAAGTTATGGCACAATGCAGAAAACGCGTTTTCAGCCAGAGATTAGGTAGGTTCCAGAACGCCAAACATAAAAATGTTGATTACTTTGCAAAAACACTTCAGACAGCTTAGATTTGATGTGCAACTACTAGAAAGACCCTTTCTGCTACAATGGGAGGTGAAAATTTCATGCTCTGAAGCATCCCTGCAAAGTTATGCCACAATGCAGGAAACGCGTTTTCAGCCTGAGATAAGGTCGATTCCGGAACGCCAAACATAAAAATATTGATAATTTTGGAAAAACACTTGAGACAGCTTAGATTTGATGTGCAACTACTAGAAAGACCCTTTCTGCTATAGTGGGAGTTGAAAATTTCATGTTCTGAAGCTTTCCTGCAAAGTTATGGCACAATGCGTAAAACGCGTTTTCAGCCTGAGATAAGGTTGATTCCGGAACGCCAAACATAAAAATGTTGATAACTTTGGAACAACACATCAGACAGCTTAGATTTGATGTGCAACTACTAGAAAGACCCTTTCTGCTATAGTGGGAGGTGAAAATATCATGTTCTGAAGCTTCCCTGCAAAGTTATGGCACAATGCGTAAAACGCGTTTTCAGCCTGAGATGAGGTTGATTTCAGAACGCCAAACATAAAAATGTTGATAACTCAGGAAAAACTCTACAGACAGCATAGATTTGATGTGCAACTACTAGAAATACCCTTTCTGACATAGTGGGAGGAGAAAATTTCATGTTCTGAAGTCTCCTTGCAAAGTTATGGCACAATGCAGAAAACGCGTTTTCAGCCTGAGATAAGGTGGGTTCCAGAACGCCAAACATAAAAATGTAGATAACTTTGGAAAAACACTTCAGACAGCTTAGATTAGATGTGCAACTACTAGAACGCCACTTTCTGCTATAGTGGGAGGTGAAAATTTCATGTTCTGAAGCTTTCCTGCAAAGTTATGGCACAATGCGTAAAACGCGTTTTCAGCCTGAGATGAGGTTGATTTCCGAACGCCAAACATAAAAATGGTGTTAACTTTGGAAAAACACTTCAAACAGCTTAGATTTGATGTGCAACTACTAGAAAGACCAATTCTGCTATAGTGGGAGGTGAAAATTTCATGTTCTGAAGCTTCCCTGCAAAGTTATGGCACAATGCAGAAAACGCGTTTTCAGCCTGAGATAAGGTGGGTTGCAGAACACCAAATATAACAATGTTGATAACTTTGGAAAAACACTTCAGACAGCTTAGATTTGATGTGCAACTACTAGAAAGACCCTATCTGCTATAGTGGGAGGCGAACATTTCATGTTCTGAAGCTTCCCTGAAAAGTTATGGCACAATGCAGAAAACGCGTTTTCAGCCTGAGATTAGGTGGGTTCCAGAACGCCAATCATAAAAATGTTGATAACTTTCGAAAAACACTTCAGACAGCTTAGATTTGATGTGCAACTACTAGAAAGACCCTTTCTGCTATAGTGGGAAATGAACATTTCATGATCTGAAGCTTCCCTGCAAAGTTATGGCACAATGCAGAAAACGCGTTTTCAGCCTGAGATAAGGTCGATTCAGGAACACCAAACATAAAAATGTTGAAAACTTTCGAAAAACACTTCAGACAGCTTAGATTTGATGTGCAACTACGAGAAAGACCCTTTCTGCTATAGTGGGAGGTGAAAATTTCATGTTCTGAAGCTTCGCTGCAAAGTTCTGGCACAATGCGTAAAACTCGTTTTCAGCCTAAGATGAGGTTGATTTCAGAAGGAAAAACATAAAAATGTTGCTAACTTTGGAAAAACACTTCAGACAGCTTAGATTTGATGTGCAACTACTAGAAGGACCATTTCTGCTATAGTGGGAGGTGTAAATTTCATGTTCTGAAGATTCCCTGCAAAGTTATGGCAGAATGCGTAAATCGTGTTTTCAGCCTGAGATAAGGTCGATTCCTGAACGCCAAACATAAAAATGTTGATAACTTTGGAAAAACACTTCAGACAGCTTAGATTTGATGTGCAACTACTAGAAAGACCCTTTCTGCTATAGTGGGAGGTGAAAATTTCATGTTCTGACGCAATACTGCAAAGTTATGGCACAATGCAGAAAATGCGTTTTCAGCCTGAGATAAGGTCGATTCCGGAATGCCAAACGTAAAAATGTTGATAACTTTGGAAAAACACTTCAGACAGCTTAGATTTGATGTGCAACTACTAGAAAGACCCATTCTGCTATAGTGGGAGTTGAAAATTTCATGTTCAGAAGCTTCCCTGCAAATTTATGGCACATTGCAGAAAACGCGTTTTCAGCCTGAAATAAGTTAGATTCAGGAACGCCAAACACAAAAATGTTGAAAACTTTCAAAAAACACTTCAGACAGTTTAGATTTGAAGTGCAAGTACGAGAAAGACCCTTTCTGCTATAATGGGAATTGAAAATTTCATGTTCTGAAGCTTTCCTCCAAAGTTATGGCACAATGCAGAAAACGCGCTCACAGCCTGAGATAAGGTGGGTTCCGTAACGCCAAACATAAAAATGTTGATAACTTTGGAAAAACACTTCAGACAGCTAAGATTTGATGTGTAAATACTAGAAAGACCCTTTCTGCTATAGTGGGAGGTGAAAACTTCATGTTCTGAAGCTTCCCTGCAAAGCTATGACACAATTCCGAAAACGCGTTTTCAGCCTGAGATAAGGTCGATTCCGGAACGAAAAACATAAAAATGTTGATAACTTCGGAAAAACACATCAGACAGCTTAGATTTCATTTGCAACTACGAGAAAGACCCTTTCTGCTATAGTGGTTTGTGAAAATTTGATGTTCGGACGCTTCCCGGCAAAGTTATGGAACAGTGCGTTAAACGCATTTTCAGCCTGAGATAAGGTCGATTCCGGAACGCCAAACATAAAAATGTTGTTAACTTTGGAAAAACACGTCAGACAGCTTAGATTTGACTTGCAACTACTAGAAAGACCCTTTCTGCTATAGTGGGAGGTGAAAATTTCATGTTCTGAAGCTTCCCTGCAAAGTTATGGCACAATGCAGAAAACGCGTTTTCAGCCTGAGATAAGGTCGATTCCGGAACGCCAAACATAAAAATGTTGATAACTTTCGAAAAACACTTCAGACAGCTTAGATTTGAAGTGTAACTACTAGAAAGACCCTTTCTGCTATAGTGGGAGGTGAAAATTTCATGTTCTGATGCTTCCCTGCAAAGTTATGGCACAATGCAGAAAACGCATTTTCAGCCTGATATAAGGTGGGTTCAGGAAGGAGAAACATCAAAATGTTGATAACTTTGGAAAAACACCAGACAGCTTAGATTTGATGTGCAACTACTACAAAGACCCTTTCTGCTATAGTGGGAGGTGAAAATTTGATGTTCTGAAGCTTCCCTGCAAAGTTCTCGCACAATGCAGAAAACGCGTTTTCAGCATGAAAAAAGGTGGGTTCCGGAACGGCAAACTTAAAAATGTTGATAACTTTGGAAAACCACTTCAGACAGCTTAGATTTGATGTGCAACTACTAGAAAGACAATTTCTGCTATAGTGGTAGGTGAAACTTTCGAGTTCTGAAGCTTTCCTTCAAAGTTATGGCACAATGCAGAAAACGCGTTCTCAGCCTGAGATAAGATGTTTTCCGGAACGCCAAAAATAAAAATGTTGATAACTTTGGAAAAACACATCAGACAGCTTATATTTGATGTGCAACTACTCGAAAGACCCTTTCTGCTATAGTGGGAGGTGAAACGTTCATGTTCTGAAGCTTTCCTTCAAAGTTATGGCACAATGCAGAAAATGCGTTTTCAGCCTGAGATAAGGTGGGTTCCGGAACGCCAAACATAAAAATGTTGATAACTTTGGAAAAACACTTGAGACAGCTTGGATTTGATGTGCAACTACTACAAGGACCCTGTCTGTTATAGTGGGAGTTGAAAATTTCATGTTCTTAAGCTTCCCTGCAAAGTTATGGCACAATGCAGAAAACGAGTTTTCAGCCTGAGATAAGGTGGGTACCGGAACGCCAAACAAAAAAATATGATAACTTTGGGAAAACACTTCAGACAGCTTAGATTTGATGTGCAACTACTCGAAAGACCCTTTCTGCTATAGTGGGAGGTGAAAATTTCATGTTCTGAAGCTTCCCTGCAAAGTTATGGCACAATGCAGAAAACGCGTTTTCGGCCTGAGATAAGGTCGATTCAGGAACACCAAACATAAAAATCTTGAAAACTTTCGAAAAACACTTCAGACAGCTTAGATTTGATGTGCAACTACGAGAAATACCCTTTCTGCTATAGCGGGAGTTGAAAATATCATGTTCTGAAGCTTCCCGGCAAAGTTATGGCACAATGCGTAAAACGCGTTTTCAGCCTGAGGTGAGGTTGATTTCAGAACCCCAAACATAAAAATGTTGATAACTCAGGAAAAACTCTACAGACAGCTTAGATTTGATGTGCAACTACTAGAAAGACCCTTTCTGCTACAGTGGGAGGTGAAAATTTCATGTTCTGAAGCTTCACTGCAAAATTATGCCACAATGCAGGAAACGCGTTTTCAGCCTGAGATAAGGTCGATTCCGGAACGCCAAACATGAAAATATTGATAACTTTGGAAAAACACTTCAGACAGCTTAGAGTTGATGTGCAACTACTGGAAAGACCAATTCTGCTACAGTGGGAGTTGAAAATTTCATGTTCTGAAGCTTCCCTGCAAAGTTATGGCACAATGCGTAAAACGTGTTTTCAGCCTGAGATGAGGTTGATTTCAGAACCCCAAACATAAAAATGTTGATAACTCAGGAAAAACTCTACAGACAGCTTTGATTTGATGTGCAACTACTAGAAAGACCCTTTCTGCTACAGTGGGAGGTGAAAATTTCATGTTCTGAAGCTTCACTGCAAAGTTATGGCACTATCCAGAAAACGCGTTTTCAGCCTGAGATAAGGTGGGTTCCAGAACGCCAAACATAAAAATGTTGATAACTTTGGAAAAACACTTCAGACAGCTTAGATTTGTTGTGCAACTACTAGAAAGACCCTTTCTGCTATAGTGGGATTTGAAAATTTCATGTTCAGAAGCTTCCCTGCAATGTTATGGCAGAATGCGTAAATCGCGTTTTCAGCCTGAGATAAGGTCCATTCCGGAACACCAAACATAAAAATGTTGATAACTTTGGAAAAACACTTCAAACAGCTTAGATTTTACGTGCAACCATTAGAAAAACCGTTTCTGGTATAGTGGGAGGAGAACATTTCGTGTTCTGAAGTCTCCCTGCAAAGTTATGGCACAATGCAGAAAACGCGTTTTCAGCCTGAGATGAGGTTGATTTCAGAACCCCAAACATAAAAATGTTGATAACTCAGGAAAAACTCTACAGACAGCTTAGATTTGATGTGGAACTACGAGAAAGACCCTTTCTGCTACAGTGGGAGGTGAAAATTTCATGTTCTGAAGCTTCCCTACAAAGTTATGCCACAATGCAGGAAACGCGTTTTCAGCCTGAGATAAGGTTGATTCCGGAACGCCAAACATAAGAATGTTGATAACTTTGGAAAAACACTTCAGACAACTTAGATTTGATGTGCAACTACTTGAAATACCCTTTCTGCTATTGTGGTAGGAGAAAATTTCATGTTCTGAAGCTTCCCTGCAAAGTTATGGCACAATGCGTAAAACGCGTTTTCAGCCTGAGATGAGGTTGATTTCAGAACCCGAAACATTAAAATGTTGATAACTCAGGAAAAACTCTACAGACAGCTTAGATTTGATGTGCAACTACTAGAAAGTCCCTTTCTGCTATAGTGGGAGGAGAAAATTTCATGTTCTGAAGTCTCCCTGCAAAGTTATGGCACTATCCAGAAAACGCGTTTTCAGCCTGAGATAAGGTGGGTTCCAGAACGCCAAACATAAAAATGTTGATAACTTTGGAAAAACACTTCAGACAGCTTAGATTTGTTGAGCAACTACTAGAAAGACCCTTTCTGCTATAGTGGGTGGTGATAACTTCATGTTCTGAAGTCTCCCTGCAAAGTTATGGCACAATTGAGAAAACACATTTTCAGCCTGAGATAAGGTCGATTCAGGAACACCAAACATAAAAATGTTGAAAACTTTCGAAAAACACATCAGACAGCTTAGATTTGAGGTGCAACTACTAGAAAGACCCTTTCTGGTATAGTGGGAGGTGAAAATTTCATGTTCTGAAGCTTCCCTGCAAAGTTATGGGACAATGCAGAAAACGATCTTTCATCCTGAGATAAGGTCGATTCCGGAACGCCAAACATAAAAATGTTGATAACTTTCGAAAAACACTTCAGACAGCTTAGATTTGATGTGCAACTATTAGAAAGACCCTTTCTGCTATAGTGGGAGGTGAAAATTTCATGTTCTGAAGCTTCGCTGAGAAGTTATGGCACAATGCAGAAAACGCGTTTTCAGCCTGAGACAAGGTGGTTTCCGAACGCCAAACGTAAAAATGTTGATAACTTTGGAACAACACTTCAGACAGCTTAGATTTAATGTGCAACTACTAGAAAGACCCTTTCTGCTATAGTGGGAGGTGAAAATTTCATTTTCTGAACCTTCCCTGCAAAGTTATGGCACAATGCGTGAAACGCGTTTTCAGCCTGAGATAAGGTCGATTCCGGAACGCCAAACATAAAAATGTTGATAACTTTGGAAAAACACTTCAGACAGCTTACATTTGATGTGCAACTACTAGAAAGACCCCTTCTGCTATCGTGGGAGGTGAACATTTCATGTTCTGAAGCTTCCCTGCAAAGTTATGGCACAATGCGTGAAACGCGTTTTCAGCCTAAGATAAGGTCGATTCCGGAACACCAAACATAAAAATATTGATAACTTTGGAAAAACACTTCAGACAGCTTAGATTTGATGTGCAACTACTAGAAAGACCCTTTCTGCTATAGTGGGAGTTGAAAATTTCATGTTCTGAAGCTTTCCTGCAAAGTTATGGCACAATGCGTAAAACGCGTTTTCAGCCTGAGATAAGGTTGATTCCGGAACGCCAAACATAAGAATGTTGATAACTTTGGAAAAACACATCAGACAGCTTAGATTTGATGTGCAACTACTAGAAAGACCCTTTCTGCTATAGTGGGAGGTGAAAATTTCATGTTCTGAAGCTTCCCTGCAAAGTTATGGCAGAATGCGTAAATCGTGTTTTCAGCCTGAGATAAGGTCGATTCCGGAACGCCAAACATAAAAATGTTGATAACTCAAGAAAAACTCTACAGACAGCTTAGATTTGACGTGCAACTACTAGAAAGACCCATTCTGCTGTAGTGGGAGGTGAAAATTTCATGTTCTGAAGATTTCTTGCAAAGTTATGGCACAATGCAGGAAACGCGTTTTCAGCCTGAGATAAGGTGGGTTCCGGAACGCCAAACATAAAAATGTTGATAATTTAGGAAAAACACTTCAGACAGCTTAGATTTGATGTGCAACTACTAGAAAGACCCTTTCTGCTATAGTAGGAGGTGAACATTTCATGTTCTGAAGCTTCCCTGAGAAGTTATGGCACAATGCAGAAAACGCGTTTTCAGCCTGAGACAAGGTGGTTTCCGAACGCCAAACGTAAAAATGTTGATAACTTTGGAACAACACTTCAGACAGCTTAGATTTAATGTGCAACTACTAGAAAGACCCTTTCTGCTATAGTGGGAGGTGAACATTTCATGTTCTGAAGCTTCCCTGCAAAGTTATGGCACAATGCGTGAAACGCGTTGTCAGCCTGAGATAAGGTCGATTCCAGAACGCCAAACATAAAAATGTTGATAACTTTGGAAAAACACTTCAGACAGCTTACATTTGATGTGCAACTACTAGAAAGACCCTTTCTGCTATAGTGGGAGGTGAACATTTCATGTTCTGAAGCTTCCCTGCAAAGTTATGGCACAATGCCGAAAACGCGTTTTCAGCCTGAGATAAGGTGGGTTCCGGAACGCCAAACATAAAAATGTTGATAATTTTGGAAAAACACTTCAGACAGCTTAGATTTGATGTGCAACTACTAGAAAGACCCTTTCTGCTATAGTGGGAGGTGAAAATTTCATTTTCTGAACCTTCCCTGCAAAGTTATGGCACAATGCAGACAACGTGTTTTCAGCCTGAGATAAGGTCGATTCTGAAACGCCAAACGTAAAAATGTTGATAACTTTGGAAAAACATTTCAGACAGCTTAGATTTGATGTGAAACTACTAGAAAGACCCTTTCTGCTATTGTGGGAGGTGACAATTTCATGTTCTGAAGCTTCCCTGCAAAGTTATGGCACAATGCAGAAAACGCGTTTTCAGCCTGAGATAAGGTCGATTCAGGAACGCCAAATGTAAAAATGTTGATAAATTTGGAAAAACATTTCAGACAGCTTAGATTTGATGTGCAACTACTAGAAAGAGCCTTTCTGCTATAGTGGGAGGTTAAAATTTCATGTTCGGAAGCTTCCATGCAAAGTTATGGCACAATGCAGACAACGCGTTTTCAGCCTGACATAAGGTCGATTCCGGAACGCCAAACATAAAAGTGTTGATAACTTTCGAAAAACACTTCAGACAGCTTAGATTCGAGGTGCAACTACTAGAAAGACCCTTTCTGATATAGTGGATGGTGAAAATTCAAGGTCCTGAAGCTTCCCTGCAAAGTTATGGCACAATACGTAAAACGCGTTTTCAGCCTGAGATAAGGTCGATTCCGGAACGCCAAACATAAAAATGTTCATAACTTTGGAAAAACACTTCAGACAGCTTAGATTTGATGTGCAACTACTAGAAAGACCTTTTCTGCTATAATGTTAGGTGAACATTTGATGTTCTGAATCTTCCCTGAAAAGTTATGGCACAATGCGTAAAACGCGTTTTCAGCCAGAGATAAGGTCGATTCCGGAACGCCAAACATAAAAATGTTGATAACTTTGGAAAAACACTTCAGACAGCTTAGATTTGATGTGCAACTACTAGAAAGACCCTTTCTGCTATAGTGGGAGGTGAACATTTCATGTTCGGAAGCTTCCATGCCAAGTTATGGCACAAAGCGTAAAAAGCATTTTCAGCCTGAGATAAGGTCGATTCCGGAACGACAAACATAAAAATGTTGATAACTTTCGAAAAACACTTCAGACAGCTTAGATTTGATGTGCAACTACTAGAAAGACCCTTTCTGCTATAGTGGGAGGTGAACATTTCATGTTCTGAAGCTTCCCTGAGAAGTTATGGCACAATGCAGAAAACAATTTTTCATCCTGAGATACGGTCGATTCTGTAACGCCAAACATTAAAATGTTGATAACTTTCGAAAAACACTTCAGACAGCTTAGATTTGATGTGCAACTACTAGAAAGACCCTTTCTGCTATAGTGGGAGGTGAACATTTCATGTTCTGAAGCTTCCCTGCAAAGTTATGGCACAATGCGTGAAACGCGTTTTCAGCTTGAGATAAGGTGGGTTCCGGAACGCCAAACATAAAAATGTTGATAACTTTCGAAAAACACTTCAGGCAGCTTAGATTTGATGTGCAACTACTAGAAAGACCCTTTCTGCTATAGTGGGAGGTGAAAATTTCATGTTCTAAAGGTTCCCTGCAAAGTTATGGCACAATGCGTAAAACGCGTTTTCAGCCTAAGATAAGGTCGATTCCGGAACGCCAAACATAAAAATGTTGATAACTTTGGAAAAACACTTCAGACAGCTTAGATTTGATGCGCAACTACTAGAAAGAACCTTTCTGCTATAGTGGGAGGTCAAAATTTCATGTTCTGAAGCTTCCCTGGAAAGTTATGGGACAATGCAGAAAATGCATTTTCATCCAGAGATAAGGTCGATTCCGGAACGCCATACATAAAAATGTTGATAACTTTCAAAAAACACTTCAGACAGCTTAGATTTGATGTGCAACTACTAGAAAGACCCTTTCTGCTACAGTGGGAGGTGAACATTTCATGTTCTGAAGCTTCCCTGAGAAGTTATGGCACAATGCAGAAAACGCGTTTTCAGCCTGAGATAAGGTCGATTCCGGAACGCCATACATAAAAATGTTGATAACTTTCGAAAAACACTTCAGGCAGCTTAGATTTGATGTGCAACTACTAGAAAGACCCTTTCTGCTATAGTGGGAGGTGAAAATTTCATGTTCTAAAGGTTCCCTGCAAAGTTATGGCACAATGCGTAAAACGCGTTTTCAGCCTAAGATAAGGTCGATTCCGGAACGCCAAACATAAAAATGTTGATAACTTTGGAAAAACACTTCAGACAGCTTAGATTTGATGCGCAACTACTAGAAAGAACCTTTCTGCTATAGTGGGAGGTCAAAATTTCATGTTCTGAAGCTTCCCTGGAAAGTTATGGGACAATGCAGAAAATGCATTTTCATCCAGAGATAAGGTAGATTCCAGAACGCCACACATAAAAATGTTGATAACTTTCAAAAAACACTTCAGACAGCTGAGATTTGATGTGCAACTACTAGAAAGACCCTTTCTGCTATACTGGGAGGTTAAAATTTCTTGTTCTGAAGCTTCCCTGCAAAGTTATGGCACAATGCAGAAAACGCGTTTTCAACCTGAGATAAGGTCGATTCCGGAACGCCATACATAAAAATGTTGATAACTTTCAAAAAACACTTCAGACAGCTTAGATTTGATGTGCAACTACTAGAAAGACCCTTTCTGCTACAGTGGGAGGTGAACATTTCATGTTCTGAAGCTTCCCTGAGAAGTTATGGCACAATGCAGAAAACGCGTTTTCAGCCTGAGATAAGGTCGATTCCGGAACGCCATACATAAAAATGTTGATAACTTTGGAAAAACACATCAGACAGCTTAGATTTGATGTGCAACTACTAGAAAGACCCTTTCTGCTATAGTGGGAGGTGAAAATTTCATGTTCTGAACTTTCCCTGAGAAGTTATGGCACATTGCAGAAAAAGCGCTTTCAGCCTGAGATAAGGTGGGTTCCGGAACGCCAATCGTAAAAATGTTGATTACTTTGGAACAACACTTCAGACAGCTTAGATTTGATGTGCAACTACTGGAAAGGCCCTTTCTGCTATAGTGGGAGGTCAAAATTTCATGTTCTAAAGGTTCCCTGCAAAGTTATGGCACAATGCGTAAAACGCGTTTTCAGATTGAGATAAGGTCGATTCAGGAATGCCAAACATAAAAATGTTGATAACTTTGGAAAAACACTTCAGACAGCTTAGATTTGATGTGCAACTACTAGAAAGACCCTTTCTGCTATAGTGGGAGGTCAAAATTTCATGTTCTGAAGCTTCCATGCAAAGTTATGGCACAATGCAGACAACGCATTTTCATCCTGAGATAAGGTCGATTCCGGAATGCCAAACAAAAAAATGTTGATAACTTTCGAAAAACACTTCAGACAGCTTAGATTTGCTGTGCAACTACTAGAAAGACCCTTTCTGCTATAGTGGGAGGTCAAAATTTGATGTTCTGAAGCTTCCTTGCAAAGTTATGGCACAATGCAGAAAATGCGTTTTCAGACTGACATAATGTCGATTCCGGAACGCCAAACATAAAAATGTTGATAACTTTGGAAAAACACTTCAGACAGCTTAGATTTGATGTGCAACTACTAGAAAGACCGTTTCTGCTATAGTGGGAGGTTAAAATTTCATGTTCGGAAGCTTCCATGCAAAGTTATGTCACAATGCAGACAACGCGTTTTCAGCCTGAGATAAGGTCGATTCTGGAACGCCAAACATAAAAATGTTGATAACGTTCGAAAAACACTTCAGACAGCTTAGATTTAATGTGCAACTACTAGAAAGACCCTTTCTGCTATAGTGGGAGGTCAAAATTTCATGTTCTGAAGCTTCCATGCAAAGTTATGGCACAATGCCGAAAACGCATTTTCAGTCTGAGATAAGGTCGATTCCGGGACGCCAAACATAAAAATGTTGATAACTTTCGAAAAACACTTCAGACAGCTTAGATTTGATGTGCATCTACTAGAAAGACCCATTCTGCTATAGTGGGACCTGAAAATTTCATGTTCTGAAGCTTCCCTGCAAAGTTATGGCACAATGCAGAAAACGCTTTTTCAGCTTGTGATAACGTGGGTTCCGGAACGCCAAACATAAAAATGTTGATAACTTTCGAAAAACACTTCAGACAGCTTAGATTTGATGTGCAAATACTAGAAAGACCCTTTCTGCTATAGTGGGACGTGAAAATTTCATGTTCTGAAGCTGCCATGCAAAGTTATGGCACAATGCAGACAACGCGTTTTCAGCCTGAGATAAGGTCGATTATGGAACGCCAAACGTAAAAATGTTGATAAATTTGGAAAAACATTTCAGACAGCTTAGATTTGATGTGCAACTAATAGAAAGACCCTTTCTGCTGTAGTGGGAGGTGAAAATTTCATGTTCTGAAGATTCCTTGCAAAGTTATGGCACAATGCAGGAAACGCGTTTTCAGCCTGAGATAAGGTCGATTCAGGAACACCAAACATAAAAATGTTGAAAACTTTCGAAAAACACATCAGACAGCTTAGATTTGAGGTGCAACTACTAGAAAGACCCTTTCTGGTATAGTGGGAGGTGAAAATTTCATGTTCGGAAGCTTCCCTGCAAAGTTATGGGACAATGCAGAAAACGATTTTTCATCCTGAGATAAGGTCGATTCCGGAACGCCAAACATAAAAATGTTGATAACTTTCGAAAAACACTTCAGACAGCTTAGATTTCATGTTCAACTACTAGAAAGACCCTTTCTGCTATAGTGGGAGCTGAAAATTTCATGTTCTGAAGCTTCCCTGCAAAGTTATGGCACAATGCAGAAAACGCGTTTTCAGCCTGAGATAAGGTGGGTTCCGGAACGCCAAACATAAAAATGTTGATAACTTTGGAAAAACACTTCAGACAGCTTAGATTTGAAGTGCAACTACTAGAAAGACGCTTTCTGCTATAGTGGGAGGTGAAAATTTCATGTTCTGAAGCTTCCCTGCAAAGTTATGGCACAATGCCGAAAACGCATTTTCAGCCTGAGATAAGGTGGGTTCCGGAACGCCAAACATAAAAATGTTGATAATTTTGGAAAAACACTTCAGACAGCTTAGATTTGATGTGCAACTACTAGAAAGACCCTTTCTGCTATAGTAGGAGGTGAACATTTCATGTTCTGAAGCTTCCCTGAGAAGTTATGGCACAATGCAGAAAACGCGTTTTCAGCCTGAGACAAGGTGGTTTCCGAAACGCCAAACGTAAAAATGTTGATAACTTTGGAACAACACTTCAGATAGCTTAGATTTAATGTGCAACTACTAGAAATACCCTTTCTGCTATAGTGGGAGGTGAAAATTTCATTTTCTGAACCTTCCCTGCAAAGTTATGGCACAATGCGTGAAACGCGTTTTCAGCCTGAGATAAGGTCGATTCCGGAACGCCAAACATAAAAATGTTGATAACTTTGGAAAAACACTTCAGACAGCTTAGATTTGATGTGCAACTACTAGAAAGACCCTTTCTGCTATAGTGGGAGGTGAACATTTCATGTTCTGAAGCTTCCCTGAGAAGTTATGGCACAATGCAGAAAACGCGTTTTCAGCCTGAGACAAGGTGGTTTCCGAAACGCCAAACGTAAAAATGCTGATAACTTTGGAACAACACTTCAGACAGCTTAGATTTAATGTGCAACTACTAGAAATACCCTTTCTGCTATAGTGGGAGGTGAAAAATTCATTTTCTGAACCTTCCCTGCAAATTTATGGCACAATGCAGACAACGCGTTTTCAGCCTGAGATAAAGTCGATTCTGAAACGCCAAACGTAAAAATGTTGATAACTTTGGAAAAACATTTCAGATAGCTTAGATTTGATGTGCAACTACTAGAAAGACCCTTTCTGCTGTAGTGGGAGGTGAAAATTTCATGTTCTGAAGATTCCCTGCAAAGTTATGGCACAATGCAGGAAACGCGTTTTCAGCCTGAGATAAGGTCGATTCCGGAACGCCAAACATAAAAATGTTGATAACTTTGGAAAAACACTTCAGACAGCTTAGATTTGATGCGCAACTACTAGAAAGAACCTTTCTGCTATAGTGGGAGGTCAAAATTTCATGTTCTGAAGCTTCCCTGGAAAGTTATGGGACAATGCAGAAAATGCATTTTCATCCAGAGATAAGGTAGATTCCAGAACGCCACACATAAAAATGTTGATAACTTTCAAAAAACACTTCAGACAGCTTAGATTTGATGTGCAACTACTAGAAAGACCCTTTCTGCTATACTGGGAGGTTAAAATTTCATGTTCTGAAGCTTCCCTGCAAAGTTATGGCACAATGCAGAAAACGCGTTTTCAACCTGAGATAAGGTGGGTTCCGGAACGCCAAACATAAAAATGTTGATAACTTTGGAAAAACACTTCAGACAGCTTAGATTTGATGTGCAAATACTAGAAAGACCCTTTCTGCTATAGTGGGACGTGAAAATTTCATGTTCTGAAGCTTCCATGCAAAGTTATGGCACAATGCAGACAACGCGTTTTCAGCCTGAGATAAGGTCGATTCTGGAACGCCAAACGTAAAAATGTTGATAAATTTGGAAAAACATTTCAGACAGCTTAGATTTGATGTGCAACTACTAGAAAGACCCTTTCTGCTGTAGTGGGATTTGAAAATTTCATGTTCTGAAGATTCCTTGCAGAGTTATGGCACAATGCAGGAAACGCGTTTTCAGCCTGAGATAAGGTGGGTTCCGGAACGCCAAACATAAAAATGTTGATAACTTTGGAAAAACACTTCAGACAGCTTAGATTTGAAGTGCAACTACTAGAAAGACGCTTTCTGCTATAGTGGGAGGTGAAAATTTCATGTTCTGAAGATTCCCTGCAAAGTTATGGCACAATGCCGAAAACGCGTTTTCAGCCTGAGATAAGGTGCGTTCCGGAACGCCAAACATAAAAATGTTGATAATTTTGGAAAAACACTTCAGACAGCTTAGATTTGATGTGCAACTACTAGAAAGACCCTTTCTGCTATAGTAGGAGGTGAACACTTCATGTTCTGAAGCTTCCCTGAGAAGTTATGGCACAATGCAGAAAACGCGTTTTCAGCCTGAGACAAGGTGGTTTCCGAAACGTCAAACGTAAAAATGTTGATAACTTTGGAACAACACTTCAGATAGCTTAGATTTAATGTGCAACTACTAGAAATACCCTTTCTGCTATAGTGGGATGTGAAAATGTCATTTTCTGAACCTTCCCTGCAAAGTTATGGCACAATGCGTGAAACGCGTTTTCAGCCTGAGATAAGGTCGATTCCGGAACGCCAAACATAAAAATGTTGATAACTTTGGAAAAACACTTCAGACAGCTTACATTTGATGTGCAACTACTAGAAAGACCCTTTCTGCTATAGTGGGAGGTGAACATTTCATGTTCTGAAGCTTCCCTCCAAAGTTATGGCACAATGCGTAAAACGCGTTTTCAGCCTAAGATAAGGTCGATTCCGGAACGCCAAACATAAAAATGTTGATAACTTTGGACAAACACATCAGACAGCTTAGATTTGATCTGCAACTACTAGAAAGACCCTTTCTGCTATATTGGGAGGTTAAATTTTCATGTTCAGAAGCTTCCATGCAAAGTTATGGCACAATGCAGACAACGCGTTTTCAGCCTTAGATAAGGTCGATTCTGAAACGCCAAACGTAAAAATGTTGATAACTTTGGAAAAACATTTCAGACAGCTTAGATTTGATGTGCAACTACTAGAAAGACCCTTTCTGCTATAGTGGGAGGTGAACATTTCATGTTCTGAAGCTTCCCTGAGAAGTTATGGCACAATGCAGAAAACGCGTTTTCAGCCTGAGACAAGGTGGTTTCCGAAACGCCAAACGTAAACATGTTGATAACTTTGGAACAACACTTCAGACAGGTTAGATTTAATGTGCAACTACTAGAAATACCCCTTCTGCTATAGTGGGAGGTGAAAAATTCATTTTCTGAACCTTCCCTGCAAATTTATGGCACAATGCAGACAACGCGTTTTCAGCCTGAGATAAAGTCGATTCTGAAACGCCAAACGTAAAAATGTTGATAACTTTGGAAAAACATTTCAGATAGCTTAGATTTGATGTGCAACTACTAGAAAGACCCTTTCTGCTGTAGTGGGAGGTGAAAATTTCATGTTCTGAAGATTCCCTGCAAAGTTTTGGCACAATGCAGGAAACGCGTTTTCAGCCTGAGATAAGGTCGATTCAGGAACACCAAACATAAAAATGTTGAAAACTTTCGAGAAACACTTCAGACAGCTTAGATTTGATGTGCAACTACTAGAAAGACCCTTTCTGCTATAGTGGGAGGTGAACATTTCATGTTCTGAAGCTTCCCTGCAAAGTTATGGCACAATGCGTAAAACACATTTTCAGCCTGAGATAAGGTCGATTCCGGAACGCCAAACATAAAAATGTTGATAACTTTGGAAAAACACATCAGACAGCTTAGATTTGATCTGCAACTACTAGAAAGACCCTTTCTGCTATAGTGGGAGGTTAAATTTTCATGTTCGGAAGCTTCCATGCAAAGTTATGGCACAATGCAGATAACGCGTTTTCAGCCTGAGATAAGGTCGATTCTGGAACGCCAAACGTAAAAATGTTGATAACTTTGGAAAAACATTTCAGACAGCTTAGATTTGATGTGCAACTACTAGAAAGACCCTTTCTGCTGTAGTGGGAGGTGAAAATTTCATGTTCTGAAGATTCCTTGCAAAGTTATGGCACAATGCAGGAAACGCATTTTCAGCTTGAGATAAGGTCGATTCAGGAACACCAAACATAAAAATGTTGAAAACTTTCGAAAAACACATCAGACAGCTTAGATTTGAGGTGCAACTACTAGAAAGACCCTTTCTGGTATAGTGGGAGGTGGAAATTTCATGTTCTGAAGCTTCCCTGCAAAGTTATGGGACAATGCAGAAAACGATTTTTCATCCTGAGATAAGGTCGATTCCGGAACGCCAAACATAAAAATGTTGATAACTTTGGAAAAAAAAATCAGACAGCTTAGATTTGATCTGCAACTACTAGAAAGACCCTTTCTGCTATAGTGGGAGGTTAAATTTTCATGTTCGGAAGTTTCCATGCAAAGTTATGGCTCAATGCAGACAACGCGTTTTCAGCCTGAGATAAGGTCGATTCTGAAACGCCAAACAAAAAAATGTTGATAACTTTGGAAAAACACTTCAGACAGCTTAGATTTGATGTGAAACTACTAGAAAGACCCTTTCTGCTACAGTGGGAGGTTAAAATTTCATGTTCTGAAGCTTCCCTGCAAAGTTATGGCACAATGCAGAAAACGCGTTTTCAACCTGAGATAAGGTGGGTTCCGGAACGCCAAACATAAAAATGTTGATAACTTTGGAAAAACACTTCAGACAGCTTAGATTTGATCTGCAACTACTAGAAAGACCCTTTCTGATATAGTGGGAGGTTAAATTTTCATGTTCAGAAGCTTCCATGCAAAGTTATGGCACAATGCAGACAACGCGTTTTCAGCCTGAGACAAGGTGGTTTCCGAAACGCCAAACGTAAAAATGTTGATAACTTTGGAACAACACTTCAGACAGCTTATATTTAATGTGCAACTACTAGAAATACCCTTTCTGCTATAGTGGGAAATGAAAATTTCATTTTCTGAACCTTCCCTGCAAAGTTATGGCACAATGCGTGAAACGCGTTTTCAGCCTGAGATAAGGTCGATTCAGGAACACCAAACATAAAAATGTTGAAAACTTTCGAAAAACACTTCAGACAGCTTAGATTTGATGTGCAACTACTAGAAAGACCCTTTCTGCTATAGTGGGAGGTGAACATTTCATGTTCTGAAGCTTCCCTGAGAAGTTATGGCACAATGCAGAAAACGCGTTTTCAGCCTGAGACAAGGTGGTTTCCGAAACGCCAAACGTAAAAATGTTGATAACTTTGAAACAACACTTCAGACAGCTTAGATTTAATGTGCAACTACTAGAAATACCCTTTCTGCTATAGTGGGAGGTGAACATTTCATGTTCTGAAGCTTCCCTGCAAAGTTATGGCACAATGCAGAAAAAGCGTTTTCAGCTTGAGATAAGGTGGGTTCCGGAACGCCAAACATAAAAACGTTGATAACTTTGGTAAAACACTTCAGACAGCTTAGATTTGAGGTGCAACTACTAGAAAGACCCTTTCTGATATAGTGGATGGTGAAAATTCAAGGTCCTGAAGCTTCCCTGCAAAGTTGTGGCACAATACGTAAAACGCGTTTTCAGCCTGAGATAAGGTCGATTCCGGAACGCCAAACATAAAAATGTTCATAACTTTGGAAAAACACTTCAGACAGCTTAGATTTGATGTGCAACTACTAGAAATACCCTTTCTGCTATAGTGGGAGGTGAAAATTTCATTTTCTGAACCTTCCCTGAAAAGTTATGGCACAATGCGTGAAACGCGTTTTCAGCCTGAGATAAGGTCGATTCCGGGACGCCAAACATAAAAATGTTGATAACTTTGGAAAAACACTTCAGACAGCTTACATTTGATGTGCAACTACTAGAAAGACCCTTTCTGCTATAGTGGGAGGTGAACATTTCATGTTCTGAAGATTCCCTGCAAAGTTATGGCACAATGCGTAAAACGCGTTTTCAGCCTAAGATAAGGTCGATTCCGGAACGCCAAACATAAAAATGTTGATAACTTTGGAAAAACACATCAGACAGCTTAGATTTGATCTGCAACTACTAGAAAGACCCTTTCTGATATAGTGGGAGGTTAAATTTTCTTGTTCAGAAGCTTCCATGCAAAGTTATGGCACAATGCAGACAACGCGTTTTCAGCCTGAGATAAGGTCGATTCTGAAACGCCAAAAGTAAAAATGTTGATAATTTGGAAAAACATTTCAGACAGCTTAGATTTGATGTGCAACTACTAGAAAGACCCTTTCTGCTGTAGTGGAAGGTGAAAATTTCATGCTCTGAAGCTTCCCTGGAAAGTTATGGAACAATGCGTAAAACGCGTTTTCAGCCTGAGATAAGGTTGATTCCGGAACGCCACACATAAGAATGTTGATAACTTTGGAAAAACACTTCAGACAGGTTAGATTTGATGTGCAACTACTAGAAGGACCCTTTCTGCTATAGTGGGAGGTGAAAATTTCATGTTCTGAAGTTTCCCTGCAAAGTTATGGCACAATGCAGAAAACGCGTTTTCAGCCAGAGATAAGGTCGATTCTGGAATGCCAAACATAAAAATGTTGATAACTTTGGAAAAACACTTCAGACAGCTTAGATTTGATCGGCAACTGCTAGAAAGACCCTTTCTGCTATAGTGGGAGGTGAAAATTTCATGTTCTGAAGCATCCCTGCAAAGTTATGCCACAATGCAGGAAACACGTTTTCAGCCTGAGATAAGGTCGATTCCGGAAAGCCAAACATAAAAATGTTGACAACTTTGGAAAAACACTTCAGACAGCTTAGATTTGATGTGCAACTACTAGAAAGACCCTTTCTGCTATAGTGGGAGGTAAAAATGTCATGTTCTGAAGCTTTCCTGCAAAGTTATGGCAAATTGTGTAAAACGCGTTTTCAGCCTGAGATAAGGTTGTTTCTGGAACGCCAAACATAAGAATGTTGATAACTTTGGAAAAACATTTCAAACAGCTTAGATTTGATGTGCAACTATTAGAAAAACCCTTTCTGCTATAGTGGGAGGTGAAAATTTCATGTTCTGAGGCTTCCCTGCAAAGTTATGGCGCAACGCAGAAAACGCGTTTTCAGCCTGAGATAAGGTCGATTCTGGAACGCCAAACATAAAAATGTTGATAACTTTGGAAAAACACTTCAGACAGGTTAGATTTGATGTGCAACTACTAGAGAGACCCTTTCTGCTATAGTGGGAGGTGAAAAATTTTTGTTCTGAAGCTTCCCTGCAAAGTTATGGCACAATGCAGAAAACGCGTTTTCAGCCTGAGATAAGGTCGATTCCGGAACGCCAAACATAAAAATGTTGATAACGATGGAAAAACACTTCAGACAGCTTACATTTGATGTGCAACTACTAGAAATATCCTTTCTGCCATAGTGGGAGGTGAAAATTTCATGTTCTCAAGCTTCCCTGCAAAGTTATGGCACAATGTAGAAAACGCGTTTTAAGCCTGAGATCAGGTGGGTTCCGGAACGCCAAACATAAAAATGGTGCTAACTTTGGAAAAACACTTCAGACAGCTGAGATTTGATGAACAACTACTAGTAAGACCCATTCTGCTATAGTGGGAGGTGAAAATTTCATGTTCTGAAGCTTCCCTGCAAAGTTATGGCTCAATGCAGAAAACGCGTTTTCAGCCCGAGATAAGGTGGGTTCCGGAATGCCAAACATAAAAATGTTGATAACTTTGAAAAAACACTTCAGACAGCTTAGATTTGATGTGCAACTACGAGAAAGACCCTTTCTGCTATAGAGGAGGTGAAAATTTCATGTTCTGAAGCTTCCCTGCAAAGTTATGGCTCAATGCAGAAAACGCGTTTTCAGCCTGAGATAAGGTCGATTCCGGAAAGCCAAACATAAAAATGTTGATAACTTTGGAAAAACACTTCAGACAGCTTAGATTTGATGTGCAACTACGAGAAAGACCCTTTCTGCTATAGTGGGAGGTGAAAATTTCATGTTCTGAAGTTTCCCTGCAAAGTTATGGCACAATGCAGAAAACGCGTTTTCAGCCTGAGATAAGGTCGATTCTGGAATGCCAAACATAAAAATGTTGATAACTTTGGAAAAACACTTCAGACAGGTTAGATTTGATGTGCAACTACTAGAGAGACCCTTTCTGCTATAGTGGGAGGTGAAAAATTTTTGTTCTGAAGCTTCCCTGCAAAGTTATGGCACAATGCAGAAAACGCGTTTTCAGCCTCACATAAGGTCGATTCCGGAACGCCAAACATGAAAATGTTGATAACTTAGTAAAAACACTTCAGACAGCTTAGATTTGATGTGCAACTACTAGAAAGACCCTTTCTGCTATAGTGGGAGGTGAAATTTTCATGTTCTGAAGCTTTCCTGCAAAGTTATGGCACAATGCGTAAAATGCGTTTTCAGCCTGAGATAAGGTCGATTCCGGAACGCCTAACATAAAAATGTTGATAACTTCTGAAAAACACTTCAGACCGCTTAGATTTGATGTGCAACTACTAGAAAGACCCTTTCTGATATAGTGGGAGGTGAAAATTTCATGTTCTGAAGCTTCCCTGCAAAGTTATGGCACAATGCGTAAAACGCGTTTTCAGCCTGAGATAAGGTCGATTCCGGAACGCCAAACATAAAAATGTTGATAACGATGGAAAAACACTTCAGACAGCTTACATTTGATGTGCAACTACTAGAAATATCCTTTCTGCCATAGTGGGAGGTGAAAATTTCATGTTCTCAAGCTTCCCTGCAAAGTTATGGCACAATGTAGAAAACGCGTTTTAAGCCTGAGATCAGGTGGGTTCCGGAACGCCAAACATAAAAATGGTGCTAACTTTGGAAAAACACTTCAGACAGCTGAGATTTGATGAACAACTACTAGTAAGACCCATTCTGCTATAGTGGGAGGTGAAAATTTCATGTTCTGAAGCTTCCCTGCAAAGTTATGGCTCAATGCAGAAAACGCGTTTTCAGCCCGAGATAAGGTGGGTTCCGGAATGCCAAACATAAAAATGTTGATAACTTTGAAAAAACACTTCAGACAGCTTAGATTTGATGTGCAACTACGAGAAAGACCCTTTCTGCTATAGAGGAGGTGAAAATTTCATGTTCTGAAGCTTCCCTGCAAAGTTATGGCTCAATGCAGAAAACGCGTTTTCAGCCTGAGATAAGGTGGGTTCCGGAATGCCAAACATAAAAATGTTAATAACTTTGAAAAAACACTTCAGACAGCTGAGATTTGATGTGCAACTACTAGAAAGACCCTTTCTGCTATAGCGGGAGGTGAAAATTTCATGCTCTGAAGCTTCGCCGCAAAGTTCTGGCACAATGCGTGAAACTCGTTTTCAGCCTGACATGAGGTTGATTTCAGAACGGCAAACATAAAAATGTTGCTAACTTTGGAAAAACACTTCAGACAGCTTAGATTTGATGTGCAACTACTAGAAAGACAATTTCTGCTATAGTGGAAGATGAAAATTTCATGTTCTGAAGCTTCCCTGCAAAGTTGTGGCACAATGCAGAAAACGCATTTTCAGCGTGAGATGAGGTTGATTTCAGAACGCCAAACATAAAAATGTTAATAACTTTGGATAAACACTTCAAACAGCTCAGATTTGATGTGCAACTACTAGAAGAACCCTTTCTGCTATAGTGGCAGGTTAAAATTTCATGTTCTGAAGCTTCCCTGCAAAGTTATATCACAATGCAGAAAACGCGTTTTCAGCCAGAGATAAGGTCGATTCTGGAATGCCAAACATAAAAATGTACATAACTTTGGAAAAACACTTCAAACAGCTTTGATTTGATGTGCACCTACTAGAAAGACCCTTTCTGCTATAGTGGGAGTTGAAAATTTCATGTTCTGAAGCTTTCCTGCAAAGTTATGGCACAATGCGTAAAACGCGTTTTCAGCCTGAGATAAGGTTGATTCCGGAACGCCAAACATAAGAATGTTGATAACTCAGGAAAAACTCTACAGACAGCTTAGATTTTATGTGCAACTACTAGAAAGACCCTTTCTGCTACAGTGGGAGGTGAAAATTTCATGTTCTGAAGCTTCACTGCAAAGTTATGCCACAATGCAGGAAACGCGTTTTCAGCCTGAGATAAGGTCGATTCCGGAACGCCAAACATAAAAATATTGATAACTTTGGAAAAACACTTCAGACAGCTTAGATTTGATGTGCACCTACTAGAAAGACCCTTTCTGCTATAGTGGGAGTTGAAAATTTCATGTTCTGAAGCTTTCCTGCAAAGTTATGGCACAATGCGTAAAACGCGTTTTCAGCCTGAGATAAGGTTGATTCCGGAACGCCAAACATAAGAATGTTGATAACTCAGGAAAAACTCTACAGACAGCTTAGATTTGATGTGCAACTACTAGAAAGACCCTTTCTGCTACAGTGGGATGTGAAAATTTCATGTTCTGAAGCTTCACTGCAAAGTTATGCCACAATGCAGGAAACGCGTTTTCAGCCTGAGATAAGGTCGATTCCGGAACGCCAAACATAAAAATATTGATAACTTTGGAAAAACACTTCAGACAGCTTAGATTTGATGTGCAACTACTAGAAAGACCCTTTCTGCTATCGTGGGAGGAGAAAATTTCATGTTCTGAAGCTTCACTGCAAAGTTATGCCACAATGCAGGAAACGCGTTTTCAGCCTGAGATAAGGTCGATTCCGGAACGCCAAACATAAAAGTGTTGATTACTTTGGAAAAACACTTCAGAAAGCTTCGATTTGATGTGCACCTACTAGAAAGACCCTTTCTGCTATAGTGGGAGGTGAAAATTTCATGTACTGGAGCTTACCTACAAAGTTTTGGCACAATGCAGAAAACGCGTTTTCAGCCTGAGATAAGGTTGATTCAGGAACGCCAAACATAAAAGTGTTGATAACTTTGGAAAAACACTTCAGACAGCTTAGATTTGATGTGCAACTACTAGAAAGACCCTTTCTGCTACAGTGGGAGGTGAAAATTTCATGTTCTGAAGCTTCCCTGCAAAGTTATGCCACAATGTAAGAAACGCGTTTTCAGCCTGAGATAAGGTCGATTCCGGAACGCCAAACATAAAAATATTGATAACTTTGGAAAAACACTTCAGACAGCTTTGATTTGATGTGCAACCACTGGAAAGACCCTTTCTGCTATAGAGGAGGTGAAAATTTCATGTTCTGAAGCTTCCCTGCAAAGTTATGGCTCAATGCAGAAAACGCGTTTTCAGCCTGAGATAAGGTGGGTTCCGGAATGCCAAACATAAAAATGTTAATAACTTTGAAAAAACACTTCAGACAGCTGAGATTTGATGTGCAACTACTAGAAAGACCCTTTCTGCTATAGCGGGAGGTGAAAATTTCATGCTCTGAAGCTTCGCCGCAAAGTTCTGGCACAATGCGTGAAACTCGTTTTCAGCCTGACATGAGGTTGATTTCAGAACGGCAAACATAAAAATGTTGCTAACTTTGGAAAAACACTTCAGACAGCTTAGATTTGATGTGCAACTACTAGAAAGACAATTTCTGCTATAGTGGAAGATGAAAATTTCATGTTCTGAAGCTTCCCTGCAAAGTTGTGGCACAATGCAGAAAACGCATTTTCAGCGTGAGATGAGGTTGATTTCAGAACGCCAAACATAAAAATGTTAATAACTTTGGATAAACACTTCAAACAGCTCAGATTTGATGTGCAACTACTAGAAGAACCCTTTCTGCTATAGTGGCAGGTTAAAATTTCATGTTCTGAAGCTTCCCTGCAAAGTTATATCACAATGCAGAAAACGCGTTTTCAGCCAGAGATAAGGTCGATTCTGGAATGCCAAACATAAAAATGTAGATAACTTTGGAAAAATACTTCAAACAGCTTTGATTTGATGTGCACCTACTAGAAAGACCCTTTCTGCTATAGTGGGAGTTGAAAATTTCATGTTCTGAAGCTTTCCTGCAAAGTTATGGCACAATGCGTAAAACGCGTTTTCAGCCTGAGATAAGGTTGATTCCGGAACGCCAAACATAAGAATGTTGATAACTCAGGAAAAACTCTACAGACAGCTTAGATTTTATGTGCAACTACTAGAAAGACCCTTTCTGCTACAGTGGGAGGTGAAAATTTCATGTTCTGAAGCTTCACTGCAAAGTTATGCCACAATGCAGGAAACGCGTTTTCAGCCTGAGATAAGGTCGATTCCGGAACGCCAAACATAAAAATATTGATAACTTTGGAAAAACACTTCAGACAGCTTAGATTTGATGTGCACCTACTAGAAAGACCCTTTCTGCTATAGTGGGAGTTGAAAATTTCATGTTCTGAAGCTTTCCTGCAAAGTTATGGCACAATGCGTAAAACGCGTTTTCAGCCTGAGATAAGGTTGATTCCGGAACGCCAAACATAAGAATGTTGATAACTCAGGAAAAACTCTACAGACAGCTTAGATTTGATGTGCAACTACTAGAAAGACCCTTTCTGCTACAGTGGGATGTGAAAATTTCATGTTCTGAAGCTTCACTGCAAAGTTATGCCACAATGCAGGAAACGCGTTTTCAGCCTGAGATAAGGTCGATTCCGGAACGCCAAACATAAAAATATTGATAACTTTGGAAAAACACTTCAGACAGCTTAGATTTGATGTGCAACTACTAGAAAGACCCTTTCTGCTATCGTGGGAGGAGAAAATTTCATGTTCTGAAGCTTCACTGCAAAGTTATGCCACAATGCAGGAAACGCGTTTTCAGCCTGAGATAAGGTCGATTCCGGAACGCCAAACATAAAAGTGTTGATTACTTTGGAAAAACACTTCAGAAAGCTTCGATTTGATGTGCACCTACTAAAAAGACCCTTTCTGCTATAGTGGGAGGTGAAAATTTCATGTACTGGAGCTTACCTACAAAGTTTTGGCACAATGCAGAAAACGCGTTTTCAGCCTGAGATAAGGTTGATTCAGGAACGCCAAACATAAAAGTGTTGATAACTTTGGAAAAACACTTCAGACAGCTTAGATTTGATGTGCAACTACTAGAAAGACCCTTTCTGCTACAGTGGGAGGTGAAAATTTCATGTTCTGAAGCTTCCCTGCAAAGTTATGCCACAATGTAAGAAACGCGTTTTCAGCCTGAGATAAGGTCGATTCCGGAACGCCAAACATAAAAATATTGATAACTTTGGAAAAACACTTCAGACAGCTTTGATTTGATGTGCAACCACTGGAAAGACCCTTTCTGCTATAGTGGGAGTAGAAAATTTCATGTTCTGAAACTTTCCAGCAAAGTTATGGCACAATGCGTAAAACGCGTTTTCAGCCTGAGATAAGGTTGATTCCGGAACGCAAAACATAAGAATGTTGATAACTTTGGAAAAACAATTTCGACAGCTTAGATTTGATGTGCAACTACTAGAAAGACCCTTTCTGCTATAGTGGGATGTTAAAATTTCATGTTCTGAAGTCTCCCTGCAAAGTTATGGCACTATCCAGAAAACGCGTTTTTAGCTTGAGATAAGGTGGGTTCCACAACGCCAAACATAAAAATGTTGATAACTTTGGAAAAACAATTTCGAGAGCTTAGATTTGATGTGCAACTACTAGAATGACCCTTCCTGCTATAGTGGGAAGTTAAAATTTCATGTTCTGAAGCTTCGCTGCAAAGTTATGGCACAATGCGTAAAACTCGTTTTCAGCCTGAGATGAGGTTGATTTCAGAACGCCAAACATAAAAATGTTGATAACTTTGGAAAAACACTTCAAACAGATTAGATTTGATGTGCAACTACTAGAAAGACCCTTTCTGCTATAGTGGGAAGTTAAAATTTCATGTTCTGAAGCTTCGCTGCAAAGTTATGGCACAATGCGTAAAACTCGTTTTCAGCCTGAGATGAGGTTGATTTCAGAACGCCAAACATAAAAATGTTGATAACTTTGGAAAAACACTTCAAACAGATTAGATTTGATGTGCAACTACTAGAAAGACCCTTTCTGCAATAGTGGGTGGTGAATATTTGATGATCTGAAGCTTCCCACCAAAGTTATGGCACAATGCGTAAAACGCGTTTTCAGCCTGAGATAAGGTCGATTCCGGTACGCCAAACATAAAAATGTTGATAACTTTGGAAAAACACTTCAGACAGCTTAGATTTGATGTGCAACTACTAGAAAGACCGTTTCTGCTTTAGTGGGAGGTGAAAATTCGATGTTCTGAAGTTTCCCTGCAAAGTTATGGCACCATGTGTAAAACGCGTTTTCAGCCTGAGATAAGGTCGATTCCGGAACGCCAAAAATAAAAATATTGATAACTTTGGAAAAACTCTTTAGACAGCTTAGATTTGATGTGCAACTATTAGAAAGACCCTTTCTGCTATAGTGGGAGTTGAAAATTTCTTGTTCTGAAGCTTTCCTGCAAAGTTATGGCACAATGTGTAAAACGCGTTTTCAGCCTGAGATAAGGTTGATTCCGGAAAACCAAACATAAAAGTGTTGATAACTTTGGAAAAACAATTCAAACAGCTTCGATTTGATGTGCAACTACTAGAAAGACCGTTTCTGCTATCGTGGGAGGTTAAAATTTCATGTTCTGAAGCTTCCCTGCAAAGTCATGTCACAATGCAGAAAACGCGTTTTCAGCCTCACATAAGGTCAATTCCGGAACGCCAAACATAAAAATGTTGATAACTTCGGAAAAACACTTCAGACAGCTTAGATTTGATGTGCAACTACTAGAAAGACCCTTTCTGCTATAGTGGGAGGTGAAATTTTCATGTTCTGAAGCTTTCCTGCAAAGTTATGGCACAATGCGTAAAATGCGTTTTCAGCCTGAGATAAGGTCGATTCAGGAACACCAAACATAAAAATGTTGAAAACTTTCGAAAAACACTTCAGACAGCTTAGATTTGATGTGCAACTACGAGAAAGACCCTTTCTGCTATAGTGGGAGGTGAAAATTTCATGCTCTGAAGCTTCGCCGCAAAGTTCTGGCACAATGCGTGAAACTCGTTTTCAGCCTGAGATGAGGTTGATTTCAGAACGGCAAACATAAAAATGTTGCTAACTTTGGAAAAACACTTCAGACAGCTTAGATTTGATGTGCAACTACTAGAAACACAATTTCTGCTATAGTGGAAGATGAAAATTTCATGTTCTGAAGCTTCCCTGCAAAGTTGTGGCACAATGCAGAAAACGCATTTTCAGCGTGAGATGAGGTTGATTTCAGAACGCCAAACATAAAAATGTTAATAACTTTGGATAAACACTTCAAACAGCTCAGATTTGATGTGCAACTACTAGAAGAACCCTTTCTGCTATAGTGGCAGGTTAAAATTTCATGATCTGAAGCTTCCCTGCAAAGTTATATCACAATGCAGAAAACGCGTTTTCAGCCAGAGATAAGGTCGATTCTGGAATGCCAAACATAAAAATGTAGATAACTTTGGAAAAACACTTCAAACAGCTTTGATTTGATGTGCACCTACTAGAAAGACCCTTTCTGCTATAGTGGGAGTTGAAAATTTCATGTTCTGAAGCTTTCCTGCAAAGTTATGGCACAATGCGTAAAACGCGTTTTCAGCCTGAGATAAGGTTGATTCCGGAACGCCAAACATAAGAATGTTGATAACTCAGGAAAAACTCTACAGACAGCTTAGATTTTATGTGCAACTACTAGAAAGACCCTTTCTGCTACAGTGGGAGGTGAAAATTTCATGTTCTGAAGCTTCACTGCAAAGTTATGCCACAATGCAGGAAACGCGTTTTCAGCCTGAGATAAGGTCGATTCCGGAACGCCAAACATAAAAATATTGATAACTTTGGAAAAACACTTCAGACAGCTTAGATTTGATGTGCACCTACTAGAAAGACCCTTTCTGCTATAGTGGGAGTTGAAAATTTCATGTTTTGAAGCTTTCCTGCAAAGTTATGGCACAATGCGTAAAACGCGTTTTCAGCCTGAGATAAGGTTGATTCCGGAACGCCAAACATAAGAATGTTGATAACTCAGGAAAAACTCTACAGACAGCTTAGATTTGATGTGCAACTACTAGAAAGACCCTTTCTGCTACAGTGGGATGTGAAAATTTCATGTTCTGAAGCTTCACTGCAAAGTTATGCCACAATGCAGGAAACGCGTTTTCAGCCTGAGATAAGGTCGATTCCGGAACGCCAAACATAAAAATATTGATAACTTTGGAAAAACACTTCAGACAGCTTAGATTTGATGTGCAACTACTAGAAAGACCCTTTCTGCTATCGTGGGAGGAGAAAATTTCATGTTCTGAAGCTTCACTGCAAAGTTATGCCACAATGCAGGAAACGCGTTTTCAGCCTGAGATAAGGTCGATTCCGGAACGCCAAACATAAAAGTGTTGATAACTTTGGAAAAACACTTCAGAAAGCTTCGATTTGATGTGCACCTACTAGAAAGACCCTTTCTGCTATAGTGGGAGGTGAAAATTTCATGTTCTGGAGCTTACCTACAAAGTTTTGGCACAATGCAGAAAACGCGTTTTCAGCCTGAGATAAGGTTGATTCAGGAACGCCAAACATAAAAGTGTTGATAACTTTGGAAAAACACTTCAGACAGCTTAGATTTGATGTGCAACTACTAGAAAGACCCTTTCTGCTACAGTGGGAGGTGAAAATTTCATGTTCTGAAGCTTCCCTGCAAAGTTATGCCACAATGTAAGAAACGCGTTTTCAGCCTGAGATAAGGTCGATTCCGGAACGCCAAACATAAAAATATTGATAACTTTGGAAAAACACTTCAGACAGCTTTGATTTGATGTGCAACCACTGGAAAGACCCTTTCTGCTATAGTGGGAGTAGAAAATTTCATGTTCTGAAGCTTTCCAGCAAAGTTATGGCACAATGCGTAAAACGCGTTTTCAGCCTGAGATAAGGTTGATTCCGGAACGCAAAACATAAGAATGTTGATAACTTTGGAAAAACAATTTCGACAGCTTAGATTTGATGTGCAACTACTAGAAAGACCCTTTCTGCTATAGTGGGATGTTAAAATTTCATGTTCTGAAGTCTCCCTGCAAAGTTATGGCACTATCCAGAAAACGCGTTTTTAGCTTGAGATAAGGTGGGTTCCAGAACGCCAAACATAAAAATGTTGATAACTTTGGAAAAACAATTTCGACAGCTTAGATTTGATGTGCAACTACTAGAATGACCCTTCCTGCTATAGTGGGAAGTTAAAATTTCATGTTCTGAAGCTTCGCTGCAAAGTTATGGCACAATGCGTAAAACTCGTTTTCAGCCTGAGATGAGGTTGATTTCAGAACGCCAAACATAAAAATGTTGATAACTTTGGAAAAACACTTCAAACAGATTAGATTTGATGTGCAACTACTAGAAAGACCCTTTCTGCTATAGTGGGAGGTGAAAATTCATGTTCTGAAGCTTTCCTGCAAAGTTATGGCAGAATGCGTAAATCGTGTTTTCAGCCTGAGATAAGGTCCATTCCGGAACGCCAAACATAAAAATGTTGATAACTTTCCAAAAACACTTCAAACAGCTTACATTTGATCTGCACCTACTAGAAAGACCCTTTCTGATATAGTGGGAGGTGAAAATTTCTTGTTCTGAAGCTTCCCTGCAAAGGTATGGCACAATGCAGAAAACGCGTTTTCAGCCTGACATAAGGTTGATTTCAGAACGCCAAACATAAAAATGTTGATAACTTTCGAAAAACACTTCAAACAGCTTAGATTTGATGTGCAACTACTAGAAAGACCCTTTCTGCTATAGTGGGAGGTGAAAATTTCATGTTCTGAAGTTTCCCTGCAAAGTTATGGCACAATGCAGAAAATGCGTTTTCAATAAGGTGCGATCCGGAACGCCAAACATAAAAATGTTGATAACTTTCGAAAAGCACTTCAGACACCTTAGATTTGTTGTGCAACTACTAGAAAGACCCTTTCTGCTATAGTGGGAGGTGAAAATTTCATATTCTGCAGCTTTCCTGCAAAGTGATGACACCATGCAGAAAACGCGTTTTCAGCCTGAGATAAGGTTGATTCCGGAACGCCACACATAAGAATGTTGATAACTTTGGAAAAAGACTTCAGACAGGTTAGATTTGATGTGCAACTACTAGAAGGACCCTTTCTGCAATAGTGGCAGGTTAAAATTTCATGTTCTGAAGCATCCCTCCAAAGTTATGGCACAATGTCGAAAACGCGTTTACAGCCTGAGATAAGGTCGATTCCGGAAAGCCAAACATAAAAATGTTGATAACTTTGGAAAAACACTTCAGACAGCTTAGATTTGATGTGCAACTACTAGAAAGACCCTTTCTGCTATCGTGGGAGGAGAAAATTTCATGTTCTGAAGCTTCACTGCAAAGTTATGCCACAATGCAGGAAACGCGTTTTCAGCCTGAGATAAGGTCGATTCCGGAACGCCAAACATAAAAATGTTGATAACTTTGGAAAAACACTTCAGAAAGCTTCGATTTGATGTGCACCTACTAGAAAGACCCTTTCTGCTATAGTGGGAAGTTAAAATTTCATGTTCTGAAGCTTCGCTGCAAAGTTATGGCACAATGCGTAAAACTCGTTTTCAGCCTGAGATGAGGTTGATTTCAGAACGCCAAACATAAAAATGTTGATAACTTTGGAAAAACACTTCAAACAGATTAGATTTGATGTGCAACTACTAGAAAGACCCTTTCTGCTATAGTGAGAGGTGAAAATTCATGTTCTGAAGCTTTCCTGCAAAGTTATGGCAGAATGCGTAAATCGTGTTTTCAGCCTGAGATAAGGTCCATTCCGGAACGCCAAACATAAAAATGTTGATAACTTTCAAAAAACACTTCAAACAGCTTAGATTTGATGTGCAACTACTAGAAAGACCCTTTCTGATATAGTGGGAGGTGAAAATTTCTTGTTCTGAAGCTTCCCTGCAAAGTTATGGCACAATGCAGAAAACGCGTTTTCAGCCTGACATAAGGTTGATTTCAGAACGCCAAACATAAAAATGTTGATAACTTTCGAAATACACTTCAAATAGCTTAGATTTGATGTGCAACTACTAGAAAGACCCTTTCTGCTATAGTGGGAGGTGAAAATTTCATGTTCTGAAGTTTCCCTGCAAAGTTATGGCACAATGCAGAAAATGCGTTTTCAATAAGGTGCGATCCGGAACGCCAAACATAAAAATGTTGATAACTTTCGAAAAGCACTTCAGACAGCTTAGATTTGTTATGCAACTACTAGAAAGACCCTTTCTGCTATAGTGGGTGGTGAAAATTTCATATTCTGCAGCTTTCCTGCAAAGTGATGACACCATGCAGAAAACGCGTTTTCAGCCTAAGATAAAGTTGATTCCGGAACGCCACACATAAGAATGTTGATAACTTTGGAAAAAGACTTCAGACAGGTTAGATTTGATGTGCAACTACTAGAAAGACCCTTTCTGCTATAGTGGGAGGTGAAAATTCGATGTTCTGAAGCTTCCCTGCAAAGTTATGGCACCATGCGTAAAACACGTTTTCAGCCAGAGATAAGGTCGATTCCGGAACGCCAAACATAAAAATATTGATAACTTTGGAAAAACTCTTTAGACAGCTTAGATTTGATGTGCAACTACTCGAAAGACCCTTTCTGCTATAGTGGGAGTTGAAAATTTCATGTTCTGAAGCTTTCCTGCAAAGTTATGGCACAATGCGTAAAACGCATTTTCAGCCTGAGATAAGGTTGATTCCGGAACACCAAACATGAAAGTGTTGATAACTTTGCAAAAACTCTTTAGACAGCTTAGATTTGATGTGCAACAACAAGACAGACCCTTTCTGCAATAGTGGGAGGTTAAAATTTCATATTCTGAAGTTTCCTGCAAAGTTATGGCACAATGCAGAAAACGCGTTTTCAGCTTGAGATAAGGTGGGTTCCCGAACGCCAAACATAAAAATGTTGAAAAGTTTGGAAAAACACTTCAGACAGCTAAGATTTGATGTGCAACTACAAGACAGACCCTTTCTGCAATAGTGGGTGGTGAATATTTGATGATCTGAAGCATCCCACCAAAGTTATGGCACAATGCGTAAAACGCGTTTTCAGCCTGAGATAAGGTCGATTCCGGTACGCCAAACATAAAAATGTTGATAACTTTGGAAAAACACTTCAGACAGCTTAGATTTGATGTGCAACTACTAGAAAGATCGTTTCTGCTTTAGTGGGAGGTGAAAATTCGATGTTCTGAAGTTTCCCTGCAAAGTTATGGCACCATGTGTAAAACGCGTTTTCAGCCTGAGATAAGGTCGATTCCGGAACGCCAAAAATAAAAATATTGATAACTTTGGAAAAACTCTTTAGACAGCTTAGATTTGATGTGCAACTACTAGAAAGACCCTTTCTGCTATAGTGGGAGTTGAAAATTTCTTGTTCTGAAGCTTTCCTGCAAAGTTATGGCACAATGTGTAAAACGCGTTTTCAGCCTGAGATAAGGTTGATTCCGGAAAACCAAACATAAAAGTGTTGATAACTTTGGAAAAACAATTCAAACAGCTTCGATTTGATGTGCAACTACTAGAAAGACCGTTTCTGCTATCGTGGGAGGTGAAAATTTCATGTTCTAAAGCTTCCCTGCAAAGTTATGGCACAATGCAGAAAACGCGTTTTCAGCCTGAGATAAGGTGGGTACCAGAACGCCAAACATAAAATTGTTGATAACTTTGGAAAAACACTTCAGACAGCTTATATTTCATGTCCAACTACTAGAAAGACCTTTTCTGCTATAGCGCAAGTTTAAAATTTCATTTTCTGAAGCTTCCCTGCAAAGTTATGGCACAAAGCGTAAAAAGCGTTTTCAGCCTGAGATAAGGTCGATTCCGGAACGCCAAACATAAAAATGTTGATAACTTTGGAAAAACACTTCAGACAGCTTAGATTTGATGTGCAACTACTTGAAGGACCCTTTCTGCTATAGTGGGAGGTTAAAATTTCATGTTCTGAAGCTTCCCTGCAAAGATATGGCACAATGCAGAAAACGCGTTTTCAGCCTGAGATAAGGTGGGTTCCGGAACGCCAAACATAAAAATGTTGATAACTTTGGAAAAACACTTCAGACAGCTTAGATTTGATGTGCAACTACTAGAAAGACCATTTCTGCTATAGTGGTAGGTTAAAATTTCATGTTCGGAAGCTTCCATGCAAAGTTATGGCACAATGCAGACAACGCGTTTTCAGCCTGAGATAAGGTCGATTCTGGAACGCCAAACATAAAAATGTTGATAACTTTCGAAAAGCACTTCAGACAGCTTATTTTTGATGTGCAACTACTAGAAAGACCCTTTCTGCTATAGTGGGAGGTGAACATTTCATGTTCTGAAGCTTCCCTGCAAAGTTATGGCACAATGCGTAAAACGCGTTTTCAGCCTGCGATAAGGTCGATTCTGGAACGCCAAACTTAAAAATGTTGATAACTTTGGAAAAACACCTCAGACAGCTTAGATTTGATGTGCAACTACTAGAAAGACCCTTTCTGCTATAGTGGCAGGTGAACATTTCATTTTCTGAAGCTTCCCTGCAAAGTTATGGCACAATGCAGACAAGGCGTTTTCAGCCTGAGATAAGGTCGATTCTGGAACGCCAAACAGAAAAATGTTGATAACTTTCCAAAAACACTTCAGACAGCTTAGATTTGATGTGCAACTACTAGAAAGACCCTTTCTGCTATAGTGGGAGGTGAAAATTTCATGTTCTGAAGCTTCCTTACAAAGTTATGGCACAATGCAGAAAATGCGTTTTCAGCCTGAGATAATGTTGATTCCGGAACGCCAAACGTAAAAATGTTGATAACTTTGGAAAAACACTTCAGACAGCTTAGATTTGATGTGCAACTACGAGAAAGACCCTTTCTGCTATAGTGGGAGGTGAAATTTTCATTTTCTGAAGCTTCCCTGCAAAGTTATGGCTCAAAGCGTAAAAAGCGTTTTCAGCCTGTGATAAGGTCGATTCCGGAACGCCAAACATAAAAATGTTGATAACTTTGGAAAAACACTTCAGACAGCTTAGATTTGATGTGCAACTACGAGAAAGACCCTTTCTGCAATAGTGGGAGGTGAACATTTCATGTTCGGAAGCTTCCCTGCAAAGTTATGGCACAATGCGTAAAACGCGTTTTCAGCCTGAGATAAGGTCGATTCCGGAACGCCATACATAACAAAGTTGATAACTTTGGAAAAACACATCAGACAGCTTAGATTTGATGTGCAACTACTAGAAAGACCCTTTCTGCTATAGTGGGAGGTCAAAATTTCATGTTCTGAAGCTTCCCTGGAAAGTTATGGGACAATGCAGAAAACGATTTTTCATCCTGAGATGAGGTCGATTCCGGAACGCCAAACATAAAAATGTTGATAACTTTGGAAAAACACCTCAGACAGCTTAGGTTTGATGTGCAACTACTAGAAAGACCCTTTCTGCTATAGTGGGAGGTAAAAATTTCATGTTCTGAAGCTTCCCTGGAAAGTTATGGGACAATGCAGAAAACGCGATTTCAGCCTGAGATAAGGTGGGTTCTGAAACGCCAAACGTAAAAATGTTGATCACTTTGGAACAACACTTCAGACAGCTTAGATTTGATGTGCAAGTACTAGAAAGACCCTTTCTGTTATAGTGGGAGGTGAAAATTTCATGTTCTGAAGCTTCCCTGCAAAGTTATGGCACAATGCGTAAAACGTGTTTTCAGCCTGAGATAAGGTCGATTCAGGAGCACCAAACATAAAAATGTTGATAACTTTGGAAAAACCCTTCAAACAGCTTAGATTTGATGTGCAACTACTAGAAAAACCCTTTCTGCGATAGGGGGGAGGTGAAAATTTCATTTTCTGAAGCTTCCCTGCAAAGTTATGGCACAAAGCGTAAAAAGCGTTTTCAGCCTGAGATAAGGTCGATTCCGGAACGCCAAACATAAAAATGTTGATAACTTTGGAAAAACACTTCAGACAGCTTAGATTTGATGTGCAACTACTAGAAAGACCCTTTCTGCTATAGTGGGAGGTGAACATTTCATTTTCTGAAGCTTCCCCGCAAAGTTATGGCACAATGCCGACAAGGTGTTTTCAGCCTGAGATAAGGTGGGTTCTGAAACGCCAAACGTAAAAATGTTGATCACTTTGGAAAAACACTTCAGACAGCTTAGATTTGATGTGCAACTACTAGAAAGACCCTTTCTGCTATTGTGGGAGGTGAACATTTCATGTTCTGAAGCTTCCCTGAGATGTTATGGCACAATGCAGAAAACGCGTTTTCAGCATGAGATAAGGTCGATTCTGGAACGCCAAACATAAAAATGTTGATAACTTTCGAAAAACACTTCAGACAGCTTAGATTTGAGGTGCAACTACTAGAAAGACCGTTTCTGCTATAGTGGGAGGTGAACATTTCATGTTCTGAAGCTTCCCTGCAAAGTTATGGCACAATGCACAATACGCGTTTTCAGCCTGAGATAAGGAGGGTTCCGGAGCGCCAAACGTAAAAATGTTGATAACTTTGGAACAACAATTCAGACAGCTTAGATTTGATGTGTAACTATTAGAAAGATCCTTTCTATTATAGCGGGAGTTCAAACTTTCATGTTCTGAAGCTTCCCTGCAAAGTTAAGGAACAACGCAGAAAACGCGTTTTCAGCCTGAGGTAAGGTGGGTTCCGGAACGCCAAACATAAAAATGTTGATAGCTTTCGAAAAACACTTCAGACAGCTTAGATTTGATGTGCAACTACTAGAAAGACCCTTTCTGCTACAGTGGGAGGTTAAAATTTCATGTTCTGAAGCTTCCCTGCAAAGTTATGGCACAATGCACAAAACGCGTTTTCAGCCTGAGATAAGGAGGGTTCCGGAGCGCCAAACGTAAAAATGTTGATAACTTTGGAACAACAATTCAGACAGCTTAGATTTGATGTGTAACTATTAGAAAGATCCTTTCTATTATAGCGGGAGTTCAAACTTTCATGTTCTGAAGCTTCCCTGCAAAGTTAAGGAACAACGCAGAAAACGCGTTTTCAGCCTGAGGTAAGGTGGGTTCCGGAACGCCAAACATAAAAATGTTGATAGCTTTCGAAAAACACTTCAGACAGCTTAGATTTGATGTGCAACTACTAGAAAGACCCTTTCTGCTACAGTGGGAGGTTAAAATTTCATGTTCTGAAGCTTCCCTGCAAAGTTATGGCACAATGCACAAAACGCGTTTTCAGCCTGAGATAAGGAGGGTTCCGGAGCGCCAAACGTAAAAATGTTGATAACTTTGGAACAACAATTCAGACAGCTTAGATTTGATGTGTAACTATTAGAAAGATCCTTTCTGCTATAGTGGGAGGTGAAACTTTCATGTTCTGAAGCTTCCCTGCAAAGTTATGGCACAATGCAGAAAACGCATTTTCAGCCTGAGATAAGGTGGGTTCCGGAACGCCAAACATAAAAATGTTGATAACTTTCGAAAAACACTTCAGACAGATTAGATTTGATGTGCCACTATTAGAAAGACCCTGTTTGTCATAGTGGGAGCTGAAAATTTTATGTTCTGATGCTTCCCTGCAAAGTTAAGGAACAATGCAGAAAACGCGTTTTCAGCCTGAGATAAGGTGGGTTCCGGAACGCCAAACATAAAACTGTTGATAACTTTGTAAAAACACTTCAGACAGCTTAGATTTGATGTGCAACTACTAGAAAGAGCCTTTCTGCTACAGTGGGTGGTTAAAATTTCATGTTCTGAAGCTTCCTTGCAAAGTTATGGCATAAAGCAGAAAAGGCGTTTTCAGCCTGAGACAAGGTTGGTTCCGGAACGCCAAACATGAAAATGTTGATAACCTTGGAAAAAACATTTCAGACAGCTTAGATTTGATGTGCAACTACTAGAAAGACCCTTTCTGCTATAGTGGGAGGTGAAAATTTCATGTTCTGAAGATTCCCAGCAAAGTTATGGCACAATGCAGAAAACGCGTTTTCAGCCTGAGATAAGGTGGGTTCCGGAACGCCAAACACAAAAATGTTGATATCTTTCGAAAAACACTTCAGACAGCTTAGATTTGATGTGCAACTACTAGAAAGACCCTTTCTGCGATAGTGGGAGGTGAACATTTCATGTTCTGAAGCTTCCCTGAGAAGTTATGGCACAATGCAGAAAACACGTTTTGAGCCTGAGATAAGGTGGGTTCCGGAACGCCAAACGTAAAAATGTTGATAACTTTGGAACAACACTTCAGACAGCTTAGATTTGATGTGCAACTACTAGAAAGACCCTTTCTGCTACAGTGGGAGGTGAACATTTCATGTTCCGAAGCTTCCCTGCAAAGTAATGGCACAATGCAGAAAACGCGTTTTCAGTTTGAGATAAGGTGTGTTCCGGAACGCCAAACATAAAAATGTTGATAATTTTCGAAAAACGCTTCAGACAGCTTAGATTTGATGTGCAACTACTAGAAAGACCCTTTCTGCTATAGTGGGAGGTCAAAATTTCATGTTCTGAAACTTCCCTGTAAAGTTATGGGGCAATGCATGAAACACGTTTTCTGCCTGACATAAGGTCGATTCCGGAACGCCAAACATAAAAATGTTGACAACTTTCCAAAAACACTTCAGACAGCTTAGATTTGATGTGCAACTACTAGAAAGACTGTTTCTGCTATTGTGGGAGGTGAAAATTTCATGTTCTGAAGCTTCCCTGCAAAGTTATGGCACAATGCAGAAATCGCGTTTTCAGCCTGACATAAGGTGGGTTCCGGAAAGCCAAACATAAAAATGTTGATAACTTTGGAAAAAACATTTCAGACAGCTTAGATTTGATGTGCAACTACTAGAAAGACCCTTTCTGCTATAGTGGGAGGTGAACATTTCATGTTCTGAAGCTTCCCTGCAAAGTTATGGCACAATGCAGAAAACGCGTTTTCAGCCTGAGATAAGGTGGGTTCCGGAACGCCATACACAAAAATGTTGATATCTTTGGAAAAACACTTCAGACAGCTTAGATTTGATGTGCAACTACTAGAAAGACCCTTTCTGCGATAGTGGGAGGAGAACATTTCATGTTCTGAAGCTTCCCTGAGAAGTTATGGCACATTGCAGAAAATACGTTTTCAGCCTGAGATAAGGAGGGTTCCGGAACGCCAAACGTAAAAATGTTGATAACTTTGGAAAAACACTTCAGACAGCTTATATTTGATGTGCAACTATTAGAAAGACCCTTTCTGCTATAGTGTGAGGTCAAAATTTCATGTTCTGAAGCTTCCCTGGAAAGTTATGGGACAATGCGTGAAACGGGTTTTCAGCCTGAGATAAGGTCAATTCCGGAACGCCAAACATAAAAATGTTGATAACTTTCCAAAAACACTTCAGACAGCTTAGATTTGATGTGCAACTACTAGAAAGACCCTTTCTGCTATAGTGGGAGGTGAAAATTTCATGTTCTGAAGCTTCCCTGCAAAGTTATGGCACAATGCAGAAATCGCTTTTTCAGCCTGAGATAAGGTTGGTTCCGGAACGCCAAACATAAAAATGTTGATAACTTTGGAAAAAACATTTCAGACAGCTTAGATTTGATGTGCAACTACTAGAAAGACCCTTTCTGCTATAGTGGGAGGTGAAAATTTCATTTTCTGAAGCTTCCCTGCAAAGTTATGGCACAATGCAGAAAACGCGTTTTCAGTTTGAGATAAGGTGTGTTCCGGAACGCCAAACATAAAAATGTTGATAATTTTCGAAAAACGCTTCAGACAGCTTAGATTTGATGTGCAACTACTAGAAAGACCCTTTCTGCTATAGTGGGAGGTCAAAATTTCATGTTCTGAAGCTTGCCTGGAAAGTTATGGGACAATGCGTGAAACGCGTTTTCAGCCTGAGATAAGGTCGATTCCGGAACGCCAAACATAAAAATGTTGATAACTTTCCAAAAACACTTCAGACAGCTTAGATTTGATGTGCAACTACTAGAAAGACCCTTTCTGCTATAGTGGGAGGTGAAAATTTCATGTTCTGAAGATTCCCAGCAAAGTTATGGCATAAAGCAGAAAACGCGTTTTCAGCCAGAGATAAGGTGGGTTCAGGAACGCCAAACATAAAAATGTTGATAACTTTGGAAAAACACTTCAGACAGCTTAGATTTGATGTGCAACTACTAGAAAGACCCTTTCTGCTATAGTGGGAGGTGAACATTTCATGTTCTGAAGCTTCCCTGCAAAGTTATGGCACAATGCAGAAAACGCGTTTTCAGCCTGAGATAAGGTGGGTTCCGGAACGCCAAACACAAAAATGTTGATATCTTTGGAAAAACACTTCAGACAGCTTAGATTTGATGTGCAACTACTAGAAAGACCCTTACTGCGATAGTGGGAGGTGAACATTTCATGTTCTGAAGCTTCCTTGAGAAGTTATTGCACAATGCAGAAAACACGTTTTCAGCCTGAGATAAGGTGGGTTCCGGAACGCCAAACGTAAAAATGTTGATAACTTTGGAACAACACTTCAGACAGCTTAGATTTGATGTGCAACTACTAGAAAGACCCTTTCTGCTATAGTGGGACGTGAAAATTTCATTTTCTGAAGCTTCCCTGCAAAGTTATGGCACAATGCAGAAAACGCGTTTTCAGCCTGAGATTAGGTGTGTTCCGGAACGTCAAACATAAAAATGTTGATAACTTTCCCAAAACACTTCAGACAGCTTAGATTTGATGTGCAACTACTAGAAAGACCCTTTCTGCTATAGTGGGAGGTGAAAATTTCATTTTCTGAAGCTTCCCTGCAAAGTTATGGCACAATGCAGAAAACGCGTTTTCAGTTTGAGATAAGGTGTGTTCCGGAACGCCAAACATAAAAATGTTGATAATTTTCGAAAAACGCTTCAGACAGCTTAGATTTGATGTGCAACTACTAGAAAGACCCTTTCTGCTATAGTGGGAGGTCAAAATTTCATGTTCTGAAGCTTCCCTGGAAAGTTATGGGACAATGCGTGAAACGCGTTTTCAGCCTGAGATAAGGTCGATTCCGGAACGCCGAACATAAAAATGTTGATAACTTTCCAAAAACACTTCAGACAGCTTAGATTTGATGTGCAACTACTAGAAAGACCCTTTCTGCTATAGTGGGAGGTGAAAATTTCATGTTCTGAAGATTCCCAGCAAAGTTATGGCATAAAGCAGAAAACGCGTTTTCAGCCAGAGATAAGGTGGGTTCAGGAACGCCAAACATAAAAATGTTGATAACTTTGGAAAAACACTTCAGACAGCTTAGATTTGATGTGCAACTACTAGAAAGACCCTTTCTGCTATAGTGGGAGGTGAACATTTCATGTTCTGAAGCTTCCCTGCAAAGTTATGGCACAATGCAGAAAACGCGTTTTCAGCCTGAGATAAGGTGGGTTCCGGAACGCCAAACACAAAAATGTTGATATCTTTGGAAAAACACTTCAGACAGCTTAGATTTGATGTGCAACTACTAGAAAGACCCTTTCTGCGATAGTGGGACGTGAAAATTTCATTTTCTGAAGCTTCCCTGCAAAGTTATGGCACAATGCAGAAAACGCGTTTTCAGTTTGAGATTAGGTGTGTTCCGGAACGCCAAACATAAAAATGTTGATAACTTTCCCAAAACACTTCAGACAGCTTAGATTTGATGTGCAACTACTAGAAAGACCCTTTCTGCCATAGTGGGAGGTGAAAATTTCATGTTCTGAAGCTTCCCTGCAAAGTTATGGCACAATGCAGAAATCGCGTTTTCAGCCTGAGATAAGGTGGGTTCCGGAACGCCAAACATAAAAATGTTGATAACTTTGGAAAAAACATTTCAGACAGCTTAGATTTGATGTGCAACTACTAGAAAGACCCTTTCTGCTATAGTGGGAGGTGAAAATTTCATTTTCTGAAGCTTCCCTGCAAAGTTATGGCACAATGCAGAAAACGCGTTTTCAGTTTGAGATAAGGTGTGTTCCGGAACGCCAAACATAAAAATGTTGATAATTTTCGAAACACGCTTCAGACAGCTTAGATTTGATGTGCAACTACTAGAAAGACCCTTTCTGCTATAGTGGGAGGTCAAAATTTCATGTTCTGAAGCTTCCCTGGAAAGTTATGGGACAATGCGTGAAACGCGTTTTCAGCCTGAGATAAGGTCGATTCCGGAACGCCAAACATAAAAATGTTGATAACTTTCCAAAAACACTTCAGACAGCTTAGATTTGATGTGCAACTACTAGAAAGACCCTTTCTGCTATAGTGGGAGGTGAAAATTTCATGTTCTGAAGATTCCCAGCAAAGTTATGGCATAAAGCAGAAAACGCGTTTTCAGCCAGAGATAAGGTTGATTCCGGAACGCCAAACATAAGAATGTTGATAACTTTGGGAAAACACTTCAGACAACTTAGATTTTATGTGCAACTACTAGAAAGACCCTTTCTGCTATAGTGGGAGGTGAAAATTTCGTGTTCTGAGGCTTTCCTGCAAAGTTATGTCAAATTGCGTAAAACGCGTTTTCAGCCTGAGATAAGGTTGTATCTGGAACGCCAAACATAAAAATGGTGTTAACTTTGGAAAAACACTTCAAACAGCTTAGATTTGATGTGCAACTACTAGAAAGAACCTTTCTGCTATAGTTGGACGTGTAAATTTCATGTTCTGAAGTTTCCCTGCAAGGTTATGGCACAATGCAGAAAACACGTTTTCAGTCAGAGATAAGGTTGATTCCGGAACGCCAAACATAAGAATGTTGATAACTTTGGAAAAACACTTCAGACAACTTAGATTTTATGTGCAACTACAAGAAAGACCCTTTCTGCTATAGTGGGAGGTGAAAATATGATGTTCTGAACCTTCCCTGCAAAGTTATGGCACAATGCAGAAAACGCGTTTTCAGCCTGAGATAAGGTCGATTCCGGGACGCCAAAGTAAAAATGTTGATAACTTTGGAAAAACACTTCAGACAACTTAGATTTGATGTGCAACTACTAGAAAGACCCTTTCTGCTATAGTGGGAGGTGAAAATTTCATATTCTGCAGCTTTCCTGCAAAGTGATGACACCATGCAGAAAACGCGTTTTCAGCCTGAGGTAAGGTGGGTTCCAGAACGCCAAACATAAAAATGTTGATAACTTTGGAAAAACACTTCAGACAGCTTAGATTTGATGTGCAACTACTAGAAAGACCCTATCCGCTATAGTGGTAGGCGAACATTTCATGTTCTGAAGCTTCCCTGAAAAGTTATGGCACAATGCAGAAAACGCGTTTTCAGCCTGAGATTAGGTGGGTTCCAGGACGCCAAACATAAAAATGTTGATAACTTTGGAAAAACACTTCAGACAGCTTAGATTTGATGTGCAACTACTAGAAAGACCCTTTCTGCTATTGTCGGAGTTGAAAATTTCATGTTCTGAAGCTTTCCTGCAAAGTTATGGCGCAATGTGTAAAACGCGTTTTCAGCCTGAGATAAGGTTGATTCCGGAACGCAAAACATAAGAATGTTGATAACTTTGGAAAAACACTTCAGACAGCTTAGATTTGATGTGCAACTACTAGAAAGACCCTTTCTGCTATAGTGGGATGTTAAAATTTCATGTTCTGAAGCTTCCCTGCAAAGTTATGGCAAAATATGTAAAACGCGTTTTCAGGCTGAGATAAGGTGGGTTCCGGAACGCCAAACATAAAAATGTTGATAACTTTGGAAAAACACTTCAGACAGCTTAGATTTGATGTGCAACTACTAGAAAGACCCTTTCTGCTATAGTGGGAGGTAAAAATTTCATGTTCTAAAGCTTTCCTGCAAAGTTATGACAAATTGTGTAAAACGCGTTTTCAGCCTGAGATAAGGTGGGTTCCAGAACGCCAAACATGAAAATGTTGATAACTTTGGAAAAACACTTCAGACAGGTTAGATTTGATGTGCAACTATTAGAAAAACCCTTTCTGCTATAGTGGGAGGTGAAAATTTCATGTTCTGAGGCTTCCCTGCAAAGTTATGGCACAATGCAGAAAATGCGTTTTCAGCCTGAGATAAGGTCGATTCCGGAAAGCCAAACATAAAAATGTTGATAACTGTGGAAAAACACTTCAGACAGCTTAGATTTGATGTGCAACTATTAGAAAAACCCTTTCTGCTATAGTTGGAGGTGAAAATTTCATGTTCTGAAGTTTCCCTGCAAAGTTATGGCACAATGCAGAAAATGCGTTTTCAGTCTGAGATAAGGTTGATTCCGGAAAGCCAAACATAAGAATGTTGATAACTTTGGGAAAACACTTCAACTTAGATTTTATGTGCAACTACTAGAAATACCCTTTCTGCTATAGTGGGAGGAGAAAATTTCATGTTCTGAAGTCTCCCTGCAAAGTTATGGCACAATGCAGAAAACGCGTTTTCAGCCTGAGATAAGGTGGGTTCCAGAACGCCAAAAATAAAAATGTTGATAACTTTGGAAAAACACTTCAGACAGCTTAGATTTGATGTGCAACTACTAGAAAGACCCTTTCTGCTATAGTGGGAGGTGAAAATTTCATGTTCTGAGGCTTTCCTGCAAAGTTATGTCAAATTGCGTAAAACGCGTTTTCAGCCTGAGATAAGGTTGTGTCTGGAACGCCAAACATAAAAATGGTGTTAACTTTGGAAAAACACTTCAAACAGCTTAGATTTGATGTGCAACTACTAGAAAGAACCTTTCTGCTATAGTTGGACGTGAAAATTTCATGTTCTGAAGTTTCCCTGCAAGGTTATGGCACAATGCAGAAAACACGTTTTCAGTCAGAGATAAGGTTGATTCCGGAACGCCAAACATAAGAATGTTGATAACTTTGGAAAAACACTTCAGACAGCTTAGATTTGATGTGCAACTACTAGAAAGACCCTTTCTGCTATTGTGGGAGTTGAAAATTTCATGTTCTGAAGCTTTCCTGCAAAGTTATGGCACAATGTGTAAAACGCGTTTTCAGCCTGAGATAAGGTTGATTCCGGAACGCCAAACATAAGAATGTTGATAACTTTGAAAAACACTTCAGACAGCTTAGATTTGATGTGCAACTACTAGAAAGACCCTTTCTGATATAGTGGGATGTTAAAATTTCATGTTCTGAAGCTTCCCTGCAAAGTTATGGCAAAATATGTAAAACGCGTTTTCAGGCTGAGATAAGGTGGGTTCCGGAACGCCAAACATAAAAATGTTGATAACTTTGGAAAAACACTTCAGACAGCTTAGATTTGATGTGCAACTACTAGAAAGACCCTTTCTGCTATAGTGGGAGGTAAAAATTTCATGTACTAAAGCTTTCCTGCAAAGTTATGGCAAATTGTGTAAAACGCGTTTTCAGCCTGAGAAAAGGTTGTTTCTGGAACGCCAAACATAAAAATGGTGTTAACTTTGGAAAAACACTTCAAACAGCTTAGATTTGATGTGCAACTACTAGAAAGACCCTTTCTGCTATAGTGGCAGGTTAAAATTTCATGTTCTGAAGCTTCCCTCCAAAGTTATGGCACAATGCAGAAAACGCTTTTACAGCCTGAGATAAGGTGGGTTCCGGAACGCCAAACATAAAAATGTTGATAACTTTGGAAAAACACTTCAAACAGCTTAGATTTGATGTGCAACTATTAGAAAAACCCTTTCTGCTATAGTGGGAGGTGAAAATTTCATGTTCTGAGGCTTCCCTGCAAAGTTATGGCACAATGCAGAAAACGCGTTTTCAGCCTGAGATAAGGTCGATTCCGGAAAGCCAAACATAAAAATGTTGATAACTGTGGAAAAACACTTCAGACAGCTTAGATTTGATGTGCAAGTAGGAGAAAAACCCTTTCTGCTTTAGTGGGAATTGAAAATTTCATGTTCTGAAGCTTTCCTGCAAAGTTATGGCACAATGCGTAAAACGCGTTTTCAGCCTGAGATAAGGTTGATTCCGGAACGCCAAACATAAAAATGTTGATAACTTCGGAAAAACACATCAGTCAGCTTAGATTTGACGTGCAACTACTAGAAAGACCCTTTCTGCTATAGTGGGAGGTGAAAATTTCATGTTCTGAAGCTTCCCTCCAAAGTTATGGCACAATGCGTATAACGCGTTTTCAGCATGAGATAAGGTCGATTCCGGAACGCCAAACATTAAAATGTGGATAACTTTGGAAAAACACTTCAGACAGCTTAGATTTGATGTACAACTACTAGAAAGACCTTTTCTGCTATAGCGCAATTTTAAAATTTCATGTTCTGAAGCTTCCTTGCAAAGTTATGGCACAATGCAGAAAACGCGTTTTCAGCCTGAGATAAGGTCGATTCCTGTACGCCAAACATAAAAAGGTTGATAACTTTGGTAAAACACTTCAGACTGCTTAGATTTGATGTGCAACTACTAGAAAGGCCCTTTCTGATATAGTGGGTAGTGAAAATTCGATGTTCTGAAGCTTCCCTCCAAAGTTATGGCACAATGCGTAAAACGCGTTTTCAGTCTGAGATAAGGTCGATTCCGGAACGCCAAACATAAAAATGTTGATAACTTTGGAAAAACACTTCAGACAGCTTAGATTTGATGTGCAACTACTAGAAAGACCTTTTCTGCCATTGTGGGACGTGAAAATTTCATGTTCTGAAGCTTCCCTGCAAAGTTATGGAACAATGCGTTAAACGCGTTTTCAGCCTGACATAAGGTCAATTCCGGAACGCCAAACATAAAAATGTTGATAACTTCGGAAAAACACTTCAGACAGCTTAGATTTGATGTACAAGTACGAGAAAGACCCTTTCTGCTATAGTGGGAGGTGAAAATTTAATGTTCTGAAGCTTTCCTGCAAATTTATGGCACAATGCGTAAAATGCGTTTTCAGCCTGAGATAAGGTTGATTCCGGAACGCCAAACTTAAAAATGTTGATTACTATGGAAAAACACTTCAAACAGTTTAGATTTGATGTGCAACTACTAGAAAGACCCTTTCTGCTATAGTGGGATGTAGAAATTTCATGTTCTGAAGCTTCCCTGCAAAGTTATGGCACAATGCAGAAAACGCGTTTTCAGCCTGAGATAAGGTGGGTTCCAGGACGCCAAACATAAAAATGATGATAACTTTGGAAAAACACTTCAGACAGCTTAGATTTGATGTCCAACTACTAGAAAGACCTTTTCTGCTATAGCGCAAGTTTAAAATGTCATGTTCTGAAGCTTCCCTGCAAAGTTATGGCACAATGCAGAAAACACGTCTTCAGCCTGAGATAAGATAGATTCTGGTACGCCAAACATAAAAATGTTGATAACTTTGGAAAAACACTTCAGACAGCTTAGATTTGATGTGCAACTACGAGAAAGAAAGTTTCTGCTATAGTGGGAGGTGAAAATTCGATGTTCTGAAGCTTCCCTGCAAAGTTATGGCACCATGCGTAAAACGCGTTTTCAGCCTGAGATAAGGTCGATTCCGGAACGCCAAACATAAAAATGTTGATAAATTTGGCAAAACACTTCAGACAGCTTAGATTTGATGTGCAACTACTAGAAAGACCCTTTCTACTATAGTGGGAGGTGAAAATTTCATGTTCTGAGGCATCCCTGCAAAGTTATGGCACAATGCAGAAAACACGTTTTCAGCCTGAGATAAAATGGGTTCCGGAACGCCAAACATAAAAATGTTGATACGTTTGGAAAAACACTTCAGACAGCTTAGATTTGATATGCAACTACGGAAAAAACCTTTCTGCTATAGTGGGAGGTGAAAATTTCATGTTCTGAAGCTTTATGCAAAGTTATGGCACAATGCGTAAAACCCGTTTTCAACCTGAGATAAGGTTGATTCCGGAACGCCAAACATAAAAATGTTGATAACTTTGGAAAAACATTTCAGACAGCTTAGATTTGATCTGCAACTACTAGAAAGACCCTTTCTGCTATAGTGGGAGGTGAAAATTTCATGTTCTGAAGCTTTATGCAAAGTTGTGGCACAATGCGTAAAAAGCGTTTTCAGCCTAAGATAAGGTCGACTCCGGAACGCCAAACATAAAAATGTTGATCAGTTTGGAAAAACACTTCAGACAGCTTAGCTTTAATGTGCAACTACGAGACAGACCCTTTCTGCTATTGTGGGATGTGAAAATTTCATGTTCTGAAGCTTCCCTGCAAAGTTATGACACAATGCAGAAAAAACGTTTTTAGCCTGAGATATGGTCGATTCCGGAACGCCAAACATAAAACTGTTAATAATTTTGGAAAAACACTTCAGACAGCTTAGATTTGATGTGCAACTACTAGAAAGACCCTTTCTGCCATTGTGGGAGGTGAAAAATTCATGTTCTGAAGCTTCCTTGCAAAGTTATGGCACCATGCGTAAAACGCGTTTACAGCCTGAGATAAGGTCGATTCCGGAACGCCAAACATAAAAGTGTTGATAACTTTGAAAAGACACTTCAGACAGCTTAGATTCGATGTGCAACTACTAGAAAGGCCCTTTCTGATATAGTGGGTGGTGAAAATCCGATGTTCTGAAGCTTCCCTCCAAAGCTATGGCATAATGCGTAAAACGCGTTTTCAGTCTGAGATAAGGTCGATTCCGGAACGCCAAACATAAAAATGTTGATAACTTTGGAAAAACACTTCAGACAGCTTAGCTTTGATGTGCAACTACTAGAAAGACCCTTTCTGCTATAGTGGAAGTTTAAAATGTCATGTTCTGAAGCTTCCCTGCAAAGTTATGGCACCATGCGTAAAACGCGTTTTCAGCCTGAGATAAGGTCGATTCCCGAATGCCAAACATAAAAGTGTTGATAACTTTGAAAAGACACTTCGGACAGCTTAGATCTGATGTGCAACTACTAGAAAGACCATTTCTGCCATTGTGGGAGGTGAAAATTCGATGTTCTGAAGCTTCCCTGCAAAGTTATGCCACAATGCAGGAAACGCGTTTTCAGCCTGAGATAAGGTCGATTCCGGAACGCCAAACATAAAAATGTTGATAACTTCGGAAAAAAAATTCAGACAGCGTAGATTTGATGTACAAGTACGAGAAAGACCCTTTCTGCTATAGTGGGAGGTGAAAATTTAATGTTCTGAAGCTTTCCTGCAAAGTTATGGCACAATGCGTAAAATGCGTTTTCAGCCTGAGATAAGGTTGATTCCGGAACGCCAAACTTAAAAATGTTGATTACTTTGGAAAAACACTTCAAACAGTTTAGATTTGATGTGCAACTACTAGAAAGACCCTTTCTGCTATAGTGGGATGTAGAAATTTCATGTTCTGAAGCTTCCCTGCAAAGTTATGGCACAATGCAGAAAACGCGTTTTCAGCCTGAGATAAGGTGGGTTCCAGAACGCCAAACATAAAAATGATGATAACTTTGGAAAAACACTTCAGACAGCTTAGATTTGATGTCCAACTACTAGAAAGACCTTTTCTGCTTTAGCGCAAGTTTAAAATTTCATGTTCTGAAGCTTCCCTGCAAAGTTATGGCACAATGCAGAAAACACGTCTTCAGCCTGAGATAAGATAGATTCTGGTACGCCAAACATAAAAATGTTGATAACTTTGGAAAAACACTTCAGACAGCTTAGATTTGATGTGCAACTACGAGAAAGACCGTTTCTGCTATAGTGGGAGGTGAAAATTCGATGTTCTGAAGCTTCCCTGCAAAGTTATGGCACCATGCGTAAAACGCGTTTTCAGCCTGAGATAAGGTCGATTCCGGAACGCCAAACATAAACACGTTCATAATTCTGGAAAAACACTTCAGACAGCTTAGATTTGATGTGCAACTACTAGAAAGACCATTTCTGCCATTGTGGGAGGTGAAAATTCGATGTTCTGAAGCTTCCCTGCAAAGTTATGCCACAATGCAGGAAACGCGTTTTCAGCCTGACATAAGGTCAATTCCGGAACGCCAAACATAAAAATGTTGATAACTTCGGAAAAACACTTCAGACAGCTTAGATTTGATGTGCAACTACTAGAAAGGCCCTTTCTGATATAGTGGGTGGTGAAAATCCGATGTTCTGAACCTTCCCTCCAAAGCTATGGCATAATGCGTAAAACGCGTTTTCAGTCTGAGATAAGGTCGATTCCGGAACGCCAAACATAAAAATGTTGATAACTTTGGAAAAACACTTCAGACAGCTTAGCTTTGATGTGCAACTACTAGAAAGACCCTTTCTGCTATAGTGGAAGTTTAAAATGTCATGTTCTGAAGCTTCCCTGCAAAGTTATGGCACCATGCGTAAAACGCGTTTTCAGCCTGAGATAAGGTTGATTCCGGAACACCAAACAAAAAAGTGTTGATAACTTTGGAAAAACAATTCAAACAGCTTCGATTTGATGTGCAACTACTAGAAAGACCCTTTCTGCTATCGTGGGAGGTTAAAATTTCATGTTCTGAAGCTTCCCTGCAAAGTTATGTCACAATGCAGAAAACGCGTTTTCAGCCTGAGATGAGGTTGATTTCAGAACGACAAACATAAAAATGTTGCTAACTTTGGAAAAACACTTCAGACAGCTTAGATTTGATGTGCAACTACTAGAAAGACCCTTTCTGCTTTAGTGGGAGGTTAAAATTTCATGTTCTGAAGCTTCGCTGCAAAGTTATGGCACAATGCAGAAAAGGCATTTTCAGCCTGACAAAAGGTGGGTTCCGGAACGCCAAACATAAAAAAGTTGATAACTTTGGAAAAACACTTCAGACGGCTTAGATTTGATTTGCAACTACTAGAGAGACCCTTTCTGCTACAGTGGGAGGTGAAAATTTCATGTTCTGAAGCTTCCGTGCAAAGTTATGGCACAATGCAGAAAAGGCGTTTTCAGCCTGAGATAAGGTTGATTCCGGAACGCCAAACATAAAAATGTTGATAACTTTGGAAAAACACTTCAAACAGCTTAGATTTGATGTGCAACTACTAGAAAGACCCTTTCTGCTATAGTGGGATATGAAAATTTAATGTTCTGAAGATTCCCTGCAAAGTTATGGCAGAATGCGTAAATCGTGTTTTCAGCCTGAGATAAGGTCGATTCCTGAACGCCAAACGTAAAAATGTTGATAACTTTGGAATAACACTTCAAACAGCTTAGTACTAGAAAGACCCTTTCTGCTATAGTGGGATGTGAAAATGTAATGTTCTGAAGCTTCCCTGCAAAGTTATGGCACAAGGCAGAAAAAGCGTTTTCAGCCTGAGATAAGGTGCCTTCCAGAATGCAAAACAAAAAAAAGTTGATAACTTTCGAAAAACCCATCAGACAGCTTAGATTTGATGTGCAACTACTAGAAAGACGATTTCTGCTATAGTCGGAGGTGTAAATTTCATGTTCTGAAACTTCCCTGCAATGTTATGGCACAATGCAGGAAACGCGTTTTCAGCCTGAGATAAGGTGGGTTTCAGAACGCCAAGCATAAAAATATTGATAACTTTGGAAAAACACTTCAGACAGCTTAGATTTGATGTGCAACTATTAGAAAGACCCTTTCTGCTATAGTGGGAGGTTATAATTTCATATTCTGCAGCTTTCCTGCAAAGTGATGGCACAATGCAGAAAATGCGTTTTCAGCCTGAGATAAGGTTGATTCCGGAACGCCAAACATAAGAATGTTGATAACTTTGGAAAAACACTTCAGACAGCTTAGATTTGATGTGCAACGATTAGAAAGACCCTTTCTGCTATAGTCGGAGGTGAAAATTTCATGTTCTGAAGCTTCCCTGCAAAGTTATGGCACAATGCAGAAAAAGCGTTTTCAGCCTGAGATAAGGTCGATTCCGGAACGGCAAACATAAGAATGTTGATAACTTTGGAAAAACACTTCAGACAGCTTAGATTTGATGTGCAACTACTAGAAAGACCCTTTCTGCTATAGTGGGAGGTGAAAATTTCATGTTCTGACGCTATACTGCAAAGTTATAGCACAATGCAAAAAATGCGTTTTCAGCCTGAGATAAGGTTGATTCCGGAACGCCAAACATAAAAATGTTGATAACTTTGGAAAAACACTTCAAACAGCTTAGATTTGATGTGCAACTACTAGAAAGACCCTTTCTGCTATAGTGGGATATGAAAATTTAATGTTCTGAAGATTCCCTGCAAAGTTATGGCAGAATGCGTAAATCGTGTTTTCAGCCCGAGATAAGGTCGATTCCTGAACGCCAAACGTAAAAATGTTGATAACTTTGGAATAACACTTCAAACAGCTTAGTACTAGAAAGACCCTTTCTGCTATAGTGGGATGTGAAAATGTAATGTTCTGAAGCTTCCCTGCAAAGTTATGGCACAAGGCAGAAAAAGCGTTTTCAGCCTGAGATAAGGTGCGTTCCAGAATGCAAAACAAAAAAAAGTTGATAACTTTCGAAAAACCCATCAGACAGCTTAGATTTGATGTGCAACTACTAGAAAGACGATTTCTGCTATAGTCGGAGGTGTAAATTTCATGTTCTGAAACTTCCCTGCAATGTTATGGCACAATGCAGGAAACGCGTTTTCAGCCTGAGATAAGGTGGGTTTCAGAACGCCAAGCATAAAAATATTGATAACTTTGGAAAAACACTTCAGACAGCTTAGATTTGATGTGCAACTATTAGAAAGACCCTTTCTGCTATAGTGGGAGGTTAAAATTTAATATTCTGCAGCTTTCCTGCAAAGTGATGGCACAATGCAGAAAATGCGTTTTCAGCCTGAGATAAGGTTGATTCCGGAACGCCAAACATAAGAATGTTGATAACTTTGGAAAAACACTTCAGACAGCTTAGATTTGATGTGCAACGATTAGAAAGACCCTTTCTGCTATAGTCGGAGGTGAAAATTTCATGTTCTGAAGCTTCCCTGCAAAGTTATGGCACAATGCAGAAAAGGCGTTTTCAGCCTGAGATAAGGTCGATTCCGGAACGCCAAACATAAGAATGTTGATAACTTTGGAAAAACACTTCAGACAGCTTAGATTTGATGTGCAACTACTAGAAAGACCCTTTCTGCTATAGTGGGAGGTGAAAATTTCATGTTCTGACGCTATACTGCAAAGTTATAGCACAATGCAAAAAATGCGTTTTCAGACTGAGATAAGGTCGATTCCGGAATGCCAAACGTAAAAATGTTGATAACTTTGGAAAAACACTTCAGACAGCTTAGATTTGATGTGCAACTACTAGAAAGACCCATTCTGCTATAGTGGGAGTTGAAAATTTCATGTTCTGAAGCTTCCCTGCAAAGTCATGGCACATTGTAGAAAACGCGTTTTCAGCCTGAAATAAGGTCGATTCAGGAACGCCAAACACAAAAATGTTGAAAACTTTCAAAAAACACTTCAGACAGTTTAGATTTGAAGTGCAAGTACGAGAAAGACCCTTTGTGCTTTAATGGGAATTGAAAATTTCATGTTCTGAAGCTGTCCTCCAGAGTTATGGCACAATGCAGAAAACGGGTTTTCAGCCTGAGATATGGTCGATTCCGAAACGCCAAACGTAAAAATGTTTATCACTTTGGAACAACACTTCAGACAGCTTAGATTTGATGTGCAACTAGTAGAAAGACCCTTTCTGCTTTTGTGTTAGCTCAAAATTTCATGTTCTGAAGCTTCCCTGGAAAGTTATGGGACAATGCAGAAAACTATTTTTCATCCTGAGATACGGTCGATTCTGTAACGCCAAACAATAAAATGTTGATAACTTTGGAAAAACACTTCAGACAGCTTAGATTTGAAGTGCAACAACTAGAAAGACCCTTTCTGCTATAGTGGGAGGTCGAAATTTCATGTTCTGAAGCTTCCCTGAGAAGTTATGGGACAATGCAGAAAACGATTTTTCAGCCTGAGACAAGGTCAATTCCGGAACGCCAAACATAAAAATGTTGATAACTTTCGAAAAACACTTCAGACAGCTTAGATATCATGTGCAACTACTAGAAAGTCCCTTTCTACTATACTGGGAGGTGAAAATTTCATGTTCTGAAGCTTCCCTGCAAAGTTATGGCACAATGCAGAAAACGCGTTTTCAGCCTGATATAAGGTGGGTTCAGGAACGAGAAACATAAAAATGTTGATAACTTTGGAAAAACACCAGACAGCTTAGATTTGAAGTGTAACTACTAGAAATACCCTTTCTGCTATAGTGGGATGTGAAATTTTTATGTTCTGAAGCTTCCTTGCAAAGTTATGGCACAATGCGAAAAACGCGTTTTCAGCCTGACATAAGGTCGATTCCGGAACGGGAAACATAAAAAAGTTGATAACTTTGTAAAAACACTTCAGACAGTTTAGATTTGATGTGCAACTACTAGAAAGACCCTTCCTACTATAGCGGCAGGTGAAAATTTCATGTTCTGAGGCTTCGATGCAAAGTTATGGCACAATGCAAAAAACACGTTTTCAGACTGAGATAAGGTGGGTTCCAGAACGCCAAACATAAAAACGTTGATAACTTTGGAAAAACATTTCAGACAGCTTAGATTTGATCTGCAAGTAGTAGAAAGACCCTTTCTGCTATAGTCGGTGGTGAAAATTTAATGTGCTGAAGCTTTATGCAAAGTTATGGCACAATGCAGAAAACGCGTTTTCAGCCTGAGATAAGGTCAATTCCGGAACGCCAAACATAAAAATGTTGATAACTTTCGAAAAACTCTTCAGACAGCTTAGATTTGATGTGCAACTGCTCGAAAGACCCTTACTGCTATAGTGGGTGGAGAAAATTCGATGTTCTGAATCTTCCCTGGAAAGTTATGGTACAATGCGTAAAACGCGTTTTCAGCCTGAGATAAGGTCGATTCCGGAACGCAAACATAAAAATGTTGAAAACTTTGGAAAAACACTTCCTACAGCTTAGATTTGTTGAGCAACTACTAGAAAGACCCTTTCTACTAGAGTGGAAGGTGAAAATTTCATGTTCTGAGGCTTCCCTGCAAAGTTATGGGACAATCCAAATAAGACGTTTTCAGACTGACATAAGCTGGGTTCCGGAACGCCAAACATAAAAATGTTGATAACTTTGGAAAAACACTTCAGACAGCTTAGATTTGATGTACAACCACTAGAAAGACCTTTTCTGCTATAGCGCAAGTTTAAAATTTCATGTTCTGAAGCTTCCCTGCAAAGTTATGGCACAATGCAGAAAACGCGTTTTCAGGCTGAGATAAGATAGATTCCGGTACGCCAAAAATAAAAATGTTGATAACTTTGGAAAAACACTTCAGACTGCTTAGATTTTATGTGCAACTACTAGAAAGACCCTTTCTGATATAGTGGGTGGTGAAAATTCGATGATCTGAAGCTTCCCACCAAAGTTATGGCACAATGCGTAAAACGCGTTTTCAGCCTGAGATGAGGTCGATTCCAGAACGCCAAACATAAAAATGTTGATAACTTTGGAAAAACACTTCAGACAGCTGAGATTTGATGTGCAACGACAAGACAGACCCTTTCTGCTATAGTGGGAGGTGAAAATGTCATGTTCTGAAGCTTTATGCAAAGTTATGGCACAATGCGTAAAACGCGTTTTAAGCCTGAGATAAGGTGGGCTCCGGAACGCCAAACATAAAACTGTTGATAACTTTCGAAAAACACGTCAGAGAGCTTAGATTTGAAGTGCAACTACTAGAAAGACCCTTTCTACTATAGCGGGAGGTGAAAATTTCATGTTCTGAAGCTTCCCTGCAAAGTTACGGCACAATGCAGAAAACACATTTTCAGACTGTGATAAGGTGGGTTCCAGAACGCCAAATATAAAAATGTTGATAACTTTGGAAAAACATTTCAGACAGCTTAGGTTTGATCTGCAACTACTAGAAAGACCCTTTCTGTTATAGTGGGAGGTGAAAATGTCATGTTCTGAAGCTTCTCTGCAAAGTAATGGCACAATGCAGAAAACGCATTTTGAGCCTGAGATAAGGTCGATTCCCGAACGCCAAACATAAAAATGTTGATCACTTTTGAAAAACACGTCAGACAGCTTAGATTTTATGTGCAACTATTAGAAACACCCTATATGCTATAGTGGGAGGTGAAAATTCGATGTTCTGAAGCTTCCCTCCAAAGTTATTGCACAATGCGTAAAACGCATTTTCAGCCTGAGATAAGGTCGATTCCGGAACGCCAAACATAAAAATGTTGATAACTTAGGAAAAACACTTCAGACAGCTTAGCTTTGATGGTGCAACTACTAGAACGACCCTTTCTGCTATAGTGGGATGTGACAATTTCATGTTCCGAAGCTTCCCTGCAAAGTTATGGCACAATTCCGAAAACGCGTTTTCAGCCTGAGATAAGGTCGATTCCGGAACGCCAAACATAAAAATGTTGATAACTTTGGAGAAACACTTAAGACAGCTTAGATTTGATGTGCAACTACTAGAAAGACCCTTTCTGCTATAGTGGGAGTTGAAATTTCGATGTTCTGAAGCTTCCCTGCAAAGTTATGGCACAATGCGTAAAACGCATTTTCAGCCTGAGATAAGGTCGATTCAGGAACGCCAAACATAAAAAATATGATAACTTTTGAAATACACTTCAGACAGCTTAGATTTGATGTGCAAGTACTAGAAAGACCCTTTTTGCTATAGTGGGGGGTGAAAATTTCATCTTCTGAAGCTTCCCTGCAAAGTTATGGCACAATGCGTAAAACGCGTTTTCAGCCTGAGATGAGGTTGATTTCAAGACGCCAAACATAAAAATGTTGATAACTCAGGAAAAACTCTACAGACAGCTTAGATTTGATGTGCAACTACTAGAAATACCCTTTCTGCTCTAGTGGGAGGTGAAAATTTCATGTTCTAAAGCTTCCCTGCAAAGTTATGGCACAATGCAGAAAACACGTTTTCAGCCTGAGATAAGGTCGATTCCGGAACGCCTAACATAAAAATTTTGAAAACTTTGGAAAAACATTTCAGACATCTTAGATTTGATCTGCAACTTCTAGAAAGACCCTTTCTGCTATAGTGGGAGGTGAAAATTTCATGTTCTGAAGCTTTATGCTAAGTTATGGCACAATGCGTAAAACGCGTTTTCAGCCTGAGATAAGGTCGATTCCGGAACGCCAAACATGAAAATGTTGACAACTTTGGAAAAACACTTCAGACAGCTTAGATTTCACGTGCAACTACTAGAAAGACCCTTTCTGCCATTGTGGGAGGTGAAAATTTCATGTTCTGAAGCTTCACGGCAAAGTTATGGCACCATGCGTAAAACGCGTTTACAGCCTGAGATAAGGTCGATTCCGGAATGCCAAACATAAAACTGTTGATAATTTTGGAAAAACACTTCAGACAGCTTAGATTTGATGTGCAACTACTAGAAAGACCCTTTCTGCCATTGTGGGAGGTGAAAATTTCATGTTCTAAAGCTTTATGCAAAGTTATGGCACAATGCGTAAAACGCGTTTTCAGCCTGAGATAAGGTGGGTTCCCGAAGGCCAAACAAAAAAATTTTGAAAATTTTGGGAAAACACTTCAGACAGCTTAGATTTCATGTGAAATTATTAGAAAGACCCTTTCTGCTGTAGTGGGAGGTGAAAATTTCATGTTCTGAAGCTTCCCTGCAAAGTTATGCCACAATGCAGGAAACGCGTTTTCAGCCTGAGATAAGGTGGGTTCCGGAACGCCAAACATAAAAATGTTGATAACTGTAGAAAAACACTTCAAGACAGCTTAGATTTGATGTGCAACTACGAGAAAGACCCTTTCTGCTATAGTGGGAGGTGAAAATATCATGTTCTGAAGCTTCCCTGCAAAGTTATGGCACAATGCGTAAAACGCGTTTTCAGCCAGAGATGAGGTTGATTTCAGAACACCAAACATAAAAATGTTGAGAACTTTGGAAGAACACTTCAGACAGCTAAGATTTGATGAGCAACTACTAGAAAGACCCTTTCTGCTACAGTGGGAAATGAAAATTTCATGTTCTGAAGCTTTCCTGCAAAGCTATGCCACAATGCCGGAAACGCGTTTTCAGCCTGAGATGAGGTTGATTTCAGAACACCAAACATAAAAATCTTGAAAACTTTGGAAAAACACTTCAGACAGCTTAGATTTGATGTGCAACTACGAGAAAGACCCTTTTGCTATAGTGGGAGGTGAAAATATCATGTTCTGAAGCTTTATGCTAAGTTATGGCACAATGCGTAAAACGCGTTTTCAGCCTGAGATAAGGTCGATTCCGGAACGCCAAACATGAAAATGTTGACAACTTTGGAAAAACACTTCAGACAGCTTAGATTTGATGTGCAACTACTAGAAAGACCCTTTCTGCCATTGTGGGAGGTGAAAAATTAATGTTCTGAAGCTTCCTTGCAAAGTTATGGCACCATGAGCAAAACGCGTTTTCAGCCTGAGATAAGGTCGATTCCGGAACGCCAAACATAAGAATGTTGATAACTTTGAAAAGACACTTCAGACAACTTACATTCAATGTGCAACTACAAGAAAGACCCTTTCTGCTATAGTGGGAGGTGAAAATTTCATGTTCTGAGGCTTCCCTGCAAAGTGACGGCACAATGCAGAAAACACATTTTCAGACTTAGATAAGGTGGGTTCCAGAACGCCAAACAAAAAAATGTTGATAACTTTGGAAAAACATTTCAGACAGCTTAGATTTTATTTGCAACTACTAGAAAGACCCTTTCTGCTATAGTGGGAGGTGAAAATTTCATGTTCTGAAGCTTTATGCAAATTTGAGGCACAATGCGTAAAACGCGTTTTCAGGCTGAGATAAGGTCGATTCCAGAACGCCAAACATTAAAATGTGGATAACTTTGGAAAAACACTTCCGACGGCATAAATTTGATGTACAACTACTAGAAAGACCTTTTCTGCTATAGCGCAAGTTTAAAATTTCATGTTCTGAAGCTTCCCTGCAAAGTTATGGCACAATGCAGAAAACGCGTTTTCAGCCTGACATAAGGTCGATTCCGGTACGCCAAAGATAAAAATGTTGATAACTTTGGAAAAACACTTCAGACTGCTTAGATTTGATGTGCAACTACTAGAAAGACCCTTTCTGATATAGTGGGTATTGAAAATTCGATGTTCTGAAGCTTCCCTCCAAAGATATGGCGTAATGCGTAAAATGCGTTTTCAGTCTGAGATAAGGTCGATTCCGGAACGCCAAACATAAACATGTTCATAATTCTGGAAAAACACTTCAGACAGCTTAGATTTGATGTGCAACTACTAGAAAGAGCCTTTCTGCTATAGTGGGAGTTGAAAATTTCATGTTCTGAAGCTTTCCTGCAAAGTTATGGCACAATGCGTAAATCGCGTTTTCAGCCTCAGATAAGGTTGATTCCGGAACACCAAACATAAACATGTTCATAATTCTGGAAAAACACTTCAGACAGCTTAGATTTGATGTGCAACTACTAGAAAGACCATTTCTGCCATTGTGGGAGGTGAAAATTTCATGTTCTGAAGCTTCCCTGCAAAGTTATGTCACAATGCAGAAAACGCGTTTTCAGCCTGACATAAGGTCAATTCCGGAACGCCAAACATAAAAATGTTGATAACTTTGGAAAAACACTTCGTACTGCTTAGATTTGATGTGCAACTACTAGAAAGACCGTTTCTGCTATAGTGGGTGGTGAATATTCGATGATCTGAAGCTTCCCACCAAAGTTATGGCACAATGCGTAAAACGCGTTTTCAGCCTGAGATAAGGTCGATTCCGGAACGCCAAACATAAAAATGTTGTTAACTTTGGAAAAACACGTCAGACAGCTTAGATTTGACTTGCAACTACTAGAAAGACCATTTCTGCTATAGTGGGAGTTGAAAATTTCATGTTCTGAAGCTTCCCTGCAAAGTCATGGCACAATGCAGAAAACGCGTTTTCAGCCTGAGATAAGGTCGATTCCGGAACGCCAAACATAAAAATGTTGATAACTTTGGAAAAACACTTCAGACAGATTAGATTTGATGTGCAACTACTAGAAAGACCCTTTCTGCTATAGTCGCATGTGAATATTTCATGTTCGGAAGCTTGCCTGCAAAGTTATGGCATAATGCAGAAAATGCGTTTTCAGGTTCAGATAAGGTGGGTTCCAGAACGCCAAACATAAAAATGTTGATAAATTTGGAAAAACACTTCAGACAGCTTAGATTTGATGAGCCATTACTAGAAAGACCCTTTCTGCTGTAGTGGGTGGTGAAAATTCGATGTTCTGAAGCTTCCCTGCAAAGTTATGGCACAATGTGTAAAATGCGTTTTCAGCCTCAGATAAGGTGGGTTCCAGAACGCCAAACATAAAAATGTTGAAAACTTTCAAAAAACACTTCAGACAGCTTAGATTTGAAGTGCAACTACGAGAAAGACCCTTTCTGCTATAGTGGGAGGTGAAAATTTCATGTTCTGATGCGTCCCTGTGATGTTATGGCACAATGCACAAAAACTCTTTTTCAGCCTGAGATAAGGTGGGTTTCGGAACGCAAAACATAAAAATGTTGACAACTTCGGAAAAACACTTCAGACAGCATAGATTTGATGTGCAACTACTAGAAAGACCCTTTCTGCTATAGTGGGAGGTGAAAATTTCATGTTCTGATGCTTCCCTGCAAAGTTATGGCACAATGCAGAAAACGCATTTTCAGCCTGATATAAGGTGGGTTCAGGAAGGAGAAACATAAAAATGTTGATAACTTTGGAAAAACACAAGACAGCTTAGATTTGATGTGCATCTACTAGAAAGACCCTTTCTGCTATAGTGGGCTGTGAAAATTTCATGTGCTGAACCTTCCCTTAGAATACATGGCACAAAGCAGAAAATGCGTTTTCAGCCTGAGATAAGGTGGGTTTCAGAACGCCAAACATAAAAATGTTGACAACTTTGGAAAAACACTTCAGACAGCTTAGATATCATGTGCAACTACTAGAAAGGCCCGTTCTACTATACTGGGAGGTGAAAATTTCATGTTCTGAAGCTTTATGCAAAGTTATGGCAGAATGTGTAAAACGCGTTTTCAGACTGAGATAAGGTCGATTCCGGAACGCCAAACATGAAAATGTTGATAACTTTGGAAAAACACTTCAGACAGCTTAGATTTGATGAGTAACTACTAGAAAGACCCTTTCTGCTATAGCGGCAGGTGAAAATGTCATGTTCTTAGGCTTCCCTGCAAAGTTATGGCACAATGCAAAAAACACGTTTGCAGACTGAGATAAGGTGGGTTCCAGAACGCCAAACATAAAAATGTTGATAAATTTGGAAAAACACTTCAGACAGCTTAGATTTGAAGTGCAACTACGAGAAAGACCCTTTCTGCTATGGTGGGAGGTGAAAATTTCATGTTCTGAAGCTTGATGGAAAGTTATGGCACAATGCGTAAAACGCGTTTACAGCCTGAGATAAGGTGGGTTTCGGAACGCCAAACATAAAAGTGTTGATAACTTTCGAAAAACACTTCAGACAGCTTAGATGTGATGTGCAACTACTAGAAAGACCCTTTCTGCTATAGTGGGATGTTAAAATTTCATGTTCTGAAGCTTCCCTGCAATGTTATGGCAAAATATGTAAAACGCGTTTTCAGGCTGAGATAAGGTGGGTTCCGGAACGCCAAACATAAAAATGATGATAACTGTAGAAAAACACTTCAAGACAGCTTAGATTTGATGTGCAACTACTAGAAAGACCCTTTCTGCTGTAGTGGGAATTGAAAATTTCATGTTCTGAAGCTTCCCTGCAAAGTGATGGCACAATGCAGAAAACCCGTTTTCAGCCTGAGATAAGGTTGATTCCGGAACGCCAAACATAAGGATGTTGATAACTTTGGAAAAACACTTCAGACAGGTTAGATTTGATGTGCAACTACTAGAAGGACCCTTTCTGCTATAGTGGCAGGTTAAAATTTCATGTTCTGAAGCTTCCCTCCAAAGTTATGGCACAATGCAGAAAACGCGGTTACAGCCTGAGATAAGGTGGGTTCCGGAACGCCAAACATAAAAATGTTGATAACTTTGGCAAAAAACTTCAGACAGCTTAGATTTGATGTGCAATTACTAGAAAGACCCTTTCTGCTATAGTGGGATGAGAAAATTTCATGTTCTGAAGCTTCCCGGCAAAGTTATATCACAATGCAGAAAACGCGTTTTCAGCCAGAGATAAGGTCGATTCTGGAATGCCAAACATAAAAATGTTGATAACTTTGGAAAAACACTTCAGACAGCTTAGGTTTGACGAGCAACTACTAGAAAGACCATTTCTGCTATAGTGGGAGGTGAAAACTTCATGTTCTGAAGCTTCCCTGCAAAGTTATGGCACAATTCCGAAAACGCGTTTTCAGCCTGAGATTAGATCGATTCCGAAACACCAAACAGAAAAATTTTGATAACTTCGGGAAAACACTTCAGACAGCTTAGATTTGACGTGCAACTACTAGAAAGACCCTTTCTGCTATAGTGGGAGGTGAAAATTTCATGTTCTGAAGCTTCCCTGCAAAGTTATGGCACAATGCGTAAAACGCGTTTTCAGCCTGAGATATGGTCTATTCCGGAACGCCAAACATAAAAATGTTGATAACTTTGGAAAAACATTTCAGACAGCTTAGATTTGATCTGCAACTACTAGAAAGACCCTTTCTGCTATAGTGGGAGGTGAAAATTTCATGTTCTGAAGCTTTATGCAAAGTTATGGCACAATGCGTAAAACGCGTTTTCAGCCTGAGATAAGGTCGATTCCGGAACGCCAAACATAAAAATGTTGATAACTTTGGAAAAACACTTCAGACAGCTTCGATTTGATGAACAACTACGAGAAAGACCCTTTCTGCTATAGTGGAAGTTTAAAATTTCATGTTATGAAGCTTCCTTGCAAAGTTATGGCACAACGCGGAAAAAAAAGTTTTCAGCCTGAGATAAGGTCGGTTCCGGAACGCCAAACATAAAAATGTTGATAACTTTGGAAAAACACTTCAGACAGCTTAGATTTCACGTGAAACTACTAGAAAGACCCTTTCTGCTATAGTGGGAGGTGAAAATTTCATGTTCTGATGCTTCCCTGCAGAGGTATGGCACAATGCAGAAAACGCGTTTTCAGCCTGAGATAAGATGTGTTCCGGAACGCCAAACATAAAAATGTTGATAAATTTGGAAAAACACTTCAGACAGCTTAGATTTGATGTGCAACTATTAGAAAGACCTTTTCTACTATAGTGGGACGTGAAAATTTCATGTTCTGTGGCATCCCTGCAAAGTTATGGCACAATGCGTAAAACGCGTTTTCAGCCTGAGATAAGGTTGATTCCGGAACACCAAACATGAAAGTGTTGATAACTTTGGAAAGACAATTCAAACAGCTTCGATTTGATGTGCAACTACGAGAAAGACCCTTTCTGCTATATTGGGAGGTTAAAATTTCATGTTCTGAAGCTTCCCTGCAAAGTTTTGTCACAATGCAGAAAACGCGTTTTCAGCCTCACATAAGGTCAATTCCGGAACGCCAAACGTAAAAATGTTGATAACTTTGGAAAAACACTTCAGACAGCTTAGATTTGATGTGCACCTACTAGAAAGACCCTTTCTGCTATAGTGGGAGGTGAAAATTTCATGTTCTGGAGATTACCTACAAAGTTTTGGCACAATGCAGAAAATGCGTTTTCAGCCTGAGATAAGGTGGGTTCCAGAACGCCAAACATAAAAATGTTGATAACTTTGGAAAAACACTTCAGACAGCTTAGATTTGATGTGCAACTACTAGAAAGACCCTTTCTGCTACAGTGGGAGGTGAAAATTTCATGTTCTGAAGCTTCCCTACAAAGTTATGCCACAATGCAAGAAACGCGTTTTCAGCCTGAGATAAGGTGGGTTCCAGAACGCCAAACATAAAAATGTTGAAAACTTTCGAAAAACACTTCAGACAGCTTAGATTTGATGTGCAACTACGAGAAACACCCTTTCTGCTATCGTGGGACTTGAAAATATCATGTTCTGAAGCTTCCCTGTAAAGTTATGGCACAATGCGTAAAACGCGTTTACAGCCTGAGATGAGGTTGATTTCAGAACCCCAAACATAAAAATGTTGATAACTCAGGAAAAACTCTACAGACAGCTTAGATTTGATGTGCAACTACTAGAAAGACCCTTTCTGCTATTGTGGGAGGTGAAAATTTCATGTTCTGAAGCTTTCCTGCAAAGTTATGGCACAATGCAGAAAACGCGTTTTCAGCCTGAGATAAGGTTGATTCCGGAACGCCAAACATAAGAATGTTGATAACTTTGGAAAAACACTTCAGACAGCTTAGATTTGATGTGCAACTACTAGAAAGACCCTTTTTGCTACAGTGGGATGTTAAAATTTCATGTTCTGAAGTCTCCCTGCAAAGTTATGGCACTATCCAGAAAACGCGTTTTTAGCCTGAGATAAGGTGGGTTCCAGAACGCCAAACATAAAAATGTTGATAACTTTGGAAAAACAATTTCGACAGCTTAGATTTGATGAGCAACTACTAGAAAGACCCTTTCTGCTATAGTGGGAAGTTAAAATTTCATGTTCTGAAGCTTCCCTGCAAAGTTATGGCACAATGCGTAAAACGCGTTTTCAGCCTGAGATGAGGTTGATTTCAGAACGGCAAACATAAAAATGTTGAGAACTTTAGAAAAACACATCAGACAGCTAAGATTTGATGTGCAACTACTAGAAAGACGCATTCTGCTATAGTGGGAGGTGAAAATTTCATGTTCTGATGCTTCCCTGCAAAGTTATGGCAGAATGCGTAAAGTGTGTTTTCAGCCTGAGATAAGGTCGATTCCGGAACGGCAAACATAAAAGTGTTAATAACTTTGGAAAAACACTTCAGACAGCTTAGATTTGATGTGCAAGTACTAGAAAGACCCTTTCTGGTATAGTGGGAGGTGAAAATGTCATGTTCTGAAGCTTGCCTGCAAAGTTAAGCACAATGCAGAAAACATGTTTTCAGCCTGAGATATGGTTGATTCCGGAACACCAAACATAAAAATGTTGATAACTTTGGAAAAACACTTCAAACAGCTTAGATTTGATGTGCAACTACTAGAAAGACCCTTTCTGCTATAGTGGGAGGTGAAAATTTCATATTCTGCAGCTTTCCTGCAAAGTTATGGCACAATGCAGAAAACGCGTTTTCAGCATGAGATAAGGTCGATTCAGGAACACCAAACATAAAAATGTTGAAAACTTTCGAAAAACACTTCAGACAGCTTAGATTTGATGTGCAACTACGAGAAAGACCCTTTCTGCTATAGTGGGAGGTGAAAATTTCATGTTCTGAAGCTTCCCTCCAAAGTTATGGCACAATGCAGAAAACGCGTTTACAGCCTGAGATAAGGTGGGTTCCGGAACGCCAAACATAAAAATGTTGATAACTTTGGAAAAACACTTCAGACAGCTTAGATTTGACAAGCAACTACTAGAAAGACCATTTCTGCTATAGTGGGAGGTGAAAACTTCATGTTCTGAACCTTCCCTGCAAAGTTATGACACAATTCCGAAAACCCGTTTTCAGCCTGAGATTAGATCGATTCCGAAACACCAAACAGAAAAATTTTGATAACTTCGGGAAAACACTTCAGACAGCTTAGATTTGACGTGCAACTACTAGAAAGACCCTTTCTGCTATAGTGGGAGGTGAAAATTTCATGTTCTGAAGCTTCCCTGCAAAGTTATGGCACAATGCGTAAAACGCGTTTTCAGCCTGAGATATGGTCGATTCCGGAACGCCAAACATAAAAATGTTGATAACTTTGGAAAAACATTTCAGACAGCTTAGATTTGATCTGCAACTACTAGAAAGACCCTTTCTGCTATAGTGGGAGGTGAAAATTTCATGTTCTGAAGCTTTATGCAAAGTTATGGCACAATGCGTAAAACGCGCTTTCAGCCTGAGATAAGGTCGATTCCGGAACGCCAAACATGAAAATTTTGATAACTTCGGGAAAACACTTCAGACAGCTTAGATTTGACGTGCAACTACTAGAAAGACCCTTTCTGCTATAGTGGAAGTTTAAAATTTCATGTTATGAAGCTTCCTTGCAAAGTTATGGCACAACGCGGAAAAAAAGGTTTTCAGCCTGAGATATGGTCGGTTCCGGAACGCCAAACATAAAAATGTTGATAACTTTGGAAAAACACTTCAGACAGCTTAGATTTCACGTGAAACTACTAGAAAGACCCTTTCTGCTATAGTGGGAGGTGAAAATTTCATGTTCTGATGCTTCCCTGCAGAGGTATGGCACAATGCAGAAAACGCGTTTTCAGCCTGAGATAAGATGTGTTCCGGAACGCCAAACATAAAAATGTTGATAAATTTGGAAAAACACTTCAGACAGCTTAGATTTGATGTGCAACTATTAGAAAGACCTTTTCTACTATAGTGGGAGGTGAAAATTTCATGTTCTGTGGCATCCCTGCAAAGTTATGGCACAATGCGTAAAACGCGTTTTCAGCCTGAGATAAGGTTGATTCCGGAACACCAAACATGAAAGTGTTGATAACTTTGGAAAGACAATTCAAACAGCTTAGATTTGATGTGCAACTACGAGAAAGACCCTTTCTGCTATAGTGGGAGGTGAAAATTTCATGTTCTGGAGATTACCTACAAAGTTTTGGCACAATGCAGAAAATGCGTTTTCAGCCTGAGATAAGGTGGGTTCCAGAACGCCAAACATAAAAATGTTGATAACTTTGGAAAAACACTTCAGATAGCTTAGATTTGATGTGCAACTACTAGAAAGACCCTTTCTGCTACAGTGGGAGGTGAAAATTTCATGTTCTGAAGCCTCCCTACAAAGTTATTCCACAATGCAAGAAACGCGTTTTCAGCCTGAGATAAGGTGGGTTCCAGAACGCCAAACATAAAAATGTTCATAACTTTCGAAAAACACTTCAGACAGCTTAGATTTGATGTGCAACTACGAGAAACACCCTTTCTGCTATCGTGGGAGTTGAAAATATCATGTTCTGAAGCTTCCCTGTAAAGTTATGGCACAATGCGTAAAACGCGTTTACAGCCTGAGATGAGGTTGATTTCAGAACCCCAAACATAAAAATGTTGATAACTCAGGAAAAACTCTACAGACAGCTTAGATTTGATGTGCAACTACAAGAAAGACCCTTTCTGCTATTGTGGGAGGTGAAAATTTCATGTTCTGAAGCTTTCCTGCAAAGTTATGGCACAATGCAGAAAACGCGTTTTCAGCCTGAAATAAGGTTGATTCCGGAACGCCAAACATAAGAATGTTGATAACTTTGGAAAAACACTTCAGACAGCTTAGATTTGATGTGCAACTACTAGAAAGACCCTTTTTGCTACAGTGGGATGTTAAAATTTCATGTTCTGAAGTCTCCCTGCAAAGTTATGGCACTAACCAGAAAACGCGTTTTTAGCCTGAGATAAGGTGGGTTCCAGAACGACAAACATAAAAATGTTGATAACTTTGGAAAAACAATTTCGACAGCTTAGATTTGATGTGCAACTACTAGAAAGACGCATTCTGCTATAGTGGGAGGTGAAAATTTCATGTTCTGATGCTTCCCTGCAAAGTTATGGCAGAATGCGTAAATCGTGTTTTCAGCCTGAGATAAGGTCGATTCCGGAACGGCAAACATAAAAGTGTTAATAACTTTGGAAAAACACTTCAGACAGCTTAGATTTGATGTGCAAGTACTAGAAAGACCCTTTCTGGTATAGTGGGAGGTGAAAATTTCATGTTCTGAAGCTTGCCTGCAAAGTTATGGCACAATGCAGAAAACATGTTTTCAGCCTGAGATATGGTTGATTCCGGAACACCAAACATAAAAATGTTGATAACTTTGGAAAAACACTTCAAACAGCTTAGATTTGATGTGCAACTACTAGAAAGACCCTTTCTGCTATAGTGGGAGGTGAAAATTTCATATTCTGCAGCTTTCCTGCAAAGTTATGGCACAATGCAGAAAACGCGTTTTCAGCATGAGATAAGGTCGATTCAGGAACACCAAACATAAAAATGTTGAAAACTTTCGAAAAACACTTCAGACAGCTTAGATTTGATGTGCAACTACGAGAAAGACCCTTTCTGCTATAGTGGGAGGTGAAAATTTCATGTTCTGAAGCTTCCCTCCAAAGTTATGGCACAATGCAGAAAACGCGTTTACAGCCTGACATAAGGTGGGTTCCGGAACGCCAAACATAAAAATGTTGATAACTTTGGAAAAACACTTCAGACAGCTTAGATTTGATGTGCAACTGCTGGAAAGAGCCTTTCTGCTATAGTGGAAGTTGAAAATTTCATGTTCTGAAGCTTCCCTGCAAAGTTATGGCACATTGCAGAAAACGCGTTTACAGCCTGAGATAAGGTGGGTTCCGGAACGCCAAACGTAAAAATGTTGAAAGCCTTCGAAAAACACTTCAGACAGCTTAGATTTGATGTGCAAGTACGAGAAAGACCCTTTCTGCTATAGTGGGAGGTGAAAATTTCATGTTCTGAAGCTTCCCTGCAAAGTTATTGCACAATGCGTAAAACGCGTTTTCAGCCTGAGATGAGGACGATTCCGGAACGCCAAACATAAAAATGTTGATAACTTTGGAAAAACACATCAGACAGCTTAGATTTGATGTGCAACTACTAGAAATACTCTTTCTGCTCTAGTGGGACGTGAAAATTTCATGTTTTAAAGCTTCCCTGCAAAGTTATGGCAGAATGCAGAAAACGCGTTTTCAGCCTGAGAAAAGGTGGGTTCCACAACGCCAAACATAAAAATGTTGATAACTTTGGAAATACACTTCAGACAGCTTAGATTTGATGCGCAACTACTAGAAAGACCCTTTCTGCTATATTGTTAGGTCAGAATTTCATGTTCTGAAGCTTCCCTGCAAAGTTATGGGACAATGCTGAAAACGATTTTTCATCCTGAGATAAGGTCGATTCCGGAACGCCAAACATAAAAATGTTGATAACTTTCGAAAAACACTTCAGACAGCTTAGATTTGTTGTGCAACTACTAGAAATACCCTTTCTGCTCTAGTGGGAGGTGAAAATTTCATGTTCTGAAGCTTCCCTGCAAAGTTATGGCACAATGCAGAAAACGCGTTTTCAGCCTGAAATAAGGTTGATTCCGGAACGCCAAACATAAGAATGTTGATAACTTTGGAAAAACACTTCAGACAGCTTAGATTTGATGTGCAACTACTAGAAAGACCCTTTTTGCTACAGTGGGATGTTAAAATTTCATGTTCTGAAGTCTCCCTGCAAAGTTATGGCACTATCCAGAAAACGCGTTTTTAGCCTGAGATAAGGTGGGTTCCAGAACGCCAAACATAAAAATGTTGATAACTTTGGAAAAACAATTTCGACAGCTTAGATTTGATGTGCAACTACTAGAAAGACGCATTCTGCTATAGTGGGAGGTGAAAATTTCATGTTCTGATGCTTCCCTGCAAAGTTATGGCAGAATGCGTAAATCGTGTTTTCAGCCTGAGATAAGGTCGATTCCGGAACGGCAAACATAAAAGTGTTAATAACTTTGGAAAAACACTTCAGACAGCTTAGATTTGATGTGCAAGTACTAGAAAGACCCTTTCTGGTATAGTGGGAGGTGAAAATTTCATGTTCTGAAGCTTGCCTGCAAAGTTATGGCACAATGCAGAAAACATGTTTTCAGCCTGAGATATGGTTGATTCCGGAACACCAAACATAAAAATGTTGATAACTTTGGAAAAACACTTCAAACAGCTTAGATTTGATGTGCAACTACTAGAAAGACCCTTTCTGCTATAGTGGGAGGTGAAAATTTCATATTCTGCAGCTTTCCTGCAAAGTTATGGCACAATGCAGAAAACGCGTTTTCAGCATGAGATAAGGTCGATTCAGGAACACCAAACATAAAAATGTTGAAAACTTTCGAAAAACACTTCAGACAGCTTAGATTTGATGTGCAACTACGAGAAAGACCCTTTCTGCTATAGTGGGAGGTGAAAATTTCATGTTCTGAAGCTTCCCTCCAAAGTTATGGCACAATGCAGAAAACGCGTTTACAGCCTGACATAAGGTGGGTTCCGGAACGCCAAACATAAAAATGTTGATAACTTTGGAAAAACACTTCAGACAGCTTAGATTTGATGTGCAACTGCTGGAAAGAGCCTTTCTGCTATAGTGGAAGTTGAAAATTTCATGTTCTGAAGCTTCCCTGCAAAGTTATGGCACATTGCAGAAAACGCGTTTACAGCCTGAGAAAAGGTGGGTTCCACAACGCCAAACATAAAAATGTTGATAACTTTGGAAATACACTTCAGACAGCTTAGATTTGATGCGCAACTACTAGAAAGACCCTTTCTGCTATATTGTTAGGTCAGAATTTCATGTTCTGAAGCTTCCCTGCAAAGTTATGGGACAATGCTGAAAACGATTTTTCATCCTGAGATAAGGTCGATTCCGGAACGCCAAACATAAAAATGTTGATAACTTTCGAAAAACACTTCAGACAGCTTAGATTTGTTGTGCAACTACTAGAAATACCCTTTCTGCTCTAGTGGGAGGTGAAAATTTCATGTTCTGAAGCTTCCCTGCAAAGTTATGGCACAATGCAGAAAACGCGTTTTCAGCCTGAGATAAGGTCGATTCCGGAACGCCAAAGATAAAAATGTTGATAACTCAGGAACAACTCTACAGACAGCTTAGATTTGATGTGCAACTACTAGAAATACCCTTTCTGCTGAAGTGGGAGGTGAAAATTTCATGTTCTGTAGCTTCCCTGCAAAGTTATGGCACAATGCATAAAACGCGTTTTCAGCCTGAGATAAGGTCGATTCAGGAACGCCAAACATATAAGTGTTGATAACTTTGGAAAAACACTTCAGACAGCTTAGATTTGATGTGCAACTACTAGAAAGACCCTTTCTGCTATAGTGGGAGGTGAAAATTTCATGTTCTGGAGCTTACCTACAAAGTTTTGGCACAATGCAGAAAACGCGTTTTCAGCCTGAGATAAGGTGGGTTCCAGAACGCCAAACATAAAAATGTTGAAAACTTTCGAAAAACACTTCAGACAGCTTAGATTTGATGTGCAACTACGAGAAACACCCTTTCTGCTATCGTGGGAGTTGAAAATATCATGTTCTGAAGCTTCCCTGCAAAGTTATGGCACAATGCGTAAAATGCGTTTACAGCCTGAGATGAGGTTGATTTCAGAACCCCAAACATAAAAAAGTTGATAACTCAGGAAAAACTCTACAGACAGCTTAGATTTGATGTGCAACTACTAGAAAGACCCTTTCTGCTATAGTGGGAAGTTAAAATTTCATGTTCTGAAGCTTCCCTGCAAAGTTATGGCACAATGCGTAAAACGCGTTTTCAGCCTGATATGAGGTTGATTTCAGAACGGCAAACATAAAAATGTTGAGAACTTTAGAAAAACACATCAGACAGCTAAGATTTGATGTGCAACTACTAGAAAGACGCATTCTGCTATAGTGGGAGGTGAAAATTTCATGTTCTGAAGCTTCCCTGCAAAGTTATGGCAGAATGCGTAAATAGTGTTTTCAGCCTGAGATAAGGTCGATTCCGGAACGGCAGACATAAAAGTGTTGCTAACTTTGGAAAAACACTTCAGACAGCTTCGATTTGATGTGCACCTACTAGAAAGACCCTTTCTGCTATAGTGGGAGGGGAAATTTTCATGTTCTGAAGCTTCCCTGCAAAGTTATGGCACAATGCAGAAAACTCGTGTTCAGCCTCACATAAGGTCAATTCCGGAACGCCAAACATAAAAATGTTAATAACTTTGGAAAAACACTTCAGACAGCTTAGATTTGATGTGCAAGTACTAGAAAGACCCTTTCTGCTATAGTGGGAGGTGAAAATTTCATGTTCTGAAGCTTCCCTCCAAAGTTATGGCACAATGCAGAAAACGCGTTTACAGCCTGAGATAAGGTGGGTTCCGGAACGCCAAACATAAAAATGTTGATAACTTTGGAAAAACACTTCAGACAGCTTAGATTTGATGTGCAACTGCTGGAAAGAGCCTTTCTGCTATAGTGGAAGTTGAAAATTTCATGTTCTGAAGCTTCCCTGCAAGGTTATGGCACATTGCAGAAAACGCGTTTACAGCCTGAGATAAGGTGGGTTCCGGAACGCCAAACATAAAAATGTTGAAAGCCTTCGAAAAACACTTCAGACAGCTTAGATTTGATGCGCAACTACTAGAAAGACCCTTTCTGCTATATTGTTAGGTCAGAATTTCATGTTCTGAAGCTTCCCTGCAAAGTTATGGGACAATGCTGAAAACGATTTTTCATCCTGAGATAAGGTCGATTCCGGAACGCCAAACATAAAAATGTTGATAACTTTCGAAAAACACTTCAGACAGCTTAGATTTGTTGTGCAACTACTAGAAATAGTCTTTCTGCTCTAGTGGGAGGTGAAAATTTCATGTTCTGAAGCTTCCCTGCAAAGTTATGGCACAATGCAGAAAACGCGTTTTCAGCCTGAGATAAGGTCGATTCCGGAACGCCATAGATAAAAATGTTGATAACTCAGGAAAAACTCTACAGACAGCTTAGATTTGATGTGCAACTACTAGAAATACCCTTTCTGCTGAAGCGGGAGGTGAAAATTTCATGTTCTAAAGCTTCCCTGCAAAGTTATGGCACAATGCAGAAAACGCGTTTTAAGCGTGAGATGAGGTGAGTTCCGGAACGCCAAACATAAAAATGTTGATAACTTTGGAACAACTCATCAGACAGCTAAGATTTGATGTGCAACTACTGGAAAGACCCTTTCTGCTATAGTGGGAGGTGAAACTTTCATGTTCTGAAGCTTCCCTGCATAGTTATGGCACAATGCAGAAAACGCGTTTTCGGCCTGAGATAAGGTCGATTCAGGAACACCAAACATAAAAATGTTGAAAACTTTCGAAAAACACATCAGGCAGCTTAGATTTGATGTGCAACTACGAGAAAGACCCTTTCTTCTATAGTGGGAGGTGAAAATATCATGTTCTGAGGCTTTCCTGCAAAGTTATGGCAAATTGCGTAAAACGCGTTTTCAGCTTGAGATAAGGTTGATTCCGGAACGCCAAACATAAGAATGTTGATAACTTTGGAAAAACACTTCAGACAACTTAGATTTGATGTGCAACTACTAGAAATACCCCTTCTGATATAGTGGGAGGAGAAAATTTCATGTTCTGAAGTCTCCCTGCAAAGTTATGGCACAATGCAGAAAACGCGTTTTCAGCCTGAGATAAGGTGGGTTCCAGAACGCCAAACATAAAAATGTTGATAACTTTGGAGAAACACTTCAGACAGCTTAGATTTGATGTGCAACTACTAGAAATACCCTTTCTGCTATAGTGGGACGTGAAAATTTCATATTCTGAAGCTTCCCTGAAAAGTTTTGGCACAATGCAGAAAACGCGTTTTCATCCTGAGATAAGGTCGATTCCGGAACGCCAAACATAAAAATGTTGATAACTTTCGAAAAACACTTCAGACAGCTTAGATTTGTTGTGCAACTACTAGAAATACCCTTTCTGCTCTAGTGGGAGGTGAAAATTTCATGTTCTAAAGCTTCCCTGCAAAGTTATGGCACAATGCAGAAAACACGTTTTCTGCCTGAGATAAGGTCGATTCCGGAACGCCAAACATAAAAATGTTGATAACTCAGGAAAAACTCTACAGACAGCTTAGATTTGATGTGCAACTACTAGAAAGACCCTTTCTACTATAGCGGCAAGTGAATATTTCATGTTCTAAAGCTTCCCTGCAAAGTTATGGCACAATGCAGAAAACACGTTTTAAGCGTGAGATAAGGAGAGTTCCGGAACGCCAAACATAAAAATGTTGATAACTTTGGAACAACACATCAGACCGCTTAGATTTGATGTGCAACTACTAGAAAGACCATTTCTGCTATAGTGGGAGGTGAAAATTTCATGTTCTGAAGTTTCCCTGCAAAGTTATGGCACAATGCAGAAAATGCGTTTTCAATAAGGTGCGATCCTGAAAGCCAAACAAAAAAATGTTGATAACTTTCGAAAAGCACTTCAGACAGCTTAGATTTGTTGTGCAAATACTAGAAAGACCCTTTCTGCTATAGTGGGAGGTGAAAATTTCATATTCTGCAGCTTTCCTGCAAAGTGATGACACCATGCAGAAAACGCGTTTTCAGCCTGAGATAAGGTTGTTTCCGGAACGCCAAACATAAGAATGTTGATAACTTTGGAAAAATACTTCAGACAGGTTAGATTTGATGTGCAACTACTAGAAGGACCCTTTCTGCAATAGTGGCAGGTTAAAATTTCATGTTCTGAAGCTTCCCTCCAAAGTTATGGCGCAATGCAGAAAACGCGTTTACAGCCTGAGATAAGGTGGGTTCCGGAACGCCAATCATAAAAATGTTGATAACTCAGGAAAAACTCTACAGACAGCTTAGATTTGATGTGCAACTACTAGAAATACCCTTTCTGCTGAAGTGGGACGTGAAAATTTCATGTTCTAAAGCTTCCCTGCAAAGTTATGGCACAATGCAGAAAACGCGTTTTAAGCGTGAGATAAGGTGGGTTCCGGAACGGCAAACATAAAAATGTTGAAAACCTTCGAAAAACACTTTAGACAGCTTAGATTTGATGTGCAAGTACGAGAAAGACCCTTTCTGCTATAGTGGGAGGTGAAAATTTCAAGTTCTGAAGCTTCCCTGCAAATTTATTGCACAATGCGTAAAACGCGTTTTCAGCCTGAGATAAGGACGATTCCGGAACGCCAAACATAAAAATGTTGATAACTTTGGAAAAACACATCAGACAGCTTAGATTTGATGTGCAACTACTAGAAAGACCCTTACTGCTATATTGGGAGGTGAAAATTTCATGTTCTGAAGCTTCCCTGCAAAGTTGTGGGACAATGCAGAAAATGATTTTTCATCCAGTGATTAGGTCGATTCCGGAACGCCAAACATAAAAATGTTGATAACTTTCGAAAAACACTTCAGACAGCTTAGATTTGATGTGCAACTACTAGAAATACCCTTTCTGCTCTAGTGGGACGTGAAAATTTCATGTTCTAAAGCTTCCTTGCAAAGTTATGGCACAATGCAGAAAACGCGTTTTCAGCCTGAGAAAAGGTGGGTTCCACGACGCCAAACATAAAAATGTTGATAACTTTGGAAATACACTTCAGACAGCTTAGATTTGATGCGCAACTACTAAAAAGTGTCATGGCTCCGCTTCCAGGCTCCGAGTCCTGGTTTTGCTTCTCTCCCTCTGTTCCTTTGGCACACGGCTGGAGCCGATTACCACCTGATTACTCTCTTCAAGTACACCTGGGCTCCAGCAACGTGTGCCAGATCGTTTTGTCTTTGTTTCCTGCCACTTCTCCTAGTCCCTGTGTGTTTCCACGTTCCCTGTGGTGATTCCTGTGATTTTGGACTCCTCTCGATCCCCTGTGGTAACTCCCGGTTCTCGTGTCTCTCCCTGTGTTCGGCTTCTGCGGTTCTCGTGTCTCTCCCTGTGTTCGGCTTCTGCGGTTCTTGTGTCTCTCTCCCTGTGTTCGGCTTTTACTTCTGTGCGCTTGCTAGTTCTTTTGTTACATTGTTTAACCCTGCTGTCCTGAGTTAGTGTTTTTGGTTTCTTGATGTTTGCCGCGTGTTTCTTGGTTTTCTTTTGTAGTTTATTCTCGGTTTCATTTGTGATTTAAGTTCATTTAACTCCCGGTTCGGTGACGCTTTCTGTTTTGACTTTTTACTAATTTTTGTGCACTTCTGTTAGTTTCATTACTGTTTTTACACTCTGCGTTTCCTCTGTTTCTTCCCGGTTCAGTGACGCTTTCTGTTCTATGTTAGTTTGTTTAATTATTAAATATTATTTATAATTCCCTCCTGCCTCCTGTGCCTACAACCATTTGCACTTGGGTCCTACACCACGTCTCCTATACGTGGCTTTAGCTCCCTCGTCCCTTCGTATTGTGACAGAAACGATCTGGCCCTAATTATAGACCCAGCAGTGGTGAAACGCTGGCAGGAGCAACTAGACACTCAGGCCACCAGGTTGAGTCATATTGAGAGGATGACTCTGTCTATTTCTGAGATGTTGGACTCCATGTCTGAGGCGGTTGCACGGCATTCCTCCCGCTCTGATCTGTCCGGTGTTCCGCTTGCTTCTTCTGCTCTTCCGTCGGAGCCAATTCTGTCGGTTCCCGCCCGTGATTTTTTTTTTCTTCGTGACTCTTGTGTTTCCCCGTCTTCGCCTCCCGTGGACACCGGCGCGGCTCTCAAGCCGCCGCCTCCCGTGGTCTCCAGCGCTGCTCTCAAGCCGGCGCCTCCCGTGGTCTCCGGCGCTGCTCTCAAGCCGGCGCCTCCAATGGTCTCCGGCGCTGCTCTCCAGCCGGCGGCTCTCCAGCAGCCGCCTCCCGTGGTCTCCGGCGCAGCTCTCAAGCCGGTGCCTCCCGTGGTCTCCGGCGCAGCTCTCAAGCCGGCGCCTCCCGTGGTCTCCGGCGCTGCTCTCAAGCCGCCGTCTCCCGTGGTCTCCGGCGCTGCTCTCAAGCCGGCACCTCCCGTGGTCTCCGGCGCAGCTCTCCAGACCGTGGTCTCCGGCGCTGCTCTCCAGCCAGCGGCTCTCCAGCCAGCGGCTCTCCAGCCAGCGGCTCTCCAGCCGGCGCCTCGCCAGCCGGCGCCTCCCATGTTCTCCGGCGCGGCACTCAAGCCGGCGCCTCCCGTGTTCTCCGGCGCGGCTCTCAAGCCGGCGCCTCCCGTGTTCTCCGGCGCGGCTCTCCAGCCAGCGGCTCTCCAGCTGGCGCCTCGCCAGCCGGCGCCTCCCATGTTCTCCGGCGCGGCTCTCAAGCCGGCGCCTCTCGTGTTCTCCGGCGCGGCTCTCAAGCCGGCGCCTCTCGTGTTCTCCGGCGCGGCTCTCCAGCCGGCGTCTTCCCTGGTCTCCGGCGCGGCTCTCCAGCCGGCGCCTCCCGTGTTCTCCGGCGCGGCTCTCAAGCCGGCGCCTCCCGTGTTCTCCGGCGCGGCTCTCAAGCCGGCGCCTCCCGTGTTCTCCGGCGCGGCTCTCAAGCCGGCGCCTCCCGTGTTCTCCGGCGCGGCTCTCCAGCCGGCGCCTTCCCTGGTCTCCGGCGCGGCTCTCCAGCCGGCGCCTTCCCTGGTCTCCGGCGCGGCTCTCCAGCCGGCGCCTTCCCTGGTCTCCGGCGCGGCTCTCCAGCCGGCGCCTTCCCTGGTCTCCGGCGCGGCTCTCCAGCCGGCGCCTTCCCTGGTCTCCGGCGCGGTTCTCCAGCCAGCGCCTCCCCTGTTCTCCAGCGCGGCTCTCCAGCCGGCGCCTCCCCTGGTCAGGCCGCTGCCTCCCAAAAACTCCGGCGCGGTTCCCAAGCCGTCGCCTCCCGAACCTTCCTGCACGGCTCCCAGGCCGTCTCCTCCCGAGGGCCCCTACGCGGTTCCCAGGCCGTCTCCTCCCGAGGGCCCCTACGCGGCTCCCAAGCCGCCGTCTCCCGAACCCTCCTGTGCGGCTCCCAGGCCGCCGTCTCCTGACGATTCCAGCGGGGCTCCCAAGCCGCCGCCGCCCAACGACTCCAGCGGGGCTCCCAAGCCGCCGCCGCCCAAAGACTCCTGCACGACTCTCAAGCGGCCGCCTCCCGAGGACTTCTGCGCCGCTCTGAAGCTGCCGCCTCGCAAACGTTCCTGCACGGCTCTCAAGCTGCCGCCGCCTCCCGACGACACCAGCGGGGCTCCCAAGCCGCCGCCTCCCGACGTCTCCAGCAGGGCTCCCAAGCCGCCGCCGCCTCGCCCTCCCGACGTCTCCAGCGTGGCTCCCAAGCCGCCGCCGCCTCGCCCTCCCGACGTCTCCAGCGTGGCTCCCAAGTCGCCGCCGCCGCGGCCTCCCGACGTCTCCAGCGTGACCTCCAAGCCGCCGCCGCCGCGGCCTCCCGACGTCTCCAGCGTGACCTCCAAGCCGCCGGCGCCGCGGCCTCCCGACGTCTCCAGCGTGACCCCCAAGCCGCCGCCGCGGCCTCCCGAAGACCCCAGCTGTGACTTCCCACCCGCCACCTCCCCAGGACCCCAGCTTGTCTTCCGGGTCGCTGCAGCCCGGCTCTTCCAGTCGCTCCAATGGGCCTCCTCCTCCCCTCGTCTACGACGACCGTCCATCCAGGACTGGTAGAACACCAAGAGGTGTTCTTTAAGGGGGGGGTACTGTCATGGCTCCGCTTCCAGGCTCCGAGTCCTGGTTTTGCTTCTCTCCCTCTGTTCCTTTGGCACACGGCTGGAGCCGATTACCACCTGATTACTCTCTTCAAGTACACCTGGGCTCCAGCAACGTGTGCCAGATCGTTGTGTCTTTGTTTCCTGCCACTTCTCCTAGTCCCTGTGTGTTTCCACGTTCCCTGTGGTGATTCCTGTGATTTTGGACTCCTCTCGATCCCCTGTGGTAACTCCCGGTTCTCGTGTCTCTCCCTGTGTTCGGCTTCTGCGGTTCTCGTGTCTCTCCCTGTGTTCGGCTTCTGCGGTTCTCGTGTCTCTCCCTGTGTTCGGCTTCTGCGGTTCTTGTGTCTCTATCCCTGTGTTCGGCTTTTACTTCTGTGCGCTTGCTAGTTCTTTTGTTACATTGTTTAACCCTGCTGTCCTGAGTTAGTGTTTCTGGTTTCTTGCTGTTTGCCGCGTGTTTCTTAGTTTTCTTTTGTAGTTTATTCTCGGTTTCATTTGTGATTTAAGTTCATTTAACTCCCGGTTCGGTGACGCTTTCTGTTTTGACTTTTTACTAATTTTTGTGCACTTCTGTTAGTTTCATTACTGTTTTTACACTCTGTGTTTGCTCTGTTTCTTCCCGGTTCGGTGACGCTTTCTGTTCTATGTTAGTTTGTTTAATTATTAAATATTATTTATAATTCACTCCTGCCTCCTGTGCCTACAACCATTTGCACTTGGGTCCTACACCACGTCTCCAATACGTGGCTTTAGCTCCCTCGTCCCTTCATATCGTGACAAAAAGACCCTTTCTGCTATATTGTTAGGTCAGAATTTCATGTTCTGAAGCTTCCCTGCAAAGTTATGGGACAATGCAAAAAACGATTTTTCATCCTGAGATAAGGTCGATTCCGGAACGCCAAACATAAAAATGTTGATAACTTTCAAAAAACACTTCAGACAGCTTAGATTTGTTGTGCAACTACTAGAAAGACCCTTTCTGCTATAGTGGGAGGTGAAAATATCATGTTCTGAGGCTTTCCTGCAAAGTTATGGCAAATTGCGTAATACGCGTTTTCAGCTTGAGATAAGGTTGATTCCGGAACGCCAAACATAAGAATGTTGATAACTTTGGAAAAACACTTCAGACAACCTAGATTTGATGTGCAACTACTAGAAATACCCTTTCTGATATAGTGGGAGGAGAAAATTTCATGTTCTGAAGTCTCCCTGCAAAGTTATGGCACAATGCAGAAAACGCGTTTTCAGCCTGAGATAAGGTGGGTTCCAGAACCCCAAACATAAAAATGTTGATAACTTTGGTAAAACACTTCAGACAGCTTAGATTTGATGTGCAACTACTAGGAAGACCCTTTCTGCTATAGTTGGAGGTGAAAATTTCATGTTCTAAAGCTTCATTGCAAAGTTATGGCACAATGCAGAAAACACGTTTTCAGCCTGAGATAAGGTGGATACCAGAACGGCAAACATAAAAATGTCGATAACTTTGGAAATACACTTCAGACAGCTTAGATTTGATGTGCAACTACTAGAAAGACCCTTTCTGCTATAGTGGGAGGTGAAAATTTCATATTCTGAAGCTTCCCTGATAAGTTTTGGCACAATACAGAAAACGCGTTTTCATCCTGAGATAAGGTCGATTCCGGAACGCCAAACATAAAAATGTTGATAACTTTCGAAAAACACTTCAGACAGCTTAGATTTGTTGTGCAACTACTAGAAATACCCTTTCTGCTCTAGTGGGAGGTGAAAATTTCATGTTCTAAAGCTTCCCTGCAAAGTTATGGCACAATGCAGAAAACACGTTTTCTGCCTGAGATAAGGTCGATTCCGGAACGCCAAACATAAAAATGTTGATAACTCAGGAAAAACTCTACAGACAGCTTAGATTTGATGTGCAACTACTAGAAAGACCCTTTCTACTATAGCGGCAAGTGAATATTTCATGTTCTAAAGCTTCCCTGCAAAGTTATGGCACAATGCAAAAAACACGTTTTAAGCGTCAGATAAGGAGAGTTCCGGAACGCCAAACATAAAAATGTTGATAACTTTGGAACAACACATCAGACCGCTTAGATTTGATGTGCAACTACTAGAAAGACCATTTCTGCTATAGTGGGAGGTGAAAATTTCATGTTCTGAAGATTCCCTGCAAAGTTATGGCACAATGCAGAAAACGCGTTTTCGGCCTGAGATAAGGTCAATTCAGGAACACCAAACAAAAAAAAATGTTGAAAACTTTCGAAAAACACTTCAGACAGCTTAGATTTGATGTGCAACTACGAGAAAGACCCTTTCTGCTCTAGTGGGAGGTGAAAATTTCATGTTCAAAAGCTTCCCTGCAAAGTTATGGCACAATGCGTAAAACGCGTTTTCAGCCTGAGATGAGGTTGATTTCAGAACGCCAAACATAAAAATGTTGATAACTCAGGAAAAACTCTACAGACAGCATAGAATTGATGTGCAACTACTAGATATACCCTTTCTGCTCTAGTGGGAGGTGAAAATTTCATGTTCTAAAGCTTCCCTGCAAAGTTATGGCATAATGCAGAAAACACGTTTTCAGCCTGAGATATGGTCGATTCCGGAACGCCTAACATAAAAATTTTGAAAACTTTGGAAAAACATTTCAGACATCTTAGATTTGATCTGCAACTACTAGAAAGACCCTTTCTGCTATAGTGGGAGGTGAAAATTTCATGTTCTGAAGCTTTATGCTAAGTTATGGCACAATGCGTAAAACGCGTTTTCAGCCTGAGATAAGGTCGATTCCGGAACGCCAAACATGAAAATGTTGACAACTTTGGAAAAACACTTCAGACAGCTTAGATTTCACGTGCAACTACTAGAAAGACCCTTTCTGCCATTGTGGGAGGTGAAAATTTCATGTTCTGAAGCTTCACGGCAAAGTTATGGCACCATGCGTAAAACGCGTTTACAGCCTGAGATAAGGTCGATTCCGGAATGCCAAACATAAAACTGTTGATAATTTTGGAAAAACACTTCAGACAGCTTAGATTTGATGTGCAACTACTAGAAAGACCCTTTCTGCCATTGTGGGAGGTGAAAATTTCATGTTCTAAAGCTTTATGCAAAGTTATGGCACAATGCGTAAAACGCGTTTTCAGCCTGAGATAAGGTGGGTTCCCGAAGGCCAAACAAAAAAATTTTGAAAATTTTGGGAAAACACTTCAGACAGCTTAGATTTCATGTGAAATTATTAGAAAGACCCTTTCTGCTGTAGTGGGAGGTGAAAATTTCATGTTCTGAAGCTTCCCTGCAAAGTTATGCCACAATGCAGGAAACGCGTTTTCAGCCTGAGATAAGGTGGGTTCCGGAACGCCAAACATAAAAATGTTGATAACTGTAGAAAAACACTTCAAGACAGCTTAGATTTGATGTGCAACTACGAGAAAGACCCTTTCTGCTATAGTGGGAGGTGAAAATATCATGTTCTGAAGCTTCCCTGCAAAGTTATGGCACAATGCGTAAAACGCGTTTTCAGCCAGAGATGAGGTTGATTTCAGAACACCAAACATAAAAATGTTGAGAACTTTGGAAGAACACTTCAGACAGCTAAGATTTGATGAGCAACTACTAGAAAGACCCTTTCTGCTACAGTGGGAAATGAAAATTTCATGTTCTGAAGCTTTCCTGCAAAGCTATGCCACAATGCCGGAAACGCGTTTTCAGCCTGAGATAAGGTCGATTCCAGAACTCCAAACATAAAAATGTTGATAACTTCGGAAAAACACTTCAAACAGCTCAGATTTGATGTGCAACTACGAGAAAGACCCTTTCTGCTATAGTGGGAGGTGAAAATATCATGTTCTGAAGCTTCCCTGCAAAGTTATGGCACAATGCGTAAAACGCGTTTTCAGCCTGAGATGAGGTTGATTTCAGAACACCAAACATAAAAATGTTGAGAACTTTGGAAGAACATTTCAAACAGCTCAGATTTGATGTGCAACTACGAGAAAGACCCTTTCTGCTATAGTGGGAGTTGAAAATATCATGTTCTGAAGCTTCCCTGCAAAGTTTTGGCAAATTGCGTAAAACGCGTTTTCAGCCTGAGACAAGGTTGTTTCTGGAACGCCAAACACAAAAATGGTGATAACTTTGGAAAAACACTTCAAACAGCTTTGATTTGACGTGCAACTACTAGAAAGACCCTTTCTGCTATAGTGGGAGGCGAACATTTCATTTTCTGAAGCTTCCCTGCAAAGTTATGGCACAATGCAGAAAACGCGTTTTGGGCCTGAGATAAGGTCGATTCAGGAACACCAAACATAAAAATCTTGAAAACTTTGGAAAAACACTTCAGACAGCTTAGATTTGATGTGCAACTACGAGAAAGACCCTTTTGCTATAGTGGGAGGTGAAAATATCATGTTCTGAAGCTTCCCTGCGAAGTTATGGCACAATGCGTAAAACGCGTTTTCAGCCTGAGATGAGGTTGATTTCAAAACGCCAAACATAAAAATGTTGATAACTCAGGAAAAACTCTACAGACAGCTTAGATTTGATGTGCAACTACTAGAAATACCCTTTCTGCTCTAGTGGGAGGTGAAAATTTCATGTTCTAAAGCTTCCCTGCAAAGTTATGGCACAATGCAGAAAACACGTTTTCAGCCTGAGATAAGGTCGATTCCGGAACGCCTAACATAAAAATTTTGAAAACTTTGGAAAAACATTTCAGACATCTTAGATTTGATCTGCAACTTCTAGAAAGACCCTTTCTGCTATAGTGGGAGGTGAAAATTTCATGTTCTGAAGCTTTATGCTAAGTTATGGCACAATGCGTAAAACGCGTTTTCAGCCTGAGATAAGGTCGATTCCGGAACGCCAAACATGAAAATGTTGACAACTTTGGAAAAACACTTCAGACAGCTTAGATTTCACGTGCAACTACTAGAAAGACCCTTTCTGCCATTGTGGGAGGTGAAAATTTCATGTTCTGAAGCTTCACGGCAAAGTTATGGCACCATGCGTAAAACGCGTTTACAGCCTGAGATAAGGTCGATTCCGGAATGCCAAACATAAAACTGTTGATAATTTTGGAAAAACACTTCAGACAGCTTAGATTTGATGTGCAACTACTAGAAAGACCCTTTCTGCCATTGTGGGAGGTGAAAATTTCATGTTCTAAAGCTTTATGCAAAGTTATGGCACAATGCGTAAAACGCGTTTTCAGCCTGAGATAAGGTGGGTTCCCGAAGGCCAAACAAAAAAATTTTGAAAATTTTGGGAAAACACTTCAGACAGCTTAGATTTCATGTGAAATTATTAGAAAGACCCTTTCTGCTGTAGTGGGAGGTGAAAATTTCATGTTCTGAAGCTTCCCTGCAAAGTTATGCCACAATGCAGGAAACGCGTTTTCAGCCTGAGATAAGGTGGGTTCCGGAACGCCAAACATAAAAATGTTGATAACTGTAGAAAAACACTTCAAGACAGCTTAGATTTGATGTGCAACTACGAGAAAGACCCTTTCTGCTATAGTGGGAGGTGAAAATATCATGTTCTGAAGCTTCCCTGCAAAGTTATGGCACAATGCGTAAAACGCGTTTTCAGCCAGAGATGAGGTTGATTTCAGAACACCAAACATAAAAATGTTGAGAACTTTGGAAGAACACTTCAGACAGCTAAGATTTGATGAGCAACTACTAGAAAGACCCTTTCTGCTACAGTGGGAAATGAAAATTTCATGTTCTGAAGCTTTCCTGCAAAGCTATGCCACAATGCCGGAAACGCGTTTTCAGCCTGAGATGAGGTTGATTTCAGAACACCAAACATAAAAATCTTGAAAACTTTGGAAAAACACTTCAGACAGCTTAGATTTGATGTGCAACTACGAGAAAGACCCTTTTGCTATAGTGGGAGGTGAAAATATCATGTTCTGAAGCTTTATGCTAAGTTATGGCACAATGCGTAAAACGCGTTTTCAGCCTGAGATAAGGTCGATTCCGGAACGCCAAACATAAAAATGTTGACAACTTTGGAAAAACACTTCAGACAGCTTAGATTTGATGTGCAACTACTAGAAAGACCCTTTCTGCCATTGTGGGAGGTGAAAAATTAATGTTCTGAAGCTTCCTTGCAAAGTTATGGCACCATGAGCAAAACGCGTTTTCAGCCTGAGATAAGGTCGATTCCGGAACGCCAAACATAAGAATGTTGATAACTTTGAAAAGACACTTCAGACAACTTACATTCAATGTGCAACTACAAGAAAGACCCTTTCTGCTATAGTGGGAGGTGAAAATTTCATGTTCTGAGGCTTCCCTGCAAAGTGACGGCACAATGCAGAAAACACATTTTCAGACTTAGATAAGGTGGGTTCCAGAACGCCAAACAAAAAAATGTTGATAACTTTGGAAAAACATTTCAGACAGCTTAGATTTTATTTACAACTACTAGAAAGACCCTTTCTGCTATAGTGGGAGGTGAAAATTTCATGTTCTGAAGCTTTATGCAAATTTGAGGCACAATGCGTAAAACGCGTTTTCAGGCTGAGATAAGGTCGATTCCAGAACGCCAAACATTAAAATGTGGATAACTTTGGAAAAACACTTCCGACGGCATAAATTTGATGTACAACTACTAGAAAGACCTTTTCTGCTATAGCGCAAGTTTAAAATTTCATGTTCTGAAGCTTCCCTGCAAAGTTATGGCACAATGCAGAAAACGCGTTTTCAGCCTGACATAAGGTCGATTCCGGTACGCCAAAGATAAAAATGTTGATAACTTTGGAAAAACACTTCAGACTGCTTAGATTTGATGTGCAACTACTAGAAAGACCCTTTCTGATATAGTGGGTATTGAAAATTCGATGTTCTGAAGCTTCCCTCCAAAGATATGGCGTAATGCGTAAAATGCGTTTTCAGTCTGAGATAAGGTCGATTCCGGAACGCCAAACATAAACATGTTCATAATTCTGGAAAAACACTTCAGACAGCTTAGATTTGATGTGCAACTACTAGAAAGAGCCTTTCTGCTATAGTGGGAGTTGAAAATTTCATGTTCTGAAGCTTTCCTGCAAAGTTATGGCACAATGCGTAAATCGCGTTTTCAGCCTCAGATAAGGTTGATTCCGGAACACCAAACATAAACATGTTCATAATTCTGGAAAAACACTTCAGACAGCTTAGATTTGATGTGCAACTACTAGAAAGACCATTTCTGCCATTGTGGGAGGTGAAAATTTCATGTTCTGAAGCTTCCCTGCAAAGTTATGTCACAATGCAGAAAACGCGTTTTCAGCCTGACATAAGGTCAATTCCGGAACGCCAAACATAAAAATGTTGATAACTTTGGAAAAACACTTCGTACTGCTTAGATTTGATGTGCAACTACTAGAAAGACCGTTTTTGCTATAGTGGGTGGTGAATATTCGATGATCTTAAGCTTCCCACCAAAGTTATGGCACAATGCGTAAAACGCGTTTTCAGCCTGAGATAAGGTCGATTCCGGAACGCCAAACATAAAAATGTTGTTAACTTTGGAAAAACACGTCAGACAGCTTAGATTTGACTTGCAACTACTAGAAAGACCATTTCTGCTATAGTGGGAGTTGAAAATTTCATGTTCTGAAGCTTCCCTGCAAAGTTATGGCACAATGCAGAAAACGCGTTTTCAGCCTGAGATAAGGTCGATTCCGGAACGCCAAACATAAAAATGTTGATAACTTTGGAAAAACACTTCAGACAGATTAGATTTGATGTGCAACTACTAGAAAGACCCTTTCTGCTATAGTCGCATGTGAATATTTCATGTTCGGAAGCTTGCCTGCAAAGTTATGGCATAATGCAGAAAATGCGTTTTCAGGTTCAGATAAGGTGGGTTCCAGAACGCCAAACATAAAAATGTTGATAAATTTGGAAAAACACTTCAGACAGCTTAGATTTGATGAGCCATTACTAGAAAGACCCTTTCTGCTGTAGTGGGTGGTGAAAATTCGATGTTCTGAAGCTTCCCTGCAAAGTTATGGCACAATGTGTAAAATGCGTTTTCTGCCTCAGATAAGGTGGGTTCCAGAACGCCAAACATAAAAATGTTGAAAACTTTCAAAAAACACTTCAGACAGCTTAGATTTGAAGTGCAACTACGAGAAAGACCCTTTCTGCTATAGTGGGAGGTGAAAATTTCATGTTCTGATGCGTCCCTGTGATGTTATGGCACAATGCACAAAAACTCTTTTTCAGCCTGAGATAAGGTGGGTTTCGGAACGCCAAACATAAAAATGTTGATAAATTTGGAAAAACACTTCAGACAACTTAGATTTGATGTGCAACTACTAGAAAGACCCTTTCTGATATAGTGGGTGGCGAACATTCGTTGTTCTGAAGCTTCCCTGGAAAGTTATGGCACAATGCAGAAAATGCGTGTTCAGCCTGAGATAAGCTCGATTCCGGTACGCCAAACATAAAAATGTTGATAACTATGGAAAAACATTTCAGACAGTTTAGATTTGATGTGCAACTACTAGAAAGACCCTTTATGATATAGTGGGTGGTGAAAATTCGATGTTCTGAACCTTCCCTTAGAATATAAGGCACAATGCAGAAAACGCGTTTTGAGCCTCAGATAAGGTGGCTTTCGGAACGCCAAAAATAAAATTGTTGACAACTTTGGAAAAACACTTCAGACAGCATAGATTTGATGTGCAACTACTAGAAAGACCCTTTCAGCTATTGTGGGAGGTGAAAATTTTATGTTCTGAAGCTTTATGCAAAGTTATGGCACAATGCGTAAAACGCGTTTTCATCCTGAGATAAGGTCGTTTCCGGAACGCCAAACATAAAAATGTTGATAACTTTCAAAAAAAACTTCAGACAGCTTAGATATCATGTGCAACTACTAGAAAGACCCTTTCTACTATACTGGGAGGTGAAAATTTCATATTCTGAAGCTTTATGCAAAGTTATGGCAGAATGTGTAAAACGCGTTTTCAGACTGAGATAAGGTCGATTCCGGAACGCCAAACATGAAAATGTTGATAACTTTGGAAAAACACTTCAGACAGCTTAGATTTGATGAGTAACTACTAGAAAGACCCTTTCTGCTATAGCGGCAGGTGAAAATGTCATGTTCTTAGGCTTCCCTGCAAAGTTATGGCACAATGCAAAAAACACGTTTGCAGACTGAGATAAGGTGGGTTCCAGAACGCCAAACATAAAAATGTTGATAAATTTGGAAAAACACTTCAGACAGCTTAGATTTGAAGTGCAACTACGAGAAAGACCCTTTCTGCTATGGTGGGAGGTGAAAATTTCATGTTCTGAAGCTTGATGGAAAGTTATGGCACAATGCGTAAAACGCGTTTACAGCCTGAGATAAGGTGGGTTTCGGAACGCCAAACATAAAAGTGTTGATAACTTTCGAAAAACACTTCAGACAGCTTAGATGTGATGTGCAACTACTAGAAAGACCCTTTCTGCTATAGTGGGATGTTAAAATTTCATGTTCTGAAGCTTCCCTGCAATGTTATGGCAAAATATGTAAAACGCGTTTTCAGGCTGAGATAAGGTGGGTTCCGGAACGCCAAACATAAAAATGATGATAACTGTAGAAAAACACTTCAAGACAGCTTAGATTTGATGTGCAACTACTAGAAAGACCCTTTCTGCTGTAGTGGGAATTGAAAATTTCATGTTCTGAAGCTTCCCTGCAAAGTGATGGCACAATGCAGAAAACCCGTTTTCAGCCTGAGATAAGGTTGATTCCGGAACGCCAAACATAAGGATGTTGATAACTTTGGAAAAACACTTCAGACAGGTTAGATTTGATGTGCAACTACTAGAAAGACCCTTTCTGCTATAGTGGCAGGTTAAAATTTCATGTTCTGAAGCTTCCCTCCAAAGTTATGGCACAATGCAGAAAACGCGGTTACAGCCTGAGATAAGGTGGGTTCCGGAACGCCAAACATAAAAATGTTGATAACTTTGGCAAAAAACTTCAGACAGCTTAGATTTGATGTGCAATTACTAGAAAGACCCTTTCTGCTATAGTGGGATGAGAAAATTTCATGTTCTGAAGCTTCCCGGCAAAGTTATATCACAATGCAGAAAACGCGTTTTCAGCCAGAGATAAGGTCGATTCTGGAATGCCAAACATAAAAATGTTGATAACTTTGGAAAAACACTTCAGACAGCTTAGGTTTGACGAGCAACTACTAGAAAGACCATTTCTGCTATAGTGGGAGGTGAAAACTTCATGTTCTGAAGCTTCCCTGCAAAGTTATGGCACAATTCCGAAAACGCGTTTTCAGCCTGAGATTAGATCGATTCCGAAACACCAAACAGAAAAATTTTGATAACTTCGGGAAAACACTTCAGACAGCTTAGATTTGACGTGCAACTACTAGAAAGACCCTTTCTGCTATAGTGGGAGGTGAAAATTTCATGTTCTGAAGCTTCCCTGCAAAGTTATGGCACAATGCGTAAAACGCGTTTTCAGCCTGAGATATGGTCTATTCCGGAACGCCAAACATAAAAATGTTGATAACTTTGGAAAAACATTTCAGACAGCTTAGATTTGATCTGCAACTACTAGAAAGACCCTTTCTGCTATAGTGGGAGGTGAAAATTTCATGTTCTGAAGCTTTATGCAAAGTTATGGCACAATGCGTAAAACGCGTTTTCAGCCTGAGATAAGGTCGATTCCGGAACGCCAAACATAAAAATGTTGATAACTTTGGAAAAACACTTCAGACAGCTTCGATTTGATGAACAACTACGAGAAAGACCCTTTCTGCTATAGTGGAAGTTTAAAATTTCATGTTATGAAGCTTCCTTGCAAAGTTATGGCACAACGCGGAAAAAAAAGTTTTCAGCCTGAGATAAGGTCGGTTCCGGAACGCCAAACATAAAAATGTTGATAACTTTGGAAAAACACTTCAGACAGCTTAGATTTCACGTGAAACTACTAGAAAGACCCTTTCTGCTATAGTGGGAGGTGAAAATTTCATGTTCTGATGCTTCCCTGCAGAGGTATGGCACAATGCAGAAAACGCGTTTTCAGCCTGAGATAAGATGTGTTCCGGAACGCCAAACATAAAAATGTTGATAAATTTGGAAAAACACTTCAGACAGCTTAGATTTGATGTGCAACTATTAGAAAGACCTTTTCTACTATAGTGGGAGGTGAAAATTTCATGTTCTGTGGCATCCCTGCAAAGTTATGGCACAATGCGTAAAACGCGTTTTCAGCCTGAGATAAGGTTGATTCCGGAACACCAAACATGAAAGTGTTGATAACTTTGGAAAGACAATTCAAACAGCTTAGATTTGATGTGCAACTACGAGAAAGACCCTTTCTGCTATAGTGGGAGGTGAAAATTTCATGTTCTGGAGATTACCTACAAAGTTTTGGCACAATGCAGAAAATGCGTTTTCAGCCTGAGATAAGGTGGGTTCCAGAACGCCAAACATAAAAATGTTGATAACTTTGGAAAAACACTTCAGATAGCTTAGATTTGATGTGCAACTACTAGAAAGACCCTTTCTGCTACAGTGGGAGGTGAAAATTTCATGTTCTGAAGCCTCCCTACAAAGTTATTCCGCAATGCAAGAAACGCGTTTTCAGCCTGAGATAAGGTGGGTTCCAGAACGCCAAACATAAAAATGTTGATAACTTTCGAAAAACACTTCAGACAGCTTAGATTTGATGTGCAACTACGAGAAACACCCTTTCTGCTATTGTGGGAGGTGAAAATTTCATGTTCTGAAGCTTTCCTGCAAAGTTATGGCACAATGCAGAAAACGCGTTTTCAGCCTGAAATAAGGTTGATTCCGGAACGCCAAACATAAGAATGTTGATAACTTTGGAAAAACACTTCAGACAGCTTAGATTTGATGTGCAACTACTAGAAAGACCCTTTTTGCTACAGTGGGATGTTAAAATTTCATGTTCTGAAGTCTCCCTGCAAAGTTATGGCACTATCCAGAAAACGCGTTTTTAGCCTGAGATAAGGTGGGTTCCAGAACGCCAAACATAAAAATGTTGATAACTTTGGAAAAACAATTTCGACAGCTTAGATTTGATGTGCAACTACTAGAAAGACGCATTCTGCTATAGTGGGAGGTGAAAATTTCATGTTCTGATGCTTCCCTGCAAAGTTATGGCAGAATGCGTAAATCGTGTTTTCAGCCTGAGATAAGGTCGATTCCGGAACGGCAAACATAAAAGTGTTAATAACTTTGGAAAAACACTTCAGACAGCTTAGATTTGATGTGCAAGTACTAGAAAGACCCTTTCTGGTATAGTGGGAGGTGAAAATTTCATGTTCTGAAGCTTGCCTGCAAAGTTATGGCACAATGCAGAAAACATGTTTTCAGCCTGAGATATGGTTGATTCCGGAACACCAAACATAAAAATGTTGATAACTTTGGAAAAACACTTCAAACAGCTTAGATTTGATGTGCAACTACTAGAAAGACCCTTTCTGCTATAGTGGGAGGTGAAAATTTCATATTCTGCAGCTTTCCTGCAAAGTTATGGCACAATGCAGAAAACGCGTTTTCAGCATGAGATAAGGTCGATTCAGGAACACCAAACATAAAAATGTTGAAAACTTTCGAAAAACACTTCAGACAGCTTAGATTTGATGTGCAACTACGAGAAAGACCCTTTCTGCTATAGTGGGAGGTGAAAATTTCATGTTCTGAAGCTTCCCTCCAAAGTTATGGCACAATGCAGAAAACGCGTTTACAGCCTGACATAAGGTGGGTTCCGGAACGCCAAACATAAAAATGTTGATAACTTTGGAAAAACACTTCAGACAGCTTAGATTTGATGTGCAACTGCTGGAAAGAGCCTTTCTGCTATAGTGGAAGTTGAAAATTTCATGTTCTGAAGCTTCCCTGCAAAGTTATGGCACATTGCAGAAAACGCGTTTACAGCCTGAGATAAGGTGGGTTCCGGAACGCCAAACGTAAAAATGTTGAAAGCCTTCGAAAAACACTTCAGACAGCTTAGATTTGATGTGCAAGTACGAGAAAGACCCTTTCTGCTATAGTGGGAGGTGAAAATTTCATGTTCTGAAGCTTCCCTGCAAAGTTATTGCACAATGCGTAAAACGCGTTTTCAGCCTGAGATGAGGACGATTCCGGAACGCCAAACATAAAAATGTTGATAACTTTGGAAAAACACATCAGACAGCTTAGATTTGATGTGCAACTACTAGAAATACTCTTTCTGCTCTAGTGGGACGTGAAAATTTCATGTTTTAAAGCTTCCCTGCAAAGTTATGGCACAATGCAGAAAACGCGTTTTCAGGCTGAGAAAAGGTGGGTTCCACAACGCCAAACATAAAAATGTTGATAACTTTGGAAATACACTTCAGACAGCTTAGATTTGATGCGCAACTACTAGAAAGACCCTTTCTGCTATATTGTTAGGTCAGAATTTCATGTTCTGAAGCTTCCCTGCAAAGTTATGGGACAATGCTGAAAACGATTTTTCATCCTGAGATAAGGTCGATTCCGGAACGCCAAACATAAAAATGTTGATAACTTTCGAAAAACACTTCAGACAGCTTAGATTTGTTGTGCAACTACTAGAAATACCCTTTCTGCTCTAGTGGGAGGTGAAAATTTCATGTTCTGAAGCTTCCCTGCAAAGTTATGGCACAATGCAGAAAACGCGTTTTCAGCCTGAAATAAGGTTGATTCCGGAACGCCAAACATAAGAATGTTGATAACTTTGGAAAAACACTTCAGACAGCTTAGATTTGATGTGCAACTACTAGAAAGACCCTTTTTGCTACAGTGGGATGTTAAAATTTCATGTTCTGAAGTCTCCCTGCAAAGTTATGGCACTATCCAGAAAACGCGTTTTTAGCCTGAGATAAGGTGGGTTCCAGAACGCCAAACATAAAAATGTTGATAACTTTGGAAAAACAATTTCGACAGCTTAGATTTGATGTGCAACTACTAGAAAGACGCATTCTGCTATAGTGGGAGGTGAAAATTTCATGTTCTGATGCTTCCCTGCAAAGTTATGGCAGAATGCGTAAATCGTGTTTTCAGCCTGAGATAAGGTCGATTCCGGAACGGCAAACATAAAAGTGTTAATAACTTTGGAAAAACACTTCAGACAGCTTAGATTTGATGTGCAAGTACTAGAAAGACCCTTTCTGGTATAGTGGGAGGTGAAAATTTCATGTTCTGAAGCTTGCCTGCAAAGTTATGGCACAATGCAGAAAACATGTTTTCAGCCTGAGATATGGTTGATTCCGGAACACCAAACATAAAAATGTTGATAACTTTGGAAAAACACTTCAAACAGCTTAGATTTGATGTGCAACTACTAGAAAGACCCTTTCTGCTATAGTGGGAGGTGAAAATTTCATATTCTGCAGCTTTCCTGCAAAGTTATGGCACAATGCAGAAAACGCGTTTTCAGCATGAGATAAGGTCGATTCAGGAACACCAAACATAAAAATGTTGAAAACTTTCGAAAAACACTTCAGACAGCTTAGATTTGATGTGCAACTACGAGAAAGACCCTTTCTGCTATAGTGGGAGGTGAAAATTTCATTTTCTGAAGCTTCCCTCCAAAGTTATGGCACAATGCAGAAAACGCGTTTACAGCCTGACATAAGGTGGGTTCCGGAACGCCAAACATAAAAATGTTGATAACTTTGGAAAAACACTTCAGACAGCTTAGATTTGATGTGCAACTGCTGGAAAGAGCCTTTCTGCTATAGTGGAAGTTGAAAATTTCATGTTCTGAAGCTTCCCTGCAAAGTTATGGCACATTGCAGAAAACGCGTTTACAGCCTGAGAAAAGGTGGGTTCCACAACGCCAAACATAAAAATGTTGATAACTTTGGAAATACACTTCAGACAGCTTAGATTTGATGCGCAACTACTAGAAAGACCCTTTCTGCTATATTGTTAGGTCAGAATTTCATGTTCTGAAGCTTCCCTGCAAAGTTATGGGACAATGCTGAAAACGATTTTTCATCCTGAGATAAGGTCGATTCCGGAACGCCAAACATAAAAATGTTGATAACTTTCGAAAAACACTTCAGACAGCTTAGATTTGTTGTGCAACTACTAGAAATACCCTTTCTGCTCTAGTGGGAGGTGAAAATTTCATGTTCTGAAGCTTCCCTGCAAAGTTATGGCACAATGCAGAAAACGCGTTTTCAGCCTGAGATAAGGTCGATTCCGGAACGCCAAAGATAAAAATGTTGATAACTCAGGAACAACTCTACAGACAGCTTAGATTTGATGTGCAACTACTAGAAATACCCTTTCTGCTGAAGTGGGAGGTGAAAATTTCATGTTCTGTAGCTTCCCTGCAAAGTTATGGCACAATGCATAAAACGCGTTTTCAGCCTGAGATAAGGTCGTTTCAGGAACGCCAAACATATAAGTGTTGATAACTTTGGAAAAACACTTCAGACAGCTTAGATTTGATGTGCAACTACTAGAAAGACCCTTTCTGCTATAGTGGGAGGTGAAAATTTCATGTTCTGGAGCTTACCTACAAAGTTTTGGCACAATGCAGAAAACGCGTTTTCAGCCTGAGATAAGGTGGGTTCCAGAACGCCAAACATAAAAATGTTGAAAACTTTCGAAAAACACTTCAGACAGCTTAGATTTGATGTGCAACTACGAGAAACACCCTTTCTGCTATCGTGGGAGTTGAAAATATCATGTTCTGAAGCTTCCCTGCAAAGTTATGGCACAATGCGTAAAATGCGTTTACAGCCTGAGATGAGGTTGATTTCAGAACCCCAAACATAAAAAAGTTGATAACTCAGGAAAAACTCTACAGACAGCTTAGATTTGATGTGCAACTACTAGAAAGACCCTTTCTGCTATAGTGGGAAGTTAAAATTTCATGTTCTGAAGCTTCCCTGCAAAGTTATGGCACAATGCGTAAAACGCGTTTTCAGCCTGATATGAGGTTGATTTCAGAACGGCAAACATAAAAATGTTGAGAACTTTAGAAAAACACATCAGACAGCTAAGATTTGATGTGCAACTACTAGAAAGACGCATTCTGCTATAGTGGGAGGTGAAAATTTCATGTTCTGAAGCTTCCCTGCAAAGTTATGGCAGAATGCGTAAATCGTGTTTTCAGCCTGAGATAAGGTCGATTCCGGAACGGCAGACATAAAAGTGTTGCTAACTTTGGAAAAACACTTCAGACAGCTTCGATTTGTTGTGCACCTACTAGAAAGACCCTTTCTGCTATAGTGGGAGGTGAAATTTTCATGTTCTGAAGCTTCCCTGCAAAGTTATGGCACAATGCAGAAAACTCGTGTTCAGCCTCACATAAGGTCAATTCCGGAACGCCAAACATAAAAATGTTAATAACTTTGGAAAAACACTTCAGACAGCTTAGATTTGATGTGCAAGTACTAGAAAGACCCTTTCTGCTATAGTGGGAGGTGAAAATTTCATGTTCTGAAGCTTCCCTCCAAAGTTATGGCACAATGCAGAAAACGCGTTTACAGCCTGAGATAAGGTGGGTTCCGGAACGCCAAACATAAAAATGTTGATAACTTTGGAAAAACACTTCAGACAGCTTAGATTTGATGTGCAAGTACTAGAAAGACCCTTTCTGCTATAGTGGAAGTTGAAAATTTCATGTTCTGAAGCTTCCCTGCAAGGTTATGGCACATTGCAGAAAACGCGTTTACAGCCTGAGATAAGGTGGGTTCCGGAACGCCAAACATAAAAATGTTGAAAGCCTTCGAAAAACACTTCAGACAGCTTAGATTTGATGCGCAACTACTAGAAAGACCCTTTCTGCTATATTGTTAGGTCAGAATTTCATGTTCTGAAGCTTCCCTGCAAAGTTATGGGACAATGCTGAAAACGATTTTTCATCCTGAGATAAGGTCGATTCCGGAACGCCAAACATAAAAATGTTGATAACTTTCGAAAAACACTTCAGACAGCTTAGATTTGTTGTGCAACTACTAGAAATAGTCTTTCTGCTCTAGTGGGAGGTGAAAATTTCATGTTCTGAAGCTTCCCTGCAAAGTTATGGCACAATGCAGAAAACGCGTTTTCAGCCTGAGATAAGGTCGATTCCGGAACGCCATAGATAAAAATGTTGATAACTCAGGAAAAACTCTACAGACAGCTTAGATTTGATGTGCAACTACTAGAAATACCCTTTCTGCTGAAGTGGGAGGTGAAAATTTCATGTTCTAAAGCTTCCCTGCAAAGTTATGGCACAATGCAGAAAACGCGTTTTAAGCGTGAGATGAGGTGAGTTCCGGAACGCCAAACATAAAAATGTTGATAACTTTGGAACAACTCATCAGACAGCTAAGATTTGATGTGCAACTACTGGAAAGACCCTTTCTGCTATAGTGGGAGGTGAAACTTTCATGTTCTGAAGCTTCCCTGCATAGTTATGGCACAATGCAGAAAACGCGTTTTCGGCCTGAGATAAGGTCGATTCAGGAACACCAAACATAAAAATGTTGAAAACTTTCGAAAAACACATCAGGCAGCTTAGATTTGATGTGCAACTACGAGAAAGACCCTTTCTTCTATAGTGGGAGGTGAAAATATCATGTTCTGAGGCTTTCCTGCAAAGTTATGGCAAATTGCGTAAAACGCGTTTTCAGCTTGAGATAAGGTTGATTCCGGAACGCCAAACATAAGAATGTTGATAACTTTGGAAAAACACTTCAGACAACTTAGATTTGATGTGCAACTACTAGAAATACCCCTTCTGATATAGTGGGAGGAGAAAATTTCATGTTCTGAAGTCTCCCTGCAAAGTTATGGCACAATGCAGAAAACGCGTTTTCAGCCTGAGATAAGGTGGGTTCCAGAACGCCAAACATAAAAATGTTGATAACTTTGGAAAAACACTTCAGACAGCTTAGATTTGATGTGCAACTACTAGAAATACCCTTTCTGCTATAGTGGGACGTGAAAATTTCATATTCTGAAGCTTCCCTGAAAAGTTTTGGCACAATGCAGAAAACGCGTTTTCATCCTGAGATAAGGTCGATTCCGGAACGCCAAACATAAAAATGTTGATAACTTTCGAAAAACACTTCAGACAGCTTAGATTTGTTGTGCAACTACTAGAAATACCCTTTCTGCTCTAGTGGGAGGTGAAAATTTCATGTTCTAAAGCTTCCCTGCAAAGTTATGGCACAATGCAGAAAACACGTTTTCTGCCTGAGATAAGGTCGATTCCGGAACGCCAAACATAAAAATGTTGATAACTCAGGAAAAACTCTACAGACAGCTTAGATTTGATGTGCAACTACTAGAAAGACCCTTTCTACTATAGCGGCAAGTGAATATTTCATGTTCTAAAGCTTCCCTGCAAAGTTATGGCACAATGCAGAAAACACGTTTTAAGCGTGAGATAAGGAGAGTTCCGGAACGCCAAACATAAAAATGTTGATAACTTTGGAACAACACATCAGACCGCTTAGATTTGATGTGCAACTACTAGAAAGACCATTTCTGCTATAGTGGGAGGTGAAAATTTCATGTTCTGAAGTTTCCCTGCAAAGTTATGGCACAATGCAGAAAATGCGTTTTCAATAAGGTGCGATCCTGAAAGCCAAACAAAAAAATGTTGATAACTTTCGAAAAGCACTTCAGACAGCTTAGATTTGTTGTGCAACTACTAGAAAGACCCTTTCTGCTATAGTGGGAGGTGAAAATTTCATATTCTGCAGCTTTCCTGCAAAGTGATGACACCATGCAGAAAACGCGTTTTCAGCCTGAGATAAGGTTGTTTCCGGAACGCCAAACATAAGAATGTTGATAACTTTGGAAAAATACTTCAGACAGGTTAGATTTGATGTGCAACTACTAGAAGGACCCTTTCTGCAATAGTGGCAGGTTAAAATTTCATGTTCTGAAGCTTCCCTCCAAAGTTATGGCGCAATGCAGAAAACGCGTTTACAGCCTGAGATAAGGTGGGTTCCGGAACGCCAATCATAAAAATGTTGATAACTCAGGAAAAACTCTACAGACAGCTTAGATTTGATGTGCAACTACTAGAAATACCCTTTCTGCTGAAGTGGGACGTGAAAATTTCATGTTCTAAAGCTTCCCTGCAAAGTTATGGCACAATGCAGAAAACGCGTTTTAAGCGTGAGATAAGGTGGGTTCCGGAACGGCAAACATAAAAATGTTGAAAACCTTCGAAAAACACTTTAGACAGCTTAGATTTGATGTGCAAGTACGAGAAAGACCCTTTCTGCTATAGTGGGAGGTGAAAATTTCATGTTCTGAAGCTTCCCTGCAAATTTATTGCACAATGCGTAAAACGCGTTTTCAGCCTGAGATAAGGACGATTCCGGAACGCCAAACATAAAAATGTTGATAACTTTGGAAAAACACATCAGACAGCTTAGATTTGATGTGCAACTACTAGAAAGACCCTTACTGCTATATTGGGAGGTGAAAATTTCATGTTCTGAAGCTTCCCTGCAAAGTTGTGGGACAATGCAGAAAATGATTTTTCATCCAGTGATTAGGTCGATTCCGGAACGCCAAACATAAAAATGTTGATAACTTTCGAAAAACACTTCAGACAGCTTAGATTTGATGTGCAACTACTAGAAATACCCTTTCTGCTCTAGTGGGACGTGAAAATTTCATGTTCTAAAGCTTCCTTGCAAAGTTATGGCACAATGCAGAAAACGCGTTTTCAGCCTGAGAAAAGGTGGGTTCCACAACGCCAAACATAAAAATGTTGATAACTTTGGAAATACACTTCAGACAGCTTAGATTTGATGCGCAACTACTAAAAAGTGTCATGGCTCCGCTTCCATGCTCCGAGTCCTGGTTTTGCTTCTCTCCCTCTGTTCCTTTGGCACACGGCTGGAGCCGATTACCACCTGATTACTCTCTTCAAGTACACCTGGGCTCCAGCAACGTGTGCCAGATCGTTTTGTCTTTGTTTCCTGCCACTTCTCCTAGTCCCTGTGTGTTTCCACGTTCCCTGTGGTGATTCCTGTGATTTTGGACTCCTCTCGATCCCCTGTGGTAACTCCCGGTTCTCGTGTCTCTCCCTGTGTTCGGCTTCTGCGGTTCTCGTGTCTCTCCCTGTGTTCGGCTTCTGCGGTTCTTGTGTCTCTCTCCCTGTGTTCGGCTTTTACTTCTGTGCGCTTGCTAGTTCTTTTGTTACATTGTTTAACCCTGCTGTCCTGAGTTAGTGTTTTTGGTTTCTTGATGTTTGCCGCGTGTTTCTTGGTTTTCTTTTGTAGTTTATTCTCGGTTTCATTTGTGATTTAAGTTCATTTAACTCCCGGTTCGGTGACGCTTTCTGTTTTGACTTTTTACTAATTTTTGTGCACTTCTGTTAGTTTCATTACTGTTTTTACACTCTGCGTTTCCTCTGTTTCTTCCCGGTTCGGTGACGCTTTCTGTTCTATGTTAGTTTGTTTAATTATTAAATATTATTTATAATTCCCTCCTGCCTCCTGTGCCTTCAACCATTTGCACTTGGGTCCTACACCACGTCTCCTATACGTGGCTTTAGCTCCCTCGTCCCTTCGTATTGTGACAGAAACGATCTGGCCCTAATTATGGACCCAGCAGTGGTGAAACGCTGGCAGGAGCAACTAGACACTCAGGCCACCAGGTTGAGTCATATTGAGAGGATGACTCTGTCTATTTCTGAGATGTTGGACTCCATGTCTGAGGCGGTTGCACGGCATTCCTCCCGCTCTGCTCTGTCCGGTGTTCCGCTTGCTTCTTCTGCTCTTCCGTCGGAGCCAATTCTGTCGGTTCCCGCCCGTGATTTTTTTTTTCTTCGTGACTCTTGTGTTTCCCCGTCTTCGCCTCCCGTGGACACCGGCGCGGCTCTCAAGCCGCCGCCTCCCGTGGTCTCCAGCGCTGCTCTCAAGCCGGCGCCTCCCGTGGTCTCCGGCGCTGCTCTCAAGCCGGCGCCTCCAATGGTCTCCGGCGCTGCTCTCCAGCCGGCGGCTCTCCAGCAGCCGCCTCCCGTGGTCTCCGGCGCAGCTCTCAAGCCGGTGCCTCCCGTGGTCTCCGGCGCAGCTCTCAAGCCGGCGCCTCCCGTGGTCTCCGGCGCTGCTCTCAAGCCGGCGTCTCCCGTGGTCTCCGGCGCTGCTCTCAAGCCGGCACCTCCCGTGGTCTCCGGCGCAGCTCTCCAGACCGTGGTCTCCGGCGCTGCTCTCCAGCCAGCGGCTCTCCAGCCAGCGGCTCTCCAGCCAGCGGCTCTCCAGCCGGCGCCTCGCCAGCCGGCGCCTCCCATGTTCTCCGGCGCGGCACTCAAGCCGGCGCCTCCCGTGTTCTCCGGCGCGGCTCTCAAGCCGGCGCCTCCCGTGTTCTCCGGCGCGGCTCTCCAGCCAGCGGCTCTCCAGCCGGCGCCTCGCCAGCCGGCGCCTCCCATGTTCTCCGGCGCGGCTCTCAAGCCGGCGCCTCTCGTGTTCTCCGGCGCGGCTCTCCAGCCGGCGTCTTCCCTGGTCTCCGGCGCGGCTCTCCAGCCGGCGCCTCCCGTGTTCTCCGGCGCGGCTCTCAAGCCGGCGCCTCCCGTGTTCTCCGGCGCGGCTCTCAAGCCGGCGCCTCCCGTGTTCTCCGGCGCGGCTCTCAAGCCGGCGCCTTCCCTGGTCTCCGGCGCGGCTCTCCAGCCGGCGCCTTCCCTGGTCTCCGGCGCGGCTCTCCAGCCGGCGCCTTCCCTGGTCTCCGGCGCGGCTCTCCAGCCGGCGCCTTCCCTGGTCTCCGGCGCGGTTCTCCAGCCAGCGCCTCCCCTGTTCTCCAGCGCGGCTCTCCAGCCGGCGCCTCCCCTGGTCAGGCCGCTGCCTCCCAAAAACTCCGGCGCGGTTCCCAAGCCGTCGCCTCCCGAACCTTCCTGCACGGCTCCCAGGCCGTCTCCTCCCGAGGGCCCCTACGCGGTTCCCAGGCCGTCTCCTCCCGAGGGCCCCTACGCGGCTCCCAAGCCGCCGTCTCCCGAACCCTCCTGTGCGGCTCCCAGGCCGCCGTCTCCTGACGATTCCAGCGGGGCTCCCAAGCCGCCGCCGCCCAACGACTCCAGCGGGGCTCCCAAGCCGCCGCCGCCCAAAGACTCCTGCACGACTCTCAAGCGGCCGCCTCCCGAGGACTTCTGCGCCGCTCTGAAGCTGCCGCCTCGCAAACGTTCCTGCACGGCTCTCAAGCTGCCGCCGCCTCCCGACGACACCAGCGGGGCTCCCAAGCCGCCGCCTCCCGACGTCTCCAGCGGGGCTCCCAAGCCGCCGCCGCCTCGCCCTCCCGACGTCTCCAGCGTGGCTCCCAAGCCGCCGCCGCCTCGCCCTCCCGACGTCTCCAGCGTGGCTCCCAAGTCGCCGCCGCCGCGGCCTCCCGACGTCTCCAGCGTGACCTCCAAGCCGCCGCCGCCGCGGCCTCCCGACGTCTCCAGCGTGACCTCCAAGCCGCCGGCGCCGCGGCCTCCCGACGTCTCCAGCGTGACCTCCAAGCCGCCGGCGCCGCGGCCTCCCGACGTCTCCAGCGTGACCCCCAAGCCGCCGCCACGGCCTCCCGAAGACCCCAGCTGTGACTTCCCACCCGCCACCTCCCCAGGACCCCAGCTTGTCTTACGGGTCGCTGCAGCCCGGCTCTTCCAGTCGCTCCAATGGGCCTCCTCCTCCCCTCGTCTACGACGACCGTCCATCCAGGACTGGTAGAACACCAAGAGGTGTTCTTTAAGGGGGGGGTACTGTCATGGCTCCGCTTCCAGGCTCCGAGTCCTGGTTTTGCTTCTCTCCCTCTGTTCCTTTGGCACACGGCTGGAGCCGATTACCACCTGATTACTCTCTTCAAGTACACCTGGGCTCCAGCAACGTGTGCCAGATCGTTGTGTCTTTGTTTCCTGCCACTTCTCCTAGTCCCTGTGTGTTTCCACGTTCCCTGTGGTGATTCCTGTGATTTTGGACTCCTCTCGATCCCCTGTGGTAACTCCCGGTTCTCGTGTCTCTCCCTGTGTTCGGCTTCTGCGGTTCTCGTGTCTCTCCCTGTGTTCGGCTTCTGCGGTTCTCGTGTCTCTCCCTGTGTTCGGCTTCTGCGGTTCTTGTGTCTCTATCCCTGTGTTCGGCTTTTACTTCTGTGCGCTTGCTAGTTCTTTTGTTACATTGTTTAACCCTGCTGTCCTGAGTTAGTGTTTCTGGTTTCTTGCTGTTTGCCGCGTGTTTCTTAGTTTTCTTTTGTAGTTTATTCTCGGTTTCATTTGTGATTTAAGTTCATTTAACTCCCGGTTCGGTGACGCTTTCTGTTTTGACTTTTTACTAATTTTTGTGCACTTCTGTTAGTTTCATTACTGTTTTTACACTCTGTGTTTGCTCTGTTTCTTCCCGGTTCGGTGACGCTTTCTGTTCTATGTTAGTTTGTTTAATTATTAAATATTATTTATAATTCACTCCTGCCTCCTGTGCCTACAACCATTTGCACTTGGGTCCTACACCACGTCTCCAATACGTGGCTTTAGCTCCCTCGTCCCTTCATATCGTGACAAAAAGACCCTTTCTGCTATATTGTTAGGTCAGAATTTCATGTTCTGAAGCTTCCCTGCAAAGTTATGGGACAATGCAAAAAACGATTTTTCATCCTGAGATAAGGTCGATTCCGGAACGCCAAACATAAAAATGTTGATAACTTTCAAAAAACACTTCAGACAGCTTAGATTTGTTGTGCAACTACTAGAAAGACCCTTTCTGCTATAGTGGGAGGTGAAAATATCATGTTCTGAGGCTTTCCTGCAAAGTTATGGCAAATTGCGTAATACGCGTTTTCAGCTTGAGATAAGGTTGATTCCGGAACGCCAAACATAAGAATGTTGATAACTTTGGAAAAACACTTCAGACAACCTAGATTTGATGTGCAACTACTAGAAATACCCTTTCTGATATAGTGGGAGGAGAAAATTTCATGTTCTGAAGTCTCCCTGCAAAGTTATGGCACAATGCAGAAAACGCGTTTTCAGCCTGAGATAAGGTGGGTTCCAGAACCCCAAACATAAAAATGTTGATAACTTTGGTAAAACACTTCAGACAGCTTAGATTTGATGTGCAACTACTAGGAAGACCCTTTCTGCTATAGTTGGAGGTGAAAATTTCATGTTCTAAAGCCTCATTGCAAAGTTATGGCACAATGCAGAAAACGCGTTTTCAGCCTGAGATAAGGTGGATACCAGAACGCCAAACATAAAAATGTCGATAACTTTGGAAATACACTTCAGACAGCTTAGATTTGATGTGCAACTACTAGAAAGACCCTTTCTGCTATAGTGGGAGGTGAAAATTTCATATTCTGAAGCTTCCCTGATAAGTTTTGGCACAATACAGAAAACGCGTTTTCATCCTGAGATAAGGTCGATTCCGGAACGCCAAACATAAAAATGTTGATAACTTTCGAAAAACACTTCAGACAGCTTAGATTTGTTGTGCAACTACTAGAAATACCCTTTCTGCTCTAGTGGGAGGTGAAAATTTCATGTTCTAAAGCTTCCCTGCAAAGTTATGGCACAATGCAGAAAACACGTTTTCTGCCTGAGATAAGGTCGATTCCGGAACGCCAAACATAAAAATGTTGATAACTCAGGAAAAACTCTACAGACAGCTTAGATTTGATGTGCAACTACTAGAAAGACCCTTTCTACTATAGCGGCAAGTGAATATTTCATGTTCTAAAGCTTCCCTGCAAAGTTATGGCACAATGCAAAAAACACGTTTTAAGCGTCAGATAAGGAGAGTTCCGGAACGCCAAACAAAAAAAAATGTTGAAAACTTTCGAAAAACACTTCAGACAGCTTAGATTTGATGTGCAACTACGAGAAAGACCCTTTCTGCTCTAGTGGGAGGTGAAAATTTCATGTTCAAAAGCTTCCCTGCAAAGTTATGGCACAATGCGTAAAACGCGTTTTCAGCCTGAGATGAGGTTGATTTCAGAACGCCAAACATAAAAATGTTGATAACTCAGGAAAAACTCTACAGACAGCATAGAATTGATGTGCAACTACTAGATATACCCTTTCTGCTCTAGTGGGAGGTGAAAATTTCATGTTCTAAAGCTTCCCTGCAAAGTTATGGCATAATGCAGAAAACACGTTTTCAGCCTGAGATATGGTCGATTCCGGAACGCCTAACATAAAAATTTTGAAAACTTTGGAAAAACATTTCAGACATCTTAGATTTGATCTGCAACTACTAGAAAGACTCTTTCTGCTATAGTGGGAGGTGAAAATTTCATGTTCTGAAGCTTTATGCTAAGTTATGGCACAATGCGTAAAACGCGTTTTCAGCCTGAGATAAGGTCGATTCCGGAACGCCAAACATGAAAATGTTGACAACTTTGGAAAAACACTTCAGACAGCTTAGATTTCACGTGCAACTACTAGAAAGACCCTTTCTGCCATTGTGGGAGGTGAAAATTTCATGTTCTGAAGCTTCACGGCAAAGTTATGGCACCATGCGTAAAACGCGTTTACAGCCTGAGATAAGGTCGATTCCGGAATGCCAAACATAAAACTGTTGATAATTTTGGAAAAACACTTCAGACAGCTTAGATTTGATGTGCAACTACTAGAAAGACCCTTTCTGCCATTGTGGGAGGTGAAAATTTCATGTTCTAAAGCTTTATGCAAAGTTATGGCACAATGCGTAAAACGCGTTTTCAGCCTGAGATAAGGTGGGTTCCCGAAGGCCAAACAAAAAAATTTTGAAAATTTTGGGAAAACACTTCAGACAGCTTAGATTTCATGTGAAATTATTAGAAAGACCCTTTCTGCTGTAGTGGGAGGTGAAAATTTCATGTTCTGAAGCTTCCCTGCAAAGTTATGCCACAATGCAGGAAACGCGTTTTCAGCCTGAGATAAGGTGGGTTCCGGAACGCCAAACATAAAAATGTTGATAACTGTAGAAAAACACTTCAAGACAGCTTAGATTTGATGTGCAACTACGAGAAAGACCCTTTCTGCTATAGTGGGAGGTGAAAATATCATGTTCTGAAGCTTCCCTGCAAAGTTATGGCACAATGCGTAAAACGCGTTTTCAGCCAGAGATGAGGTTGATTTCAGAACACCAAACATAAAAATGTTGAGAACTTTGGAAGAACACTTCAGACAGCTAAGATTTGATGAGCAACTACTAGAAAGACCCTTTCTGCTACAGTGGGAAATGAAAATTTCATGTTCTGAAGCTTTCCTGCAAAGCTATGCCACAATGCCGGAAACGCGTTTTCAGCCTGAGATAAGGTCGATTCCAGAACTCCAAACATAAAAATGTTGATAACTTCGGAAAAACACTTCAAACAGCTCAGATTTGATGTGCAACTACGAGAAAGACCCTTTCTGCTATAGTGGGAGGTGAAAATATCATGTTCTGAAGCTTCCCTGCAAAGTTATGGCACAATGCGTAAAACGCGTTTTCAGCCTGAGATGAGGTTGATTTCAGAACACCAAACATAAAAATGTTGAGAACTTTGGAAGAACACTTCAAACAGCTCAGATTTGATGTGCAACTACGAGAAAGACCCTTTCTGCTATAGTGGGAGTTGAAAATATCATGTTCTGAAGCTTCCCTGCAAAGTTTTGGCACAATGCGTAAAACGCGTTTTCAGCCTGAGATGAGGTTGATTTCAGAACGCCAAACATAAAAATGTTGATAACTCATGAAAAACTCTACAGACAGCTCAGATTTGATCTGCAACTACGAGAAAGACCCTTTCAGCTAAAGTCGGAGGTGAACATTTCATGTTCTGAGGCTTTCCTGCAAAGTTATGGCAAATTGCGTAAAACGCGTTTTCAGCCTGAGACAAGGTTGTTTCTGGAACGCCAAACACAAAAATGGTGATAACTTTGGAAAAACACTTCAAACAGCTTTGATTTGACGTGCAACTACTAGAAAGACCCTTTCTGCTATAGTGGGAGGCGAACATTTCATTTTCTGAAGCTTCCCTGCAAAGTTATGGCACAATGCAGAAAACGCGTTTTGGGCCTGAGATAAGGTCGATTCAGGAACACCAAACATAAAAATCTTGAAAACTTTGGAAAAACACTTCAGACAGCTTAGATTTGATGTGCAACTACGAGAAAGACCCTTTTGCTATAGTGGGAGGTGAAAATATCATGTTCTGAAGCTTCCCTGCGAAGTTATGGCACAATGCGTAAAACGCGTTTTCAGCCTGAGATGAGGTTGATTTCAAAACGCCAAACATAAAAATGTTGATAACTCAGGAAAAACTCTACAGACAGCTTAGATTTGATGTGCAACTACTAGAAATACCCTTTCTGCTCTAGTGGGAGGTGAAAATTTCATGTTCTAAAGCTTCCCTGCAAAGTTATGGCACAATGCAGAAAACACGTTTTCAGCCTGAGATAAGGTCGATTCCGGAACGCCTAACATAAAAATTTTGAAAACTTTGGAAAAACATTTCAGACATCTTAGATTTGATCTGCAACTTCTAGAAAGACCCTTTCTGCTATAGTGGGAGGTGAAAATTTCATGTTCTGAAGCTTTATGCTAAGTTATGGCACAATGCGTAAAACGCGTTTTCAGCCTGAGATAAGGTCGATTCCGGAACGCCAAACATGAAAATGTTGACAACTTTGGAAAAACACTTCAGACAGCTTAGATTTCACGTGCAACTACTAGAAAGACCCTTTCTGCCATTGTGGGAGGTGAAAATTTCATGTTCTGAAGCTTCACGGCAAAGTTATGGCACCATACGTAAAACGCGTTTACAGCCTGAGATAAGGTCGATTCCGGAATGCCAAACATAAAACTGTTGATAATTTTGGAAAAACACTTCAGACAGCTTAGATTTGATGTGCAACTACTAGAAAGACCCTTTCTGCCATTGTGGGAGGTGAAAATTTCATGTTCTAAAGCTTTATGCAAAGTTATGGCACAATGCGTAAAACGCGTTTTCAGCCTGAGATAAGGTGGGTTCCCGAAGGCCAAACAAAAAAATTTTGAAAATTTTGGGAAAACACTTCAGACAGCTTAGATTTCATGTGAAATTATTAGAAAGACCCTTTCTGCTGTAGTGGGAGGTGAAAATTTCATGTTCTGAAGCTTCCCTGCAAAGTTATGCCACAATGCAGGAAACGCGTTTTCAGCCTGAGATAAGGTGGGTTCCGGAACGCCAAACATAAAAATGTTGATAACTGTAGAAAAACACTTCAAGACAGCTTAGATTTGATGTGCAACTACGAGAAAGACCCTTTCTGCTATAGTGGGAGGTGAAAATATCATGTTCTGAAGCTTCCCTGCAAAGTTATGGCACAATGCGTAAAACGCGTTTTCAGCCAGAGATGAGGTTGATTTCAGAACACCAAACATAAAAATGTTGAGAACTTTGGAAGAACACTTCAGACAGCTAAGATTTGATGAGCAACTACTAGAAAGACCCTTTCTGCTACAGTGGGAAATGAAAATTTCATGTTCTGAAGCTTTCCTGCAAAGCTATGCCACAATGCCGGAAACGCGTTTTCAGCCTGAGATAAGGTTGATTTCAGAACACCAAACATAAAAATGTTGAGAACTTTGGAAGAACACTTCAAACAGCTCAGATTTGATGTGCAACTACGAGAAAGACCCTTTCTGCTATAGTGGGAGGCGAACATTTCATTTTCTGAAGATTCCCTGCAAAGTTATGGCACAATGCAGAAAACGCGTTTTCGGCCTGAGATAAGGTCGATTCAGGAACACCAAACATAAAAATCTTGAAAACTTTGGAAAAACACTTCAGACAGCTTAGATTTGATGTGCAACTACGAGAAAGACCCTTTTGCTATAGTGGGAGGTGAAAATATCATGTTCTGAAGCTTCCCTGCGAAGTTATGGCACAATGCGTAAAACGCGTTTTCAGCCTGAGATGAGGTTGATTTCAAAACGCCAAACATAAAAATGTTGATAACTCAGGAAAAACTCTACAGACAGCTTAGATTTGATGTGCAACTACTAGAAATACCCTTTCTGCTCTAGTGGGAGGTGAAAATTTCATGTTCTAAAGCTTCCCTGCAAAGTTATGGCACAATGCAGAAAACACGTTTTCAGCCTGAGATAAGGTCGATTCCGGAACGCCTAACATAAAAATTTTGAAAATTTTGGAAAAACATTTCAGACATCTTAGATTTGATCTGCCACTTCTAGAAAGACCCTTTCTGCTATAGTGGGAGGTGAAAATTTCATGTTCTGAAGCTTTATGCTAAGTTATGGCACAATGCGTAAAACGCGTTTTCAGCCTGAGATAAGGTCGATTCCGGAACGCCAAACATGAAAATGTTGACAACTTTGGAAAAACACTTCAGACAGCTTAGGTTTCACGTGCAACTACTAGAAAGACCCTTTCTGACATTGTGGGAGGTGAAAAATTAATGTTCTGAAGCTTCCTTGCAAAGTTATGGCACAATGCGTAAAACATGTTTTCAGCAGGAGATAAGGTGGGTTTCGGAACGCCAAACATAAAAATGTTGACAACTTTGGAAAAACACGTCAGACAGCTTAGATTTGAAGTGTAACTACTAGAAATACCCTTTCTGCTATAGTGGGAGGTGAAAATTTCATGTTCTGAAGCTTCCCTGCAAAATTATGGCACAATGCAGAAAACGCATTTTCAGCCTGATATAAGGTGGGTTCAGGAACGAGAAACATAAAAATGTTGATAACTTTGGAAAAACACCAGACAGCTTAGATTTGAAGTGTAACTACTAGAAATACCCGTTCTGCTATAGTGGGATGTGAAATTTTTATGTTCTGAAGCTTCCTTGCAAAGTTATGGCACAATTCGTAAAACGCGTTTTCAGCCTGACATAAGGTCGATTCCGGAATGGGAAACATAAAAAAAGTTGATAACTTTGTAAAAACACTTCAGACAGCTTAGATTTGATGTGCAACTACTAGAAAGACCCTTTCTACTATACCGGCAGGTGAAAATTTCATGTTCTGAGGCTTCCCTGCAAAGTTATGGCACAATGCAAAAAACACGTTTTCAGACTGAGATAAGGTGGGTTCCAGAACGCCAAACATAAAAATGTTGATAACTTTGGAAAAACATTTCAGACAGCTTAGATTTGATCTGCAACTACTAGAAAAACCCTTTCTGCTATAGTGGGAGGTGAACATTTCATGTTCTGAAGCTTCCCTGAGAAGTTATGGCACAATGCGTAAAACGCGTTTTCAGGCTGAGATAAGGTCGATTCCGGAACGCCAAACATTAAAATGTTGATAACTTTGGAAAAACACTTCAGACAGCTTAGATTTGATGTGCAACTACTAGAAAGACCCTTTCTGCTATAGTTGGACGTGAACATTTCATGTTCTGAAGTTTCCCTGCAAAGTTATGGGACAATGCAGAAAACGATTTTTCATCCTGAGATAAGGTCGATTCCGGAACGCAAAACATAAAAATGTTGATAACTTTCGGAAAACATTTCAGACAGCTTAGATTTGATGTGCAACTACTAGAAAGACCCCTACTGCTATAGTGGGAGGTGAAAATTCGATGTTCTGAAGCTTCCCTGCAAAGTTATGGCACAATGCAGAAAACGCGTTTTCAGCCTGAAAAAAGGTGGGTTCCGGAACGCCTAACTTAAAAATGTTGATAACTTTGGAAAACCACTTCAGACAGCTTAGATTTGATGTGCAACTACTACAAAGACAATTTCTGCTATAGTGGTAGGTGAAACTTTCGAGTTCTGAAGCTTTCCTTCAAAGTTATGGCACAATGCAAAAAACGCGTTTTCAGCCTGAGATAAGATGTTTTCCGGAACGCCAAAAATAAAAATGTTGATAACTTTGGAAAAACACATCAGACAGCTTATATTTGATGTGCAACTACTCGAAAGACCCTTTCTGCTATAGTGGGAGGTGAAACGTTCATGTTCTGAAGCTTTCCTTCAAAGTTATGGCACAATGCAGAAAATGCGTTTTCAGCCTGAGATAAGGTGGGTTCCGGAACGCCAAACATAAAAATGTTGATAACTTTGGAAAAACACTTCAGACAGCTTAGATTTGATGTGCAACTACTAGAAAGACCCTATCTGCTATAGTGGGAGGCGAACATTTCATGTTCTGTAGCTTCCCTGAAAAGTTATGGCACAATGCAGAAAACGCGTTTTCAGCCTGAGATAAGGTAGGTTCCGAAACGTCAAACACAAAAATGTTGAAAACTTTGGAAAAAACATTTCAGACAGCTTAGATTTGATGTGCAACTACTAGAAAGACCCTTTCTGCTATAGTGGAAGGTGAAAATTTCATGTTCTGAAGATTCCCATCAAAGTTATGGCACAAAGCAGAAAACGCGTTTACAGCCTGAGATAGTGTGGGTTTCAGAACGCCAAACATAAAAATGTTGATAACTTTGGAAAAACACTTCAGAGAGCTTAGATTTGATGTGTAACTACTGGAAAGACCCTTACTGCTATAGTGGGAGGTGAAACTTTCATGTTCTGAAGCTTTCCTTCAAAGTTATGGCACAATGCAAAAAACGCGTTTTCAGAATGAGACAAGGTGGCTTCCGGAACGCCAAACATAAAAATGTTGATAACTTTCGAAAAACACTTCAGACAGCTTAGATTTGATGTGCAACTACTACAAAGACCCTGTCTGTCATAGTGGGAGTTGAAAATTTCATGTTCTGAAGCTTCCCTGCAAAGTTATGGCACAATGCAGAAAACGCGTTTTCAGCCTGAGATAAGGTGGGTTCCGGAACGCCAAACATAAAAATGTTGATAACTTTGGAAAAAACATTTCAGACAGCTTAGATTTGATGTGCAACTACTAGAAAGACCCATTCTGCTACAGTGGGGGGTTAAAATTTCATGTTCTGAAGCGTCCCTGCAAAGTTATGGGACAATGCGGAAAACGCGTTTTCAGCCCGAGATAAGGTCGTTTCCGGAACGCCAAACATAAACATGTTGATGGCTTTCGAAAAACACTTCAGACAACTTAGATTTGATGTGCAATTACTGGATAGACCCTGTCTGTTATAGTGGGAGTTGAAACTTTCATGTTCTGAAGCTTCCCTGCAAAGTTAAGGAACAATGCAGAAAACGCGTTTTCAGCCTGAGTTAAGGTGGGTTCCGGAACGCCAAACATAAATATGTTAATAACTTTGGAAAAACACTTCAGACAGCTTAGATTTGATGTGCAAGTACGAGAAAGACCCTTTCTGCTACAGTGGGAGGATAAAATTTCATGTTCTGAAGCTTCCCTGCAAAGTTATGGCACAATGCAGAAAACGTGTTTTCAGCCTGAGGTAAGGTGGGTTCCGGAACGCCAAACATAAAAATGATGATAACTTTGGGAAAAACATTTCAGACAGCTTAGATTTGAAGTGCAACTACTAGAAAGACCCTTTATGCTATAGTGGGATGTGAAAATTTCATGTTCTGAAGCTTCCTTGCAAATTTATGGCACAATGCAAAAAACGTGTTTTTAGCCTATGATAATGTGGGTTCCGGAACGCCAAACGTAAAAATGTTGATAGTTTTCAAGAAACACTTCAGACAACTTATATTTGATGTGCAACTACTAGAAAGACCCTGTCTGTTATAGTGGGAGGTCAGAATTTCATGTTCTGAAGGTTCCCTGCAAAGTTATGGGACAATGCAGAAAATGGTTTTTCATCCTGAGATAAGGTCGATTCCGGAAAGCCAAACATTAAAATGTTGATAACTTTGGAAAAACACTTCAGACAGCTTAGATTTGATGTGCAACTGCTGGAAAGAGCCTTTCTGCTATAGTGGAAGTTGAAAATTTCATGTTCTGAAGCTTCCCTGCAAAGTTATGGCACAATGCAGAAAACGCGTTTTCAGCCTGAGATAAGGTGGGTTCCAGAACGCCAAACATAAAAATGTTGATAACTTTGGAAAAACACTTCAGACAGCTTAGATTTGATGTGTTACTACTAGAAAGACCCTTTCTGCAATAGTGGGAGGTGAAAATTTCATGTTCTAAAGGTTCCCTGCAAAGTTATGGCACAATGCGTAAAATGCGTTTTAAGCCTGAGATAAGGTCGATTCCGGAACGCCAAACATAAAAATGTTGATAACTTTGGAAAAACACTTCAGACAGCTTAGATTTGATGTGCAACGACTAGGAAGACCCTTTCTGCTATAGTGGGATGTCAAAATTTCATGTTATGAAGCTTCCCTCAAAAGTTATGGGACAATGCAGAAAACGTGTTTTCAGCCTCAGATAAGGTCGATTCTGGAACGCCAAACTTAAAAATGTTGATAACTTTGGAAAAACACTTTAGACAGCTTAGATTTGATGTGCAACTACTAGAAAGACCCTTTCTGCTATAGTGGGACGTGAAAATTTCATGTTCTGAAGCTTCCCTGCAAAGTTATGGCACAATGCAGAAAACGCGTTTTCAGCCTGAGATAAGGTGGGTTCCACAACGCCAATCATAAAAATGTTGATAACTTTGGAAATACACTTCAGACAGCTTAGATTTGATGTGCAACTACTAGAAATACCCTTTCTGCTATAGTGGGAGGAGAAAATTTCATGTTCTGAAGTCTCCCTGCAAAGTTATGGCACAATGCAGAAAACGCGTTTTCAGCCTGAGATAAGGTGGGTTCCAGAACACCAAACATAAAAATGTTGATAACTTTGGAAAAACACTTCAGACAGCTTAGATTTGATGCGCAACTACTAGAAAGACCCTTTCTGCTATATTGGGAGGTCAGAATTTCATGTTCTGAAGCTTCCCTGCAAAGTTATGGGACAATGCAGAAAACGATTTTTCATCCTGAGATAAGGTCGATTCCGGAAAGCTAAACATAAAAATGTTGATAACTTTGGAAAAACACTTCAGACAGCTTAGATTTGATGTGCAACTGCTGGAAAGAGCCTTTCTGCTATAGTGGGAGGTGAAAATTTCATGTTCTAAAGCTTCCCTGCAAAGTTATGGCACAATGCGTAAAACGCGTTTTCAGCCTGAGATGAGGTTGATTTCAGAACGCCAAACATAAAAATGTAGATAACTTTGGAAAAACACTTCAGACAGCTTAGATTTGATGTGCAACGACTAGAAAGACCCTTTCTGCTATAGTGGGATGTCAAAATTTCATGTTATGAAGCTTCCCTCGAAAGTTATGGGGCAATGCAGAAAACGTGTTTTCAGCCTCAGATAAGGTCGATTCTGGAACGCCAAACTTAAAAATGTTGATGACTTTGGAAAAACACTTTAGACAGCTTAGATTTGATGTGCAACTACTAGAAAGACCCTTTCTGCTATAGTGGGAGGTGAACATTTCATGTTCTGAAGCATCCCTGAGAAGTTATGGCATAATGCAGAAAATGCGTTTTCAGCCTGAGATAAGTTGGGTTCCGAAACGCCAAACTTAAAAATGTTGCTAACTTTGGAACAACATTTCAGACAGATTAGATTTGATGTGCAACTACTAGAAAGTCCCTTTCTGCTATAGTGGGAGGTGAAAATTTCATGTTCTAAAGGTTCCCTGCAAAGTTATGGCACAATGCGTAAAACGCGTTTTAAGCCTGAGATAAGGTCGATTCCGGAACGCCAAACATAAAAATATCAATAACTTTGGAAAAACACTTCAGACAGCTTAGATTTGATGTGCAACTACTAGAAAGACCCTTTCTGCTATAGTGGGATGTCAAAATTTCATGTTATGAAGCTTCCCTCGAAAGTTATGGGACAATGCAGAAAACGCATTTTCATCCTGAGATTAGGTCGATTCCGGAACGCCAAACATAAAAATGTTGATAAGTTTCGAAAAACACTTCAAACAGCTTAGATTTGATGTGCAACTACTAGAAAGACCCTTTCTGCTATATTGGGGGGTCAAAATTTCATGTTCTGAAGCTTCCCTGCAAAGTTATGGGACAATGCAGAAAACGATTTTTCATCCTGTGATAAGGTCGATTCCGGAACGCCAAACATAGGAATGTTGATAACTTTGGAAAAACACTTCAAACAGCTTAGATTTGATGTGCAACTACTAGAAAGACCCTTTCTGCAATAGTGGGAGGTGAAAATTTCATGTTCTGAACCTTCCCTGCAAAGTTATGGCACAATGCAGAAAACGCGTTTTCAGCCTGAGATAAGGTGGGTTCCACAATGCCAATCATAAAAATGTTGATAACTTTGGAAATACACTTCAGACAGCTTAGATTTGATGTGCAACTACTAGAAAGACCCTTTCTGCTATAGTTGGAGGTGAAAATTTCATGTTCTGAAGTTTCCATGCAAAGTTATGGCACAATGCAGAAAACACGTTTTCAGTCTGAGATAAGGTCGATTCAAGAAAGCCAAACATAAAAATGTTGATAACTTTGGAAAAACACTTCAGACAGCTTAGATTTGATGCGCAACTACTAGAAAGACCCTTTCTGCTATATTGGGAGGTCAGAATTTCATGTTCTGAAGCTTCCCTGCAAAGTTATGGGACAATGCAGAAAACGATTTTTCATCCTGAGATAAGGTCGATTCCGGAAAGCCAAACATAAAAATGTTGATAACTTTGGAAAAACACTTCAGACAGCTTAGATTTGATGTGCAACTGCTGGAAAGAGCCTTTCTGCTATAGTGGAAGATGAAAATTTCATGTTCTGAAGCTTCCCTGCAAAGTTATGGCACATGGCAGAAAACGCGTTTTTAGCCCGAGATAAGGTCGATTCCGGAACGCCAAACATAAAAATGTTGATAACTTTCGAAAAACACTTCAGACAGCTTAGATTTGTTGTGCAACTACTAGAAATGCCCTTTCTGCTCTAGTGGGAGGTGAAAATTTCATGTTCTAAAGCTTCCCTGCAAAGTTATGGCACAATGCAGAAAACGCGTTTTAAGCGTGAGATAAGGAGAGTTCCGGAACGCCAAACATAAAAATGTTGATAACTTTGGAACAACACATCAGACAGCTTAGATTTGATGTGCAACTACTAGAAAGACCATTTCTGCTATAGTGGGAGGTGAAAATTTCATGTTCTGAAGCTTCCCTGCAAAGTTATGGCACAATGCAGAAAACGCGTTTTCGGCCTGAGATAAGGTCGATTCAGAACACCAAACAAAAAAATGTTGAAAACTTTCAAAAAACACTTCAGACAGCTTAGATTTGATGTGCAACTACGAGAAAGACCCTTTCTGCTATAGTGGGAGGTGAAAATATCATGTTCTGAAGCTTCCCTGCAAAGTTATGGCACAATGCGTAAAACGCGTTTTCAGCCTGAGATGAGGTAGATTTCAGAACACCAAACATAAAAATGTAGATAACTTTGGAAAAACACTTCAGACAGCTTAGATTTGATGTGCAACTACTAGAAAGCCACATTCTGTTATAGTGGGAGGTGAAAATTTCATGTTCTGAAGCTTTCCTGCAAAGTTATGGCAAATTGCGTAAAACGCGTTTTCAGCCTGAGATAAGGTTGTTTCTGGAACGGCAAACATAAAAATGGTGTTAACTTTGGAAAAACACTTCAAACAGCTTAGATTTGATGTGCAACTACTAGAAAGACCCATTCTGCTATAGTGGGAGGTGAAAATTTCATGTTCTGAAGCTTCCCTGCAAAGTTATGGCACAATGCAGAAAACGCGTTTTCAGCCTGAGATAAGGTGGGTTCCAGAACGCCAAACATAACAATGTTGATAACTTTGGAAAAACACTTCAGACAGCTTAGATTTGATGTGCAACTACTAGAAAGACCCTTTCTGCTATAGTGGGAGTTGAAAATTTCATGTTCTGAAGCTTTCCTGCAAAGTTATGGCACAATGCGTAAAACGTGTTTTCAGCCTGAGATAAGGTTGATTCCGGAACGCCAAACATTAGAATGTTGGTAACTTTGGAAAAACACTTCAGACAGCTTAGATTTGATGTGCAACTACTAGAAAGACCCTTTCTGCTATAGTTCAGAATCAGAATCAAATTTATTGCCATGGTCAGTGGGGAGCCCATTGACTAGGAAAGTGCCTTGGAATAAAGTGCAACAAAAAACAAATAAAATAGAATAAATAGAATAACATTACAACAAGGCTGTTCATGAATTTAACAGTCTGACGGCCGAGGGAAAGAAGCTGTTCCTGTGACGGGAGGTTCTGGTCTGGATGGACCGTAGCCTCCTGCCAGAGGGAAGAGGAACAAACAGTCCATGTCCAGGGTGAGAAGGGTCGGCTCTGATCCGACCTGCACGTCTCTGGGTCCTAGAGGCATACAGGTCATGAAGACGTGGCAGGCTGCAACCGATCACCTTCTCAGCAGAACGTACGATGCGCTGCAGTCTGCTCTTGTCCCTGGAGGTGGCACTGTTGTACCAGACGGTGATAGAGGAGGTGAGGATGGACTGGATGATGGCCGTGTAGAACTCCACCAGCAACTTCGTCGGCAGTCGTAGTTTTCGTAGCTGCCTCAGAAAGGACATTCTCTGCTGGGCCTTCCTGATGAGGGACCTGATGGTTGGCTCCCATTTGAGGTCCTCAGTGATGGTGGTTCCCAGGAAGCAGAAGGAGTCCACAATAGGAATGGGTAAACCAGCCGACATGAGAGGGGACGGAGGAGCTGTTACTCTCCTGAAGTCCATGATCATCTCCACTGTCTTCTGAGCGTTGAGCTCCAGGTTGTTGTTGCTGCACCAGGACACCAGCCGCTCCACCTCTCTCCTGTAAGCCGACTCATCTCCATCTGAGATGAGCCCGATGATGGTGGTGTCGTCCGCAAACTTGATCAGCTTCACGGACTCGTGGCTGGAGGTGCAGCAGTTAGTGTACAGGGAGAAGAGCCATGGAGAGAGAACACAGCCCTGAGGAGACCCAATGTTGAGGGTCCGAGTGTCAGAGACAGTCGTCCCCAGCCGCACACGCTGACTTCGGCTGGTCAGGAAGTCTGTAATCCATCTGCAGAGGGAGTCAGGCACGTCCAGCTGGCGAAGCTTGTCTTCAAGCAGAGTTGGAAGAATTGTATTAAAGGCAGAGCTGAAGTCCACAAACAGGATCCTGGCATAGGTTCCTGGGGAGTCCAGATGCTCCAGAACGAAATGAAGGGCCTGGTTCACTGCATCGTCCACAGATCTGTTGGCTCTGTAGGCAAACTGCAATGAGTCCAGGTGAGAAGCAGTGATAGATTTCAGGTGAGAGAGAACCAGGCGCTCAAAGGACTTCATGACCACAGACGTCAGTGCCTCCGGTCTGTAGTCATTCAGTCCTGTGATCCTGGCCTTCTTGGGAACAGGGATGATAGTGGAGGACTTAAAGCAGGCAGGAACATGACAGGACACCAAGGAAGCATTGAAGATGTCCGTGAACACTGGAGCCAGCTCAGCAGCACAATGATTCAGGATGGCAGGGGAAACTCTGTCCGGACCTGCCGCCTTCCGAAGGTTCAGCCTCCTGAACTGAGTGCGCACGTCTTGCTCCATGATGTCAAGAGAAAGAGGGGGGAGGTGAGGGGGTGGCTCATCAAAAGTGACTGTGATCTTTGCTGTCTCAGTGACATCATTGGTCTGAGTTGTGTCACTAAGAGACAGCACAGTCCTTTGTTTTAAAGTGTAACATGGGGCTGGAGAGACCACAGAGGTGTTGGTGCAAAATGGCTGCTCAAAGCGACAATAGAAGTTGTTAAGATCCTGTGCAAGAGCGAGGTTGTTCAGACTGTGGGGGGCACGTGGCTTGTAGTTAGTGATCACCTTGAGCCCTCTCCACACCGCAGCCGAGTCATTGGCTGAGAACTGCTGCGTGAGTTTGTCAGAGTATGCGGCCTTAGCTTTCTTCAGCTCCCTCTGAAACCGATACTTCAGCTCTTTGTAGCAGGTCCTGTCCCCACTCTTGCGAGCTGCCTCTTTCTCCCGTCTAATCTGGCTGAGTTTAGTTGTGAACCAAGGTTTGTCATTTGCATAACACACCTTGGTGCGCGTTGGAACTATGCACTCTTCACAGTAGCTGATCCATGAAGTCACAGTGTTGGTGGGGAAAATTTCATGTTCTGAAGTTTCCCTGCAAAGTTATGGCACAATGCAGAAAACACGTTTTCAGTCTGAGATAAGGTTGATTCCGGAACGCCAAACATAACAATGTTGATAACTTTGGAAAAACACTTCAGACAACTTCGATTTGATGTGCAACTACTAGAAATACCCTTTCTGATATAGTGGGAGGAGAAAATTTCATGTTCTGAAGTCTCCCTGCAAAGTTATGGCACAATGCAGAAAACGCGTTTTCAGCCTGAGATAAGGTGGGTTCCAGAACGCCAAACATAAAAATGTAGATAACTTTGGAAAAACACTTCAGACAGCTTAGATTTGATGTGCAACTACTAGAAAGCCACTTTCTGCTATAGTGGGAGGTGAAAATTTCATATTCTGAAGCTTTCCTGCAAAGTTATGGCAAATTGCGTAAAACGCGTTTTCAGCCTGAGATAGGGTTGTTTCTGGAAAGCCAAACATAAGAATGTTGATAACTTTGGAAAACACTTCAGACAACTTAGATTTGATGTGCAACTATTGGAAATACCCTTTCTGCAATAGTGGGAGGAAAAAATTTCATGTTCTGAAGTCTCCCTGCAAAGTTACGGCACAATGCAGAAAACGCGTTTTCAGCCTCACATAAGGTGGGTTCCAGAACGCCAAACATAAAAATGTTGATAACTTTGGAAAAACACTTCAGACAGCTTAGATTTGATGTGCAACTACTAGAAAGACCCTATCCGCTATAGTGGTAGGCGAACATTTCATGTTCTGAAGCTTCCCTGAAAAGTTATGGCACAATGCAGAAAACGCGTTTTCAGCCTGAGATTAGGTGGGTTCCAGGACGCCAAACATAAAAATGTTGATAACTTTGGAAAAACACTTCAGACAGCTTAGATTTGATGTGCAACTACTAGAAAGACCCTTTCTGCTATAGTGGGAGGTGAAAATTTCATGTTCTGAAGCATCCCTGCAAAGTTATGCCACAATGCAGGAAACGCGTTTTCAGCCTGAGATAAGGTCGATTCCGGAAAGCCAAACATAAAAATGTTGACAACTTTGGAAAAACACTTCAGACAGCTTAGATTTGATGTGCAACTACTAGAAAGACCCTTTCTGCTATTGTGGGAGTTGAAAATTTCATGTTCTGAAGTTTTCCTGCAAAGTTATGGCAAAATGCGTGAAACGCGTTTTCAGCCTGAGATAAGGTTGATTCCGGAACGCCAAACATAAGAATGTTGATAACTTTGGAAAAACACTTCAGACAGCTTAGATTTGATGTGCAACTACTAGAAAGACCCTTTCTGCTATAGTGGGATGTTAAAATTTCATGTTCTGAAGCTTCCCTGCAAAGTTATGGCAAAATATGTAAAACGCGTTTTCAGGCTGAGATAAGGTTGTTTCTGGAACGCCAAACATAAAAATGGTGTTAACTTTGGAAAAACACTTCAAACAGCTTAGATTTGATGTGCAACTACTAGAAAGAACCTTTCTGCTATAGTTGGAGGTGAAAATTTCATGTTCTGAAGTTTCCCTCCAAAGTTATGGCACAATGCAGAAAACACGTTTTCAGTCTGAGATAAGGTTGATTCCGGAACGCCAAACATAAAAATGTTGATAACTTTGGAAAAACACTTCAGACAACTTGGATTTGATATGCAACTACTAGAAATACCCTTTCTGCTATAGTGGGAGGAGAAAATTTCATGTTCTGAAGTCTCCCTGCAAAGTTATGGCACAATGCAGAAAATGCGTTTTCAGCCTGAGATAAGCTGGGTTCCAGAACGCCAAACATAAAAATGTTGATAACTTTGGAAAAACACTTCAGACAGCTTAGATTTGATGTGCAACTACTAGAAAGACACTTTCTGCTATAGTGGGAGGTGAAAATTTCATGTTCTGAAGCTTTCCTGCAAAGTTAGGGCAAATTGCGTAAAACGCGTTTTCAGCCTGAGATAAGGTTGTTTCTGGAAAGCCAAACATAAGAATGTTGATAACTTTGGAAAAAACACTTCAGACAACTTAGATTTGATGAGCAACTATTGGAAATACCCTTTCTGCTATAGTGGGAGGAAAAAATTTCATGTTCTGAAGTCTCCCTGCAAAGTTACGGCACAATGCAGAAAACGCGTTTTCAGCCTGAGATAAGGTGGGTTCCAGAACGCCAAACATAAAAATGTTGATAACTTTGGAAAAACACTTCAGACAGCTTAGATTTGATGTGCAACTACTAGAAAGACCCTATCCGCGAAAGTGGTAGGCGAACATTTCATGTTCTGAAGCTTCCCTGAAAAGTTATGGCACAATGCAGAAAACGCGTTTTCAGCCTGAGATTAGGTGGGTTCCAGGACGCCAAACATAAAAATGTTGATAACTTTGGAAAAACACTTCAGACAGCTTAGATTTGATGTGCAACTACTAGAAAGACCCTTTCTGCTATAGTGGGAGGTGAAAATTTCTTGTTCTGAAACATCCCTGCAAAGTTATGCCACAATGCAGGAAACACGTTTTCAGCCTGAGATAAGGTCGATTCCGGAAAGCCAAACATAAAAATGTTGACAACTTTGGAAAAACACTTCAGACAGCTTAGATTTGATGTGCAACTACTAGAAAGACCCTTCCTGCTATTGTGGGAGTTGAAAATTTCATGTTCTCAAGCTTTCCTGCAAAGTTATGGCAAAATATGTTAAACGCGTTTTCAGGCTGAGATAAGGTTGTTTCTGGAACGCCAAACATAAAAATGGTGATAACTTTGGAAAAACACTTCAAACAGCTTAGATTTGATGTGCAACTACTAGAAAGAACCTTTCTGCTATAGTTTGAGGTGAAAATTTCATGTTCTGAAGCTTCCCTGAAAAGTTATGGCACAATGCAGAAAACGCGTTTTCAGCCTGAGATTAGGTGGGTTCCAGGACGCCAAACATAAAAATGTTGATAACTTTGGAAAAACACTTCAGACAGCTTAGATTTGATGTGCAACTACTAGAAAGACCCTTTCTGCTATAGTGGGAGGTGAAAATTTCATGTTCTGAAGCATCCCTGCAAAGTTATGCCACAATGCAGGAAACGCGTTTTCAGCCTGAGATAAGGTCGATTCCGGAAAGCCAAACATAAAAATGTTGACAACTTTGGAAAAACACTTCAGACAGCTTAGATTTGATGTGCAACTACTAGAAAGACCCTTTCTGCTATTGTGGGAGTTGAAAATTTCATGTTCTGAAGTTTTCCTGCAAAGTTATGGCAAAATGCGTGAAACGCGTTTTCAGCCTGAGATAAGGTTGATTCCGGAACGCCAAACATAAGAATGTTGATAACTTTGGAAAAACACTTCAGACAGCTTAGATTTGATGTGCAACTACTAGAAAGACCCTTTCTGCTATAGTGGGATGTTAAAATTTCATGTTCTGAAGCTTCCCTGCAAAGTTATGGCAAAATATGTAAAACGCGTTTTCAGGCTGAGATAAGGTTGTTTCTGGAACGCCAAACATAAAAATGGTGTTAACTTTGGAAAAACACTTCAAACAGCTTAGATTTGATGTGCAACTACTAGAAAGAACCTTTCTGCTATAGTTGGAGGTGAAAATTTCATGTTCTGAAGTTTCCCTCCAAAGTTATGGCACAATGCAGAAAACACGTTTTCAGTCTGAGATAAGGTTGATTCCGGAACGCCAAACATAAAAATGTTGATAACTTTGGAAAAACACTTCAGACAACTTGGATTTGATATGCAACTACTAGAAATACCCTTTCTGCTATAGTGGGAGGAGAAAATTTCATGTTCTGAAGTCTCCCTGCAAAGTTATGGCACAATGCAGAAAATGCGTTTTCAGCCTGAGATAAGCTGGGTTCCAGAACGCCAAACATAAAAATGTTGATAACTTTGGAAAAACACTTCAGACAGCTTAGATTTGATGTGCAACTACTAGAAAGACACTTTCTGCTATAGTGGGAGGTTAAAATTTCATGTTCTGAAGCTTTCCTGCAAAGTTAGGGCAAATTGCGTAAAACGCGTTTTCAGCCTGAGATAAGGTTGTTTCTGGAAAGCCAAACATAAGAATGTTGATAACTTTGGAAAAAACACTTCAGACAACTTAGATTTGATGAGCAACTATTGGAAATACCCTTTCTGCTATAGTGGGAGGAAAAAATTTCATGTTCTGAAGTCTCCCTGCAAAGTTACGGCACAATGCAGAAAACGCGTTTTCAGCCTGAGATAAGGTGGGTTCCAGAACGCCAAACATAAAAATGTTGATAACTTTGGAAAAACACTTCAGACAGCTTAGATTTGATGTGCAACTACTAGAAAGACCCTATCCGCGAAAGTGGTAGGCGAACATTTCATGTTCTGAAGCTTCCCTGAAAAGTTATGGCACAATGCAGAAAACGCGTTTTCAGCCTGAGATTAGGTGGGTTCCAGGACGCCAAACATAAAAATGTTGATAACTTTGGAAAAACACTTCAGACAGCTTAGATTTGATGTGCAACTACTAGAAAGACCCTTTCTGCTATAGTGGGAGGTGAAAATTTCTTGTTCTGAAACATCCCTGCAAAGTTATGCCACAATGCAGGAAACACGTTTTCAGCCTGAGATAAGGTCGATTCCGGAAAGCCAAACATAAAAATGTTGACAACTTTGGAAAAACACTTCAGACAGCTTAGATTTGATGTGCAACTACTAGAAAGACCCTTCCTGCTATTGTGGGAGTTGAAAATTTCATGTTCTCAAGCTTTCCTGCAAAGTTATGGCAAAATATGTTAAACGCGTTTTCAGGCTGAGATAAGGTTGTTTCTGGAACGCCAAACATAAAAATGGTGATAACTTTGGAAAAACACTTCAAACAGCTTAGATTTGATGTGCAACTACTAGAAAGAACCTTTCTGCTATAGTTTGAGGTGAAAATTTCATGTTCTGAAGTTTCCCTCCAAAGTTATGGCACAATGCAGAAAACACGTTTTCAGTCTGAGAATAAGGTTGATTCCGGAACGCCAAACATAAGAATGTTGATAACTTTGGAAAAACACTTCAGACAACTTAGATTTGATGTGCAACTACTAGAAATACCCTTTCTGCTATAGTGGGAGGAGAAAATTTCATGTTCTGAAGTCTCCCTGCAAAGTTATGGCACAATGCAGAAAATGCGTTTTCAGCCTGAGATAAGCTGGGTTCCAGAACGCCAAACATAAAAATGTTGATAACTTTGGAAAAACACTTCAGACAGCTTAGATTTGATGTGCAACTACTAGAAAGACACTTTCTGCTATAGTGGGAGGTGAAAATTTCATGTTCTGAAGCTTTCCTGCAAAGTTAGGGCAAATTGCGTAAAACGCGTTTTCAACCTGAGATAAGGTTGTTTCTGGAACGCCAAACATAAAAATGGTGTTATCTTTGGAAAAACACTTCAAAAAGCTTAGATTTGATGTGCAACTACTAGAAAGACCCTTTCTGCTATAGTGGCAGGTGAAAATTTCATGTTCTGAAGCTTCCCTGCAAAGTGATGGCACAATGCTGAAAACGCGTTTTCAGCCTGAGATAAGGTTGATTCTGGAACGCCAAACATAAGAATGTTGATAACTTTGGAAAAACACTTCAGACAGCTTAGATTTGATGTGCAACTACTAGAAAGACCCTTTCTGCTATAGTGGCAGGTTAAAATTTCATGTTCTGAAGCTTCCCTCCAAAGTTATGGCACAATGCAGAAAACGCTTTTACAACCTGAGATAAGGTGGGTTCCGGAACGCCAAACATAAAAATGTTGATAACTTTGGAAAAACACTTCAAACAGCTTAGATTTGATGTGCAACTACTGGAAAAAGCCTTTCTGCTATAGTGGGAGTTGAAAATTTCATGTTCTGAAGCTTCCCTGCAAAGTTATGGCACAATGCAGAAAACGCGTTTTCAGCATGAGACAAGGTCAATTACGGAACGGCAAACATAAAAATATGATAACTTTGGAAAAACACTTCAGACAGCTTAGATTTGATGTGCAACTACTAGAAAGACTCTTTCTGCAACAGTGGGAGGTGAAAATTTCATGTTCTGAAGCATCCCTGCAAAGTTATGCCACAATGCAGGAAACGCGTTTTCAGGCTGAGATAAGGTCGATTACGGAAAGCCAAACATAAAAATGTTGACAACTTTGGAAAAACACTTGAGACAGCTTAGATTTGATGTGCAACTACTAGAAAGACCCTTTCTGCTATTGTGGGAGTTGAAAATTTCATGTTCTGAAGCTTTCCTGCAAGGTTATGGCACAATGCAGAAAATGCGTTTTCAGCCTGAGATAAGCTGGGTTCCAGAACGCCAAACATAAAAATGTTGATAACTTTGGAAAAACACTTCAGACAGCTTAGATTTGATGTGCAACTACTAGAAAGACACTTTCTGCTATAGTGGGAGGTGAAAATTTCATGTTCTGAAGCTTTCCTGCAAAGTTAGGGCAAATTGCGTAAAACGCGTTTTCAACCTGAGATAAGGTTGTTTCTGGAACGCCAAACATAAAAATGGTGTTATCTTTGGAAAAACACTTCAAAAAGCTTAGATTTGATGTGCAACTACTAGAAAGACCCTTTCTGCTATAGTGGGAGGTGAAAATTTCATGTTCTGAAGATTCCCTGCAAAGTGATGGCACAATGCTGAAAACGCGTTTTCAGCCTGAGATAAGGTTGATTCTGGAACGCCAAACATAAGAATGTTGATAACTTTGGAAAAACACTTCAGACAGCTTAGATTTGATGTGCAACTACTAGAAAGACCCTTTCTGCTATAGTGGCAGGTTAAAATTTCATGTTCTGAAGCTTCCCTGCAAAGTTATGGCACAATGCAGAAAACGCGTTTTCAGCATGAGACAAGGTCAATTACGGAACGGCAAACATAAAAATATGATAACTTTGGAAAAACACTTCAGACAGCTTAGATTTGATGTGCAACTACTAGAAAGACTCTTTCTGCAACAGTGGGAGGTCAAAATTTCATGTTCTGAAGCATCCCTGCAAAGTTATGCCACAATGCAGGAAACGCGTTTTCAGGCTGAGATAAGGTCGATTACGGAAAGCCAAACATAAAAATGTTGACAACTTTGGGAAAACACTTCAGACAGCTTAGATTTGATGTGCAACTACTAGAAAGACCCTTTCTGCTATTGTGGGAGTTGAAAATTTCATGTTCTGAAGCTTTCCTGCAAGGTTATGGCACAATGCGTAAAACGCGTTTTCAGCCTGAGATAAGGTTGATTCCGGAAAGCCAAACAAAAAAATGTTGATAACTTTGGAAAAACACTTCAGACAGCTTAGATTTGATGTGCAACTACTGGAAAAAGCCTTTCTGGTATAGTGGGAGTTGAAAATTTCATGTTCTGAAGCTTCCCTGCAAAGTTATGGCACAATGCAGAAAACGCGTTTTCAGCATGAGACAAGGTCAATTACGGAACGCCAAACATAAAAATATGATAACTTTGAAAAAACACTTCAGACAGCTTAGATTTGATGTGCAACTACTAGAAAGACCCTTTCTGCTATAGTGGGAGGTCAAAATTTCATGTTCTGAAGTTTCCTTGCAAAGTTATGGCACAATGCAGAAAACGCGTTTTCAGCCTGAGATAAGGTCGATTCTGGAATGCCAAACATAAAAATGTTGATAACTTTGGAAAAAACACTTCAGACAGCTTAGATTTGACGTGCAACTACTAGAAAGACCCTTTCTGCTGTAGTGGGAGGTGAAAATTTCATGTTCTGAAGCTTCCCTGCAAAGTTATGGCACAATGCAGAAAACGTGTTTTCAGCCTGAGATAAGGTCGATTCTGGAACGCCAAACATAAGAATGTTGATAACTTTGGAAAAACACTTCAGACAGGTTAGATTTGATGGTCAACTACTAGAAGGACCCTTTCTGCAATAGTGGCAGGTTAAAATTTCATGTTCTGAAGCTTCCCTGCAAAGTTATGGCACAATGCAGAAAACGTGTTTTCAGCCTGAGATAAGGTCGATTCTGGAACGCCAAACATAAGAATGTTGATAACTTTGGAAAAACACTTCAGACAGGTTAGATTTGATGGTCAACTACTAGAAGGACCCTTTCTGCAATAGTGGCAGGTTAAAATTTCATGTTCTGAAGCTTCCCTCCAAAGTTATGGCACAATGCAGAAAACGCTTTTACAGCCTGAGATAAGGTGGGTTCCGGAACGCCAAACATAAAAATGTTGATAACTTTGGAAAAACACTTCAAACAGCTTAGATTTGATGTGCAACTACTGGAAAAAGCCTTTCTGCTATAGTGGGAGTTGAAAATGTCATGTTCTGAAGCTTCCCTGCAAAGTTATGGCACAATGCAGAAAACGCGTTTTCAGCATGAGACAAGGTCGATTCTGGAATGCCAAACATAAAAATGTTGATAACTTTGGAAAAACACTTCAGACAGCTTAGATTTGATGTGCAACTACTAGAAAGACACTTTCTGCTATAGTGGGAGGTGAAAATTTCATGTTCTGAAGCTTTCCTGCAAAGTTAGGGCAAATTGCGTAAAACGCGTTTTCAACCTGAGATAAGGTTGTTTCTGGAACGCCAAACATAAAAATGGTATTATCTTTGGAAAAACACTTCAAAAAGCTTAGATTTGATGTGCAACTACAAGAAAGACCCTTTCTGCTATAGTGGGAGGTGAAAATTTCATGTTCTGAAGCTTCCCTGCAAAGTGATGGCACAATGCTGAAAACGCGTTTTCAGCCTGAGATAAGGTTGATTCTGGAACGTCAAACATAAGAATGTTGATAACTTTGGAAAAACACTTCAGACAGGTTAGATTTTATGTGCAACTACTCGAAGGACCCTTTCTGCTATAGTGGGAGGTTAAAATTTCATGTTCTGAAGCTTCCCTCCAAAGTTATGGCACAATGCAGAAAACGCTTTTACAGCCTGAGATAAGGTGGGTTCCGGAACGCCAAACATAAAAATGTTGATAACTTTGGAAAAACACTTCAAACAGCTTAGATTCTATGTGCAACTATTAGAAAAACCCTTTCTGCTATAGTGGGAGGTGAAAATTTAATGTTCTGAAGCTTCCCTGCAAAGTTATGGCACAATGCAGAAAACGCGTTTTCATCCTGAGATAAGGTTGATTACGGAAAGCCAAACAAAAAAATGTTGATAACTTTGGAAAAACACTTCAGACAGCTTAGATTTGATGTGCAACTACTGGAAAAAGCCTTTCTGGTATAGTGGGAGTTGAAAATTTCATGTTCTGAAGCTTCCCTGCAAAGTTATGGCACAATGCAGAAAACACGTTTTCAGCCTGAGATGAGGTGGGTTCCAGAACGGCAAACATAAAAATGTTGATAACTTTGGAAAAACATTTCAGACAGCTTAGATTTGATCTGCAACTACGAGAAAGACCATTTCTGCTATAGTGGGAGGTGAAAATTTCATTTCTGAAGCTTTATGCAAAGTTATGGCACAATGCGTAAAACGCGTTTTCAGCCTGAGATAAGGTCGATTCCGGAACGCCAAACGTGAAAATGTTGATAACTTTGGAAAAACACTTCAGACAGCTTCGATTTCATGTGCAACTACAAGACAGACCCTTTCTGCAACAGTGGGAGGTTAAAATTTCTTATTCTGAAGTTTCCTGCAAAGTTATGGCACAATGCAGAAAACGCGTTTTCAGCTTGAGAAAAGGTGGGTTCCCGAACGCCAAACATAAAAATGTTGAAAACTTTGGAAAAACACTTCAGACAGCTTAGATTTGATGAGCAACTACTAGAAAGACCCTTTCTGCTATAGTGGAAGTTTAAAATTTCATGTTCTGAAGCTTCCTTGCAAAGTTATGGCACAATGCGTAAAAAAAGGTTTTCAGCCTGAGATAAAGTCGGTTCCGGAACGCCAAACATAAAAATGTTGATAACTTTGGAAAAACACTTCAGACAGCTTAGATTTCAGGTGAAACTACTAGAAAGACCCGTTCTGCTATAGTGGGAGGTGAAAATTTCATGTTCTGAAGCTTCCCTGCAAAGGTATGGCACAATGCAGAAAACGCGTTTTCAGCCTGAGATAAGATGTGTTCCGGAACGCCAAACATAAAAATGTTGATAAATTTGGAAAAACACTTCAGACAGCTTAGATTTGATGTGCAACTACTAGACTACTTTCTACTATAGTGGGAGGTGAAAATTTCATGTTCTGTGGCATCCCTGCAAAGTTATGGCACAATGCAAAAAACACGTTTTCAGACTGAGATAAGGTGGGTTCCAGAACGCCAAACATAAAAATGTTGATAACTTTGGAAAAACACTTCAGACAGCTTAGATTTGATGTGCAACTACTAGAAAGACCCTTTCTGCCATTGTGGGAGGTGAAAATTCGATGTTCTGAAGCTTCCCTGCTAAGTTATGGCACCATGCGTAAAACGCGTTTTCAGCCTGAGATAAGGTCGATTCCGGAACGCCAAACATAAAAGTGTTGATAACTTTGAAAAGACACTTCAGACAGCTTAGATTTGATGTGCAACTACTAGAAAGACCCTTTCTACTATAGCGGGAGGTTGAAATTTTCATGTTCTGAGGTTTCCCTGCAAAGTTACGGCACAATGCAGAAAACACATTTTCAGACTGAGATAAGGTGGGTTCCAGAACGCCAAACATTATAATGTTGATAACTTTGGAAAAACACTTCAGACAGCTTAGATTTGATGTCCAACTACTAGAAAGACCTTTTCTGCTATAGCGCAAGTTTAAAATTGCATGTTCTGAAGCTTCCCTGCAAAGTTATGGCACAATGCAGAAAACACGTTTTCAACCTGAGATAAGATAGATTCTGGTACGCCAAACATAAAAATGCTGATAACTTTGGAAAAACACTTCATACTGCTTAGATTTGATGTGCAACTACTAGAAAGACCCTTTCTGATATAGTGGGTTGTGAATATTCGATGATCTGAAGCTTCCCACCAAAGTTATGGCACAATGCGTAAAACGCGTTTTCAGCCTGAGATAGGGTCGATTCCGGAACGCCAAACATAAAAATGTTGATAACTTTGGAAAAACACTTCAGACAGCTTAGATTTGTTGTGCAACTACTAGAAAGACCGTTTCTGCTATAGTGGGAGGTGAAAATTCGATGTTCTGAAGCTTCCCTGCAAAGTTATGCCACAATGCAAGAAACGCGTATTCAGCCTGAGATAAGGTTGATTTCGGAACACTAAAAATGAAAGTGTTGATAACTTTGGAAAAACAATTCAAACAGCTTCGATTTGATGTGCAACTACAAGAAAGACCCTTTCTGCTATAGTGGGAGGTTAAAATTTCATGTTCTGAAGCTTCCCTGCAAAGATATGTCACAATGCAGAAAACACGTTTTCAGCCTCACATAAGGTCAATTCCGGAACGCCAAACGTAAAAATATTGATAACTTCGGAAAAACACTTCAGACAGCTTAGATTTGATGTACAAGTACTAGAAAGATCCTTTCTGCTATAGTGGGAGTTGAAAATTTCATGTTCTGAAGATTTCCTGCAAAGTTATGGCACAATGCGTAAAACGCGTTTTCAGCCTGAGATAAGGTCGATTCCGGAACGGCAAACATAAAAAGGTTCATAATTCTGGAAAAACACTTCAGACAGCTTAGATTTGATGTGCAACTACTAGAAAGATCCTTTCTGCCATTGTGGAAGTGAAAATTCGATGTTCTGAAGCTTCCCTGCAAAGTTATGCCACAATGCAGGAAACGCGTTTTCAGCCTGAGATAAGGTCGATTCCGGAACGCCAAACATAAAAATATTGATAACTTTGTAAAAACTCTTTAGACAGCTTAGATTTGATGTTTAACTACTAGAATGACCCTTTCTGCTATCGTGGGAGCTGAAAATTTCATGTTCTGATGCTTCCCTGCAAAGTTATGGCAGAATGCCGAAAACGCGTTTTCAGCCTGAGATCAGGTGGGTTCCGGAACACCAAACATAAAAATGTTGATAACTTTGGAAAAACACTTCAGACAGCTTAGATTTGATGTGCAACTACTAGAAAGACCCTTTCTGCTATAGTGGGAGGTGAAAATTTCATGTTCTGAAGCTTCCCTGCAAAGTTAAAGAACAATGAAGAAAACGCGTTTTCAGCCTGAGATAAGGTGGGTTCCGGGACGCCAAACATTAAAATGTTGATAACTTTGGAAAAACACTTCAGACAGCTTAGATTTGATGTGCGACTACTAGAAAGACCCTTTCTGCTATAGTGGGAGGTGAAAATTTCATGTTCTGAAGCTTCCCTGCAAAGTAATGGCACAATGCAGAAAACGCGTTTTCAGCCTGAGATAAGGTGGGTTCTGGAACGCCAAACATAAAAATGTTGATAACTTTGGAAAAACACTTCAGACAGCTTATATTTGATGTGCAACTCGTAGAATGACAATTTCTGCTATAGTGGTAGGTGAAACTTTCATGTTCTGAAGCTTTCCTTCAAAGTTAAGGAACAATGCAGAAAACGCGTTTTCTGTCTGAGATAAGGTGGGTTACGGAACGCCAAACATAAAATGTTGATAACTTTGGAAAAACACTTCAGACAGCTTAGATTTGATGTGCAACTACTAGAAAGACCCTTTCTGCTACAGTGGGAGGTGAAAATTTCATGTTCTGAAGCTTCACTGCAAAGTTATGGCACAATGCAGAAAACGCGTTTTCAGCCTGAGATAAGGTCGATTCCGGAACTCCAAACATAAAAATGTTGATAACTTTGGAAAAACACTTCAGACAGCTTAGATTTGATGTGCAACTACTAGAAAGACCCTTTCTGCTATAGTGGGAAGTAAAAATTTCATGTTCTGAAGCTTCCCTGCAAAGTTATGGGACAATGCAGAAAACGAGTTTTCAGCCTGAGATAAGGTGGGTTTCGGAACGCCAAACATAAAAATGTTGATAACTTTGGAAAAACACTTCAGACAGCTTAGATTTGATGTGCAACTACTAGAAAGACCCTTTCTGCTACAGTGGGAGGTTAAAATTTCATGTTCTGAAGCTTCCCTGCAAAGTTAAAGAACAATGAAGAAAACGCGTTTTCAGCCTGAGATAAGGTGGGTTCCGGGACGCCAAACATTAAAATGTTGATAACTTTGGAAAAACACTTCAGACAGATTAGATTTGATGTGCGACTACTAGAAAGACCCTTTCTGCTATAGTGGGAGGTGAAAATTTCATGTTCTGAAGCTTCCCTGCAAAGTAATGGCACAATGCAGAAAACGCGTTTTCAGCATGAGATAAGGTGGGTTCCGGAACGCCAAACATAAAAAAGTTGATAACTTTGGAAAAACATTTCAGACAGCTTAGATTTAATCTGCAACTACAAGAAAGACCCTTTCTGCTATAGTGGGAGGTGAAAATTTCATGTTCTAAAGCTTCCCTGCAAAGTTATGGCACAATGCAGAAAACGCGTTTTCAGCCGGAGATAAGGTCGATTCCGAAACGCCAAACATAAAAATGTTGATAACTTTGGAAAAACACTTCAGACAACTTAGATTTGATGTGAGACTACTAGAAAGACCCATTCTGCTATAGTGGGAGGTGAAAATTTCATGTTCTGAAGCTTCCCTGCAAAGTTATGGCACAATGCAGAAAACGCGTTTTCAGCCTGAGATACGGTGGGTTCTGGAACGCCAAACATAAAAATGTTGATAACTTTGTAAAAACACTTCAGACAGCTTATATTTGATGTGCAACTCCTAGAATGACAATTTCTGCTATAGTGGTAGGTGAAACTTTCATGTTCTGAAGCTTTCCATCAAAGTTAAGGAACAATGCAGAAAACGCGTTTTCTGTCTGAGATAAGGTCGATTCCGAAACGCCAAACATAAAAATGTTGATAACTTTGGAAAAACACTTCAGACAACTTAGATTTGATGTGAGACTACTAGAAAGACCCTTTCTGCTATAGTGGGAGGTTAAAATTTCATGTTCTGAAGCTTCCCTGCAAAGTTAAAGAACAATGAAGAAAACGCTTTTTCAGCCTGAGATAAGGTGGGTTCTGGAACGCCAAACATAAAAATGTTGATAACTTTGTAAAAACACTTCAGACAGCTTATATTTGATGTGCAACTCCTAGAATGACAATTTCTGCTATAGTGGTAGGTGAAACTTTCATGTTCTGAAGCTTTCCATCAAAGTTAAGGAACAATGCAGAAAACGCGTTTTCTGTCTGAGATAAGGTGGGTTACGGAACGCCAAACATAAAATGTTGATAACTTTGGAAAAACACTTCAGACAGCTTAGATTTGATGTGCAACTACTAGAAAGACCCTTTCTGCTACAGTGGGAGGTGAAAATTTCATGTTCTGAAGATTCACTGCAAAGTTATGGCACAATGCAGAAAACGCGTTTTCAGCCTGAGATAAGGTCGATTCCGGAACTCCAAACATAAAAATGTTGATAACTTTGGAAAAACACTTCAGACAGCTTAGATTTGATGTGCAACTACTAGAAAGACCCTTTCTGCTACAGTGGGAAGTGAAAATTTCATGTTCTGAAGCTTCCCTGCAAAGTATTGGGACAATGCAAAAAACGAGTTTTCAGCCTGAGATAAGGTGGGTTTCGGAACGCCAAACATAAAAATGTTGATAACTTTGGAAAAACACTTCAGACAGCTTAGATTTGATGTGCAACTACTAGAAAAACCCTTTTTGCTATAGTGGGAGGTGAAAATTTCATGTTCTGAACCTTCCCTGCAAAGTTATGGCAAAATATGTAAAACGCGTTTTCAGGCTGAGATAAGGTGGGTACCGGAACGCCACACATAAAAATGTTGATAACTTTGGAAAAACACTTCAGACAGCTAAGATTTGATGTGCAACTACTAGACAGACACATTCTGCTATAGTGGGAGGTGAAAATTTCATGTTCTGAAGTTTCCCTGCAAAGTCATGGCACAATGCAGAAAAACCGTTTTCAGCCTGAGATAAGGTGGATTCCCGAATGCCAAACATAAAAATGTTGATAACTTTGGAAAAACACTTCAGACAGCTTAGATTTGATGAGCAACTACTAGAAAGACCCTTTATGCAATTGTGGGTGGTTAAAATTTCATGTTCTGAAGCTTCCCTGCAAAGTTATGGCAGAATGCGTAAATCGTGTTTTCAGCCTGAGATAAGGTCGATTCCGGTCCGCCAAACATAAGAATGTTGATAACTTTGGAAAAACACTTCAAACAGCTTTGATTTGATGTGCAACTACAAGAAAGACCCTTTATGCAATTGTGGGTGGTTAAAATTTCATGTTCTGAAGCTTCCCAGCAAAGTTATGGCACAAAGCAGAAAACGCGTTTTCAGCCTGGGATAAGGTGGGTTCCGGAACGCCAAACATAAAAATGTTGATAACTTTGGAAAAACACTTCAGACAGCTTAGATTTGATGTGCAACAACTACAAAAGACCCTTTCTGCTATAGTGGGAGGTGAAATTTTCATTTTCTGAAGCTTTCCTTCAAAGTTATGGCACAATGCAGAAAACGCATTTTCAGCCTGAGATAAGGTGGGTTCGGGAACGCCAAACTCAAAAATGTTGAAAACTTTCAAAAAACACTTCAGACAGTTTAGATTTGAAGTGCAAGTACGAGAAAGACCCTTTCTGCTATAATGGGAATTGAAAATTTCATGTTCTGAAGCTTTCCTCCAAAGTTATGGCACAATGCAGAAAACGCGCTCACAGCCTGCGATAAGGTGGGTTCCGTAGCGCCAAACATAAAAATGTTGATAACTTTGGAAAAACACTTCAGACAGCTAAGATTTGATGTGCAACTACTAGAAAGACCATTTCTGCTATAGTGGGAGTTGAAAATTTCATGTTCTGAAGCTTCCCTGCAAAGTTATGGCACAATGCAGAAAAGGCATTTTCAGCCTGAGATATGGTCGATTCCGGAACGCCAAACATAAAAATGTTGATAACTTTGGAAAAACACTTCAAACAGCTTAGATTTGATGTGCAACTATTAGAAAAACCCTTTCTGCTATAGTGGGAGGTGAAAATTTCATGTTCTGAGGCTTCCCTGCAAAGTTATGGCACAATGCAGAAAACGCGTTTTCAGCCTGAGATAAGGTCGATTCCGGAAAGCCAAACATAAAAATGTTGATAACTTTGGAAAAACACTTCAGACAGCTTAGATTTGATGTGCAACTCCTGCAAAAAGCCTTTCTGCTATAGTGGGAGTTGAAAATTTCATGTTCTGAAGCTTCCCTGCAAAGTTATGGCACAATGCAGAAAACGCGTTTTCAGCATGAGACAAGGTCAATTACGGAACGCCAAACATAAAAATATGATAACTTTGAAAAAACCCTTCAGACAGCTTAGATTTGATGTGCAACTACTAGAAAGACCCTTTCTGCTATAGTGGGAGGTGAAAATTTCATGTTCTGAAGCTTCCCTGCAAAGGTTATGGCAGAATGCGTAAATCGTGTTTTCAGCCTGAGATAAGGTCGATTCTGGAATGCCAAACATAAAAATGTTGATAACTTTGGAAAAACACTTCAGACAGCTTAGATTTGATGTGCAAGTAGGAGAAAAACCCTTTCTGCTATAGTAGGAGGTGAAAATTTCATGTTCTGAAGTTTCCCTGCAAAGTTATGGCACAATGCAGGAAACGCGTTTTCAGCCAGAGATAAGGTCGATTCTGGAATGCCAAACATAAAAATGTTGATAACTTTGGAAAAACACTTCAGACAGCTTAGATTTGATGTGCAAGTAGGAGAAAAACCCTTTCTGCTTTAGAGGGAATTGAAAATTTCATGTTCTGAAGCTTTCCTGCAAAGTTATGGCACAATGCGTAAAACGCGTTTTCAGCCTGAGATAAGGTTGATTCCGGAACGCCAAACAAAAAAATGTTGATAACTTTGGAAAAACATTTCAGACAGCTTAGATTTGATCTGCAACTACTAGAAAGACCCTTTCTGCTATAGTGGGAGGTGAAAATGTAATGTTCTGAAGCTTTATGGAAAGTTATGGCACAATTCGTATCACGCGTTTTCAGCCTGAGATAAGGTCGATTCCGGAACGCCAAACATGAAAATGTAGATAACTTTGGAAAAACACTTCAGACAGCTTAGATTTGATGTGCAACTACTAGAAAGACCATTTCTGCAATAGTGGGAGGTTAAAATTTCATATTCTGAAGTTTCCTGCAAAGTTATGGCACAATGCAGAAAACGCGTTTTCAGCTTGAGATAAGGTGGGTTCCTGAACGCCAAACGCGAAAATGTTGAAAAGTTTGGAAAAACACTTCAGACAGCTTAGATTTGATGTGCAACTACCAGAAAGACCTTTTCTGCTATAGTGGAAGTTTAAAATTTCATGTTCTGAAGCTTCCTTGCAAATTTATGGCACAATGCGGAAAACACGTTTTCAGCCTGAGATAAAGTCGATTCCGGAACGCCAAACGTAAAAATGTTGATAACTTTGGAAAAACACTTCAGACAGCTTAGATTTGATTTGCAATTACTAAAAAAACCCTTTCTGCCATTGTGGGAGGTGAAAATTTCATGTTCTGAAGCTTCACGGCAAAGTTATGGAACAATGCGTAAAACGCGTTTTCAGCCTGTGACTAGGTCGATTCAGGAACGTCAAACATAAAAAAGTTGATAACTTTTGAAATACACTTCAGACCGCTTAGATTTGATGTGCAACTACTAGAAAGACCCTTTCTGCTATAGTGGGAGGTGAACATTTCATGTTCTGAAGATTCCCTGCAAAGGTATGGCACAATGCAGAAAACGCGTTTTCAGCCTGAGATAAGATGGGTTCCGGAACGCCAAACATAAAAATGTTGATAAGTTTGGAAAAAACACTTCAGACAGCTTAGATTTGATGTGCAACTACTAGAAAGACCCTTTCTGCTATAGTGTTAGGTCAAAATTTCATGTTCGGAAGCATCCATGCAAAGTTATGGCTCAATGCAGAAAACGCGTTTTCAGCCCGAGATAATAAAATTCGTGTTCTGAAGATTCCCTGCAAAGTTATGCCACAATTCAGGAAACGCGTTTTCAGCCTGAGATAAGGTCGATTCCGGAACGCCAAACACAAAAATATTGATAACTTTGGAAAAACACTTTAGACAGCTTAGATTTGATGTGCAACTACTAGAAAGACCCTTTCTGCTATAGTGGGAGGTGAAAATTTCATGTTCTGATGCTTTCCTGCAAAGTTATGGCACAATGCGTAAAACGCGTTTTCAGCCTGAGATAAGGTTGATTCCGGAACGCCAAACATAAAAATGTTGATAACTTTGGAAAAACACTTCAGACAGCTTAGATTTGATGTGCAACTACTAGAAAGACCCTTTCTGCTTCAGTGGGAGGTGAAAATTTCATGTTCTGAAGCTTCCCTGCAAAGTAATGGCACAACGCAGAAAACGCGTTTTCAGCCTGAGATAAGGTGGGTTCCGGAACGCCAAACATAAAAATGTTGATAACTTTGGAAAAACACTTCAGACAGCTTATATTTGATGTGCAACTACTAGAAAGACAATTTCTGTTATAGTGGTAGGTGAAACTTTCATGTTCTGAAGCTTTCCTTCAAAGTTATTGCACAATGCAGAAAACGCGTTATCAGCCTGAGATAAGGTGGGTTCCGGAACGCCAAACATAAAAATGTTGATAACTTTGGAAAAACACTTCAGACAGCTTATATTTGATGTGCAACTACTAGAAAGACAATTTCTGCTAGAGTGGTAGGTGAAACTTTCATGTTCTGAAGCTTTCCATCAAAGTTAAGGAACAATGCAGAAAACGCGTTTTCTGTCTGAGATAAGGTGGGTTCCGGAACGCCAAACATAAAATGTTGATAACTTTGGAAAAACACTTCAGACAGCTTAGATTTGATGTGCAACTACTAGAAAGACCCTTTCTGCTACAGTGGGAGGTGAAAATTTCATGTTCTGAAGCTTCACTGCAAAGTTATGGCACAATGCAGAAAACGCGTTTTCAGCCCGAGATAAGGTCGTTTCCGGAAAGCCAAACATAAAAATGTTGATAGCTTTCGAAAAACACTTCAGACAACTTAGATTTGATGTGCAACAACAAGAAAGACCCTTTCTGCTATAGTGGGAGGTGAAAATTTCATGATCTGAAGCTTCCCTGCAAAGTTATGGCACAATGCAGAAAACGCGTTTTCAGCCTGAGATAAGGTCGATTCCGGAACTCCAAACATAAAAATGTTGATAACTTTGGAAAAACACTTCAGACAGCTTAGATTTGATGTGCGACTACTAGAAAGACCCTTTCTGCTATAGTGGGAGGTGAAAATTTCATGTTCTGAAGCTTCCCTGCAAAGTTATGGCACAATGCAGAAAACACGTTTTCAGCCTGAGATAAGGTCGATTCCGGAACTCCAAACATAAAAATGTTTATAGCTTTCGAAAAACACTTCAGACAACTTAGATTTGATGTGCAACTACAAGAAAGACCCTGTCTGTTATAGTGGGAGTTGAAAATTTCATGTTCTGAAGCTTTATGCAATGTTAAAGAACAATGAAGAAAACTCGTTTTCAGCCTGAGATAAGGTGGGTTCCGGAACGCCAAACATAAAAAAGTTGATAACTTTGGAAAAACATTTCAGACAGCTTAGATTTAATCTGCAACTACTAGAAAGACCCTTTCTGCTATAGTGGGAGGTGAAAATTTAATGTTCTAAAGCTTTATGCAAAGTTATGGCACAATGCGTAAAACGCGTTTTCAGCCTGAGATAAGGTGGGTTCCCGAAGGCCAAAAATAAAAATGTTGAAAATTTTGGAAAAACACTTCAGACAGCTTAGATTTGATGTGCAACGACTAGAAAGACCCTCTCTGCTACAGTGGGAGGTGAAAATTTCGTGTTCTGAAGATTCCCTGCAAAGTTATGCCACAATTCAGGAAACGCGTTTTCAGCCTGAGATAAGGTCGATTCCGGAACGCCAAACACAAAAATATTGATAACTTTGGAAAAACACTTCAGACAGCTTAGATTTGATGTGCAACTACTAGAAAGACCCTTTCTGCTACAGTGGGAGGTGAAAATTTCATGTTCTGAAGCTTCACTGCAAAGTTATGGCACAATGCAGAAAACGCGTTTTCAGCCCGAGATAAGGTCGTTTCCGGAAAGCCAAACATAAAAATGTTGATAGCTTTCGAAAAACACTTCAGACAACTTAGATTTGATGTGCAACAACAAGAAAGACCCTTTCTGCTATAGTGGGAGGTGAAAATTTCATGATCTGAAGCTTCCCTGCAAAGTTATGGCACAATGCAGAAAACGCGTTTTCAGCCTGAGATAAGGTCGATTCCGGAACTCCAAACATAAAAATGTTGATAACTTTGGAAAAACACTTCAGACAGCTTAGATTTGATGTGCGACTACTAGAAAGACCCTTTCTGCTATAGTGGGAGGTGAAAATTTCATGATCCGAAGCTTCCCTGCAAAGTTATGGCACAATGCAGAAAACACGTTTTCAGCCTGAGATAAGGTCGATTCCGGAACTCCAAACATAAAAATGTTTATAGCTTTCGAAAAACACTTCAGACAACTTAGATTTGATGTGCAACTACAAGAAAGACCCTGTCTGTTATAGTGGGAGTTGAAAATTTCATGTTCTGAAGCTTTATGCAATGTTAAAGAACAATGAAGAAAACTCGTTTTCAGCCTGAGATAAGGTGGGTTCCGGAACGCCAAACATAAAAAAGTTGATAACTTTGGAAAAACATTTCAGACAGCTTAGATTTAATCTGCAACTACTAGAAAGACCCTTTCTGCTATAGTGGGAGGTGAAAATTTAATGTTCTAAAGCTTTATGCAAAGTTATGGCACAATGCGTAAAACGCGTTTTCAGCCTGAGATAAGGTGGGTTCCCGAAGGCCAAAAATAAAAATGTTGAAAATTTTGGAAAAACACTTCAGACAGCTTAGATTTGATGTGCAACGACTAGAAAGACCCTCTCTGCTACAGTGGGATGTGAAAATTTCGTGTTCTGAAGATTCCCTGCAAAGTTATGCCACAATTCAGGAAACGCGTTTTCAGCCTGAGATAAGGTCGATTCCGGAACGCCAAACACAAAAATATTGATAACTTTGGAAAAACACTTCAGACAGCTTAGATTTGATGTGCAACTACTAGAAAGACCCTTTCTGCTATAGTGGGAGGTGAAAATTTCATGTTCTGATGCTTTCCTGCAAAGTTATGGCACAATGCGTAAAACGCGTTTTCAGCCTGAGATAAGGTTGATTCCGGAACACCAAACATAAGAATGTTGATGACTTTGGAAAAACACTTCAGACAGCTTAGATTTGATGTGCAACTACTAGAAAGACCCTTTCTGCTATAGTGGGAGGTGAAAATTAATTATTCTGCAGCTTTCCTGCAAAGTGATGGCAGAGTGCAGAAAACGCGTTTTCAGCGTGAGATAAGGTTGATTCCGGAACGCCAAACATAAGAATGTTGATAACTTTGGAAAAACACTTCAGACAGGTTAAATTTGATGTGCAACTACTAGAAAGACATTTTCTGCTATAGTGGGAGGTGAAAATTTCGTGTTCTGAAGCTTCCCTCCAAAGTTATGGCACAATGCAAAAAAAACGTTTACAGCCTGAGAAAAGGTGGATTCCGGAACGCCAAACATAAAAATGTTGATAACTTTGGAAAAACACTTCAGACAGCTTTGATTTGATGTGCAACTACAAGAAAGACCCTTTATGCAATTGTGGGTGGTTAAAATTTCATGTTCTGAAGCTTCCCAGCAAAGTTATGGCACAAAGCAGAAAACGCGTTTTCAGCCTGGGATAAGGTGGGTTCCGGAACGCCAAACATAAAAATGTTGATATCTTTCCAAAAACACTTCAGACAGATTAGATTTGATGTGCAACGACTAGAAAGACATTGTCTGTTATAGTGGGAGTTGAAAATTTCATGTTCTGATGCATCTCTGCAAAGTCAAGGAACAATGCAGAACACGCGTTTTCAGCCTGAGATAAGGTGGGTTCCGGAACGCCAAAAATAAAAATGTTGATAACTTTGGAAAAACACTTCAGACAGCTTAGATTAGATGTGCAACTACAAGTAAGACCCTTTATGCTATTGTGGGAGGTTAAAATTTCATGTTCTGAAGATTCCCAGCAAAGTTATGGCACAAAGAAGAAAACGCGTTTCCAGCCAGAGATGACGTGGGTTCCGGAACGCCAAACATAAAAATGTTGATAACATTGCAAAAACACTTCAGACAGCTTAGATTTGATGTGCAACTACTAGAAAGACCCTTTCTGCTACAGTGCGATATGAAAATGTCATGTTCTGATGCTTCCCTGCATAGTTATGGCACAATGCAGAAAACGCGTTTTCAGCCTGAGATAAGGTCGATTCCGGAATGCCAAACACAAAAATGTTGATAACTTTGGAAAAACACTTCAGACAGCTTAGATTTGATGTGCAACTACTAGAAAGACCCATTCTGCTATAGTGGGAGTTGAAAATTTCATGTTCTGAAGCTTCCCTGCAAAGTTATGGCACATTGCAGAAAACGCTTTTTCAGCCTGAGATAAGATCGATTCAGGAACGCCAAACATAAAAATGTTGAAAACTTTGGAAAAACTCTTCAGACAGCTTAGATTTGATGTGCAACTAATAGAAAGACCCTATATGCTATTGTGGGAGGTGAAAATTTCATGTTCTGAAGCTTCCCTGCAAAGTTATGGCACAATGCGGAAAACACGTTTTGAGCCTGAGATAAAGTCGATTCCGGAACGCCAAACTTAAAAATGTTGATAACTTTGGAAAAACACTTCAGACAGCTTAGATTTCACGTGAAACTACTAGAAAGGCCCTTTCTGCTATAGAGGGAGGTGAAAATTCCATGTTCTGAAGCTTTATGCAAAGTTATGGCACAATGCAAAAAACACGTTTTCAGACTGAGATAAGGTGGGTTCCAGAACGCCAAACATAAAAAAGTTGATAACTTTGGAATAACATTTCAGACATCTTAGATTTAATCTGCAACTACTAGAAAGACCCTTTCTGCTATAGTGGGAGGTGAAAATTTCATGTTCTGAAGCTTCCCTGCAAACTTAAGCCACAATGCAGGAAACGCGTTTTCAGCCTGAGATAAGGTGGGTTCCGGAACGCCAAACATAAAAATGTTGATAACTTTCGAAAAACACTTCAGACAGCTTAGATTTGAAGTGCAACTACTAGAAAGACCCTTTCTGCTATAGTGGGAGGTGTACATTTCATGATCTGAAGCTTCCCTGAGAAGTTATGGCACAATGCAGAAAACGCGTTTTCAGCCTGAGATAAGGTGGATTCCGGAACGCCAAACATAAAAATGTTGATAACTTCGGAAAAACACTTCAAACAGCTCAGATTAGATGTGCAACTACTAGAAAGACATATTCTGCTATAGTGGGAGGTTAAAATTTCATGTTCTGAAGCTTTCCTGCAAAGAAAGGCACAATGCAGAAAATGCGTTTTCAGCCTGATATTAGTTGGGTTCGAGAGCGGCAAACATAAAAGTGTTGACAACTTTGGAAAAACACTTCAGACAGCTTAGATTTGATATGCAACTACTAGAAAGACCCTTTCTGCTATAGTGGGAAGTGAAAAATTCATGTTCTGAAGCTCCCCTGCAAAGTTATGGTACAATGCAGAAAACCCGTTTTCAGCCTGAGATAAGGTCTATTCCGGAACGCCAAACATAAAAGTGTTGATGACTTTGGAAAAACACTTCAGACAGCTTAGATTTGATGTGCAACTACTAGAAAGACCTTTTCTGCTATAGTGCGAAGTGAAAATTTCATGTTCTGAAGCTTCCCAGCAAAGTTATGGCACATTGCAGAAAACGCGTTTTCAGGCTAAGATAAGGTGGGTTCCGAAATGCCAAACATATAAATGTTGATAATTTTGTAAAAACACTTCAGACAGCTTAGATTTGATTTGCAACTACTAGAAAGATCCTTTCTGCTATAGTGGGAGTTGAAAATTTCATGTTCTGAAGATTTCCTGCAAAGTTATGGCACAATGCGTAAAACGCGTTTTCAGCCTGAGATAAGGTCGATTCCGGAACGCCAAACATAAAAAGGTTCATAATTCTGGAAAAACACTTCAGACAGCTTAGATTTGATGTGCAACTACTAGAAAGATCCTTTCTGCCATTGTGGAAGTGAAAATTCGATGTTCTGAAGCTTCCCTGCAAAGTTATGCCACAATGCAGGAAACGCGTTTTCAGCCTGAGATAAGGTCGATTCCGGAACGCCAAACATAAAAATATTGATAACTTTGTAAAAACTCTTTAGACAGCTTAGATTTGATGTTTAACTACTAGAAAGACCCTTTCTGCCATTGTGGGAGGTGAAAATTCGATGTTCTGAAGCTTCCCTGCTAAGTTATGGCACCATGCGTAAAACGCGTTTTCAGCCTGAGATAAGGTCGATTCCGGAACGCCAAACATAAAAGTGTTGATAACTTTGAAAAGACACTTCAGACAGCTTAGATTTGATGTGCAACTACTAGAAAGACCCTTTCTACTATAGCGGGAGGTTGAAATTTTCATGTTCTGAGGTTTCCCTGCAAAGTTACGGCACAATGCAGAAAACACATTTTCAGACTGAGATAAGGTGGGTTCCAGAACGCCAAACATTATAATGTTGATAACTTTGGAAAAACACTTCAGACAGCTTAGATTTGATGTCCAACTACTAGAAAGACCTTTTCTGCTATAGCGCAAGTTTAAAATTGCATGTTCTGAAGCTTCCCTGCAAAGTTATGGCACAATGCAGAAAACACGTTTTCAACCTGAGATAAGATAGATTCTGGTACGCCAAACATAAAAATGCTGATAACTTTGGAAAAACACTTCATACTGCTTAGATTTGATGTGCAACTACTAGAAAGACCCTTTCTGATATAGTGGGTTATGAATATTCGATGATCTGAAGCTTCCCACCAAAGTTAAGGCACAATGCGTAAAACGCGTTTTCAGCCTGAGATAGGGTCGATTCCGGAACGCCAAACATAAAAATGTTGATAACTTTGGAAAAACACTTCAGACAGCTTAGATTTGTTGTGCAACTACTAGAAAGACCGTTTCTGCTATAGTGGGAGGTGAAAATTCGATGTTCTGAAGCTTCCCTGCAAAGTTATGCCACAATGCAAGAAACGCGTATTCAGCCTGAGATAAGGTTGATTTCGGAACACTAAAAATGAAAGTGTTGATAACTTTGGAAAAACAATTCAAACAGCTTCGATTTGATGTGCAACTACAAGAAAGACCCTTTCTGCTATAGTGGGAGGTTAAAATTTCATGTTCTGAAGCTTCCCTGCAAAGATATGTCACAATGCAGAAAACACGTTTTCAGCCTCACATAAGGTCAATTCCGGAACGCCAAACGTAAAAATATTGATAACTTCGGAAAAACACTTCAGACAGCTTAGATTTGATGTACAAGTACTAGAAAGATCCTTTCTGCTATAGTGGGAGTTGAAAATTTCATGTTCTGAAGATTTCCTGCAAAGTTATGGCACAATGCGTAAAACGCGTTTTCAGCCTGAGATAAGGTCGATTCCGGAACGCCAAACATAAAAAGGTTCATAATTCTGGAAAAACACTTCAGACAGCTTAGATTTGATGTGCAACTACTAGAAAGATCCTTTCTGCCATTGTGGAAGTGAAAATTCGATGTTCTGAAGCTTCCCTGCAAAGTTATGCCACAATGCAGGAAACGCGTTTTCAGCCTGAGATAAGGTCGATTCCGGAACGCCAAACATAAAAATATTGATAACTTTGTAAAAACTCTTTAGACAGCTTAGATTTGATGTTTAACTACTAGAATGACCCTTTCTGCTATCGTGGGAGCTGAAAATTTCATGTTCTGATGCTTCCCTGCAAAGTTATGGCAGAATGCCGAAAACGCGTTTTCAGCCTGAGATCAGGTGGGTTCCGGAACACCAAACATAAAAATGTTGATAACTTTGGAAAAACACTTCAGACAGCTTAGATTTGATGTGCAACTACTAGAAAGACCCTTTCTGCTATAGTGGGAGGTGAAAATTTCATGTTCTGAAGCTTCCCTGCAAAGTTAAAGAACAATGAAGAAAACGCGTTTTCAGCCTGAGATAAGGTGGGTTCCGGGACGCCAAACATTAAAATGTTGATAACTTTGGAAAAACACTTCAGACAGCTTAGATTTGATGTGCGACTACTAGAAAGACCCTTTCTGCTATAGTGGGAGGTGAAAATTTCATGTTCTGAAGCTTCCCTGCAAAGTAATGGCACAATGCAGAAAACGCGTTTTCAGCCTGAGATAAGGTGGGTTCTGGAACGCCAAACATAAAAATGCTGATAACTTTGGAAAAACACTTCAGACAGCTTATATTTGATGTGCAACTCGTAGAATGACAATTTCTGCTATAGTGGTAGGTGAAACTTTCATGTTCTGAAGCTTTCCTTCAAAGTTAAGGAACAATGCAGAAAACGCGTTTTCTGTCTGAGATAAGGTGGGTTACGGAACGCCAAACATAAAATGTTGATAACTTTGGAAAAACACTTCAGACAGCTTAGATTTGATGTGCAACTACTAGAAAGACCCTTTCTGCTACAGTGGGAGGTGAAAATTTCATGTTCTGAAGCTTCACTGCAAAGTTATGGCACAATGCAGAAAACGCGTTTTCAGCCTGAGATAAGGTCGATTCCGGAACTCCAAACATAAAAATGTTGATAACTTTGGAAAAACACTTCAGACAGCTTAGATTTGATGTGCAACTACTAGAAAGACCCTTTCTGCTATAGTGGGAAGTAAAAATTTCATGTTCTGAAGCTTCCCTGCAAAGTTATGGGACAATGCAGAAAACGAGTTTTCAGCCTGAGATAAGGTGGGTTTCGGAACGCCAAACATAAAAATGTTGATAACTTTGGAAAAACACTTCAGACAGCTTAGATTTGATGTGCAACTACTAGAAAGACCCTTTCTGCTACAGTGGGAGGTTAAAATTTCATGTTCTGAAGCTTCCCTGCAAAGTTATGGCAAAATATGTAAAACGCGTTTTCAGGCTGAGATAAGGTGGGTACCGGAACGCCAAACATAAAAATGTTGATAACTTTGGAAAAACACTTCAGACAGCTAAGATTTGATGTGCAACTACTAGACAGACACATTCTGCTATAGTGGGAGGTGAAAATTTCATGTTCTGAAGTTTCCCTGCAAAGTCATGGCACAATGCAGAAAAACCGTTTTCAGCCTGAGATAAGGTGGATTCCCGAATGCCAAACATAAAAATGTTGATAACTTTGGAAAAACACTTCAGACAGCTTAGATTTGATGAGCAACTACTAGAAAGACCCTTTATGCAATTGTGGGTGGTTAAAATTTCATGTTCTGAAGCTTCCCTGCAAAGTTATGGCAGAATGCGTAAATCGTGTTTTCAGCCTGAGATAAGGTCGATTCCGGTCCGCCAAACATAAGAATGTTGATAACTTTGGAAAAACACTTCAAACAGCTTTGATTTGATGTGCAACTACAAGAAAGACCCTTTATGCAATTGTGGGTGGTTAAAATTTCATGTTCTGAAGCTTCCCAGCAAAGTTATGGCACAAAGCAGAAAACGCGTTTTCAGCCTGGGATAAGGTGGGTTCCGGAACGCCAAACATAAAAATGTTGATAACTTTGGAAAAACACTTCAGACAGCTTAGATTTGATGTGCAACAACTACAAAAGACCCTTTCTGCTATAGTGGGAGGTGAAATTTTCATTTTCTGAAGCTTTCCTTCAAAGTTATGGCACAATGCAGAAAACGCGTTTTCAGCCTGAGATAAGGTGGGTTCGGGAACGCAAAACTCAAAAATGTTGAAAACTTTCAAAAAACACTTCAGACAGTTTAGATTTGAAGTGCAAGTACGAGAAAGACCCTTTCTGCTATAATGGGAATTGAAAATTTCATGTTCTGAAGCTTTCCTCCAAAGTTATGGCACAATGCAGAAAACGCGCTCACAGCCTGCGATAAGGTGGGTTCCGTAGCGCCAAACATAAAAATGTTGATAACTTTGGAAAAACACTTCAGACAGCTAAGATTTGATGTGCAACTACTAGAAAGACCATTTCTGCTATAGTGGGAGTTGAAAATTTCATATTCTGAAGCTTCCCTGCAAAGTTATGGCACAATGCAGAAAAGGCATTTTCAGCCTGAGATATGGTCGATTCCGGAACGCCAAACATAAAAATGTTGATAACTTTGGAAAAACACTTCAAACAGCTTAGATTTGATGTGCAACTATTAGAAAAACCCTTTCTGCTATAGTGGGAGGTGAAAATTTCATGTTCTGAGGCTTCCCTGCAAAGTTATGGCACAATGCAGAAAACGCGTTTTCAGCCTGAGATAAGGTCGATTCCGGAAAGCCAAACATAAAAATGTTGATAACTTTGGAAAAACACTTCAGACAGCTTAGATTTGATGTGCAACTCCTGCAAAAAGCCTTTCTGCTATAGTGGGAGTTGAAAATTTCATGTTCTGAAGCTTCCCTGCAAAGTTATGGCACAATGCAGAAAACGCGTTTTCAGCATGAGACAAGGTCAATTACGGAACGCCAAACATAAAAATATGATAACTTTGAAAAAACCCTTCAGACAGCTTAGATTTGATGTGCAACTACTAGAAAGACCCTTTCTGCTATAGTGGGAGGTGAAAATTTCATGTTCTGAAGCTTCCCTGCAAAGTTATGGCAGAATGCGTAAATCGTGTTTTCAGCCTGAGATAAGGTCGATTCTGGAATGCCAAACATAAAAATGTTGATAACTTTGGAAAAACACTTCAGACAGCTTAGATTTGATGTGCAAGTAGGAGAAAAACCCTTTCTGCTATAGTAGGAGGTGAAAATTTCATGTTCTGAAGTTTCCCTGCAAAGATATGGCACAATGCAGAAAACGCGTTTTCAGCCAGAGATAAGGTCGATTCTGGAATGCCAAACATAAAAATGTTGATAACTTTGGAAAAACACTTCAGACAGCTTAGATTTGATGTGCAAGTAGGAGAAAAACCCTTTCTGCTTTAGAGGGAATTGAAAATTTCATGTTCTGAAGCTTTCCTGCAAAGTTATGGCACAATGCGTAAAACGCGTTTTCAGCCTGAGATAAGGTTGATTCCGGAACGCCAAACAAAAAAATGTTGATAACTTTGGAAAAACATTTCAGACAGCTTAGATTTGATCTGCAACTACTAGAAAGACCCTTTCTGCTATAGTGGGTGGCGAAAATGTAATGTTCTGAAGCTTTATGGAAAGTTATGGCACAATTCGTATCACGCGTTTTCAGCCTGAGATAAGGTCGATTCCGGAACGCCAAACATGAAAATGTAGATAACTTTGGAAAAACACTTCAGACAGCTTAGATTTGATGTGCAACTACTAGAAAGACCATTTCTGCAATAGTGGGAGGTTAAAATTTCATATTCTGAAGTTTCCTGCAAAGTTATGGCACAATGCAGAAAACGCGTTTTCAGCTTGAGATAAGGTGGGTTCCTGAACGCCAAACGCGAAAATGTTGAAAAGTTTGGAAAAACACTTCAGACAGCTTAGATTTGATGTGCAACTACCAGAAAGACCTTTTCTGCTATAGTGGAAGTTTAAAATTTCATGTTCTGAAGCTTCCTTGCAAATTTATGGCACAATGCGGAAAACACGTTTTCAGCCTGAGATAAAGTCGATTCCGGAACGCCAAACATAAAAATGTTGATAACTTTGGAAAAACACTTCAGACAGCTTAGATTTGATTTGCAATTACTAAAAAAACCCTTTCTGCCATTGTGGGAGGTGAAAATTTCATGTTCTGAAGCTTCACGGCAAAGTTATGGAACAATGCGTAAAACGCGTTTTCAGCCTGTGGCTAGGTCGATTCAGGAACGTCAAACATAAAAAAGTTGATAACTTTTGAAATACACTTCAGACCGCTTAGATTTGATGTGCAACTACTAGAAAGACCCTTTCTGCTATAGTGGGAGGTGAACATTTCATGTTCTGAAGATTCCCTGCAAAGGTATGGCACAATGCAGAAAACGCGTTTTCAGCCTGAGATAAGATGGGTTCCGGAACGCCAAACATAAAAATGTTGATAAGTTTGGAAAAAACACTTCAGACAGCTTAGATTTGATGTGCAACTACTAGAAAGACCCTTTCTGCTATAGTGTTAGGTCAAAATTTCATGTTCGGAAGCATCCATGCAAAGTTATGGCTCAATGCAGAAAACGCGTTTTCAGCCCGAGATAATAAAATTCGTGTTCTGAAGATTCCCTGCAAAGTTATGCCACAATTCAGGAAACGCGTTTTCAGCCTGAGATAAGGTCGATTCCGGAACGCCAAACACAAAAATATTGATAACTTTGGAAAAACACTTTAGACAGCTTAGATTTGATGTGCAACTACTAGAAAGACCCTTTCTGCTATAGTGGGAGGTGAAAATTTCATGTTCTGATGCTTTCCTGCAAAGTTATGGCACAATGCGTAAAACGCGTTTTCAGCCTGAGATAAGGTTGATTCCGGAACGCCAAACATAAAAATGTTGATAACTTTGGAAAAACACTTCAGACAGCTTAGATTTGATGTGCAACTACTAGAAAGACCCTTTCTGTTTCAGTGGGAGGTGAAAATTTCATGTTCTGAAGCTTCCCTGCAAAGTAATGGCACAACGCAGAAAACGCGTTTTCAGCCTGAGATAAGGTGGGTTCCGGAACGCCAAACATAAAAATGTTGATAACTTTGGAAAAATACTTCAGACAGCTTATATTTGATGTGCAACTACTAGAAAGACAATTTCTGTTATAGTGGTAGGTGAAACTTTCATGTTCTGAAGCTTTCCTTCAAAGTTATTGCACAATGCAGAAAACGCGTTATCAGCCTGAGATAAGGTGGGTTCCGGAACGCCAAACATAAAAATGTTGATAACTTTGGAAAAACACTTCAGACAGCTTATATTTGATGTGCAACTACTAGAAAGACAATTTCTGCTAGAGTGGTAGGTGAAACTTTCATGTTCTGAAGCTTTCCATCAAAGTTAAGGAACAATGCAGAAAACGCGTTTTCTGTCTGAGATAAGGTGGGTTCCGGAACGCCAAACATAAAATGTTGATAACTTTGGAAAAACACTTCAGACAGCTTAGATTTGATGTGCAACTACTAGAAAGACTCTTTCTGCTACAGTGGGAGGTGAAAATTTCATGTTCTGAAGCTTCACTGCAAAGTTATGGCACAATGCAGAAAACGCGTTTTCAGCCCGAGATAAGGTCGTTTCCGGAAAGCCAAACATAAAAATGTTGATAGCTTTCGAAAAACACTTCAGACAACTTAGATTTGATGTGCAACAACAAGAAAGACCCTTTCTGCTATAGTGGGAGGTGAAAATTTCATGATCTGAAGCTTCCCTGCAAAGTTATGGCACAATGCAGAAAACGCGTTTTCAGCCTGAGATAAGGTCGATTCCGGAACTCCAAACATAAAAATGTTGATAACTTTGGAAAAACACTTCAGACAGCTTAGATTTGATGTGCGACTACTAGAAAGACCCTTTCTGCTATAGTGGGAGGTGAAAATTTCATGATCCGAAGCTTCCCTGCAAAGTTATGGCACAATGCAGAAAACACGTTTTCAGCCTGAGATAAGGTCGATTCCGGAACTCCAAACATAAAAATGTTTATAGCTTTCGAAAAACACTTCAGACAACTTAGATTTGATGTGCAACTACAAGAAAGACCCTGTCTGTTATAGTGGGAGTTGAAAATTTCATGTTCTGAAGCTTTATGCAATGTTAAAGAACAATGAAGAAAACTCGTTTTCAGCCTGAGATAAGGTGGGTTCCGGAACGCCAAACATAAAAAAGTTGATAACTTTGGAAAAACATTTCAGACAGCTTAGATTTAATCTGCAACTACTAGAAAGACCCTTTCTGCTATAGTGGGAGGTGAAAATTTAATGTTCTAAAGCTTTATGCAAAGTTATGGCACAATGCGTAAAACGCGTTTTCAGCCTGAGATAAGGTGGGTTCCCGAAGGCCAAAAATAAAAATGTTGAAAATTTTGGAAAAACACTTCAGACAGCTTAGATTTGATGTGCAACGACTAGAAAGACCCTCTCTGCTACAGTGGGAGGTGAAAATTTCGTGTTCTGAAGATTCCCTGCAAAGTTATGCCACAATTCAGGAAACGCGTTTTCAGCCTGAGATAAGGTCGATTCCGGAACGCCAAACACAAAAATATTGATAACTTTGGAAAAACACTTCAGACAGCTTAGATTTGATGTGCAACTACTAGAAAGACCCTTTCTGCTACAGTGGGAGGTGAAAATTTCATGTTCTGAAGCTTCACTGCAAAGTTATGGCACAATGCAGAAAACGCGTTTTCAGCCCGAGATAAGGTCGTTTCCGGAAAGCCAAACATAAAAATGTTGATAGCTTTCGAAAAACACTTCAGACAACTTAGATTTGATGTGCAACAACAAGAAAGACCCTTTCTGCTATAGTGGGAGGTGAAAATTTCATGATCTGAAGCTTCCCTGCAAAGTTATGGCACAATGCAGAAAACGCGTTTTCAGCCTGAGATAAGGTCGATTCCGGAACTCCAAACATAAAAATGTTGATAACTTTGGAAAAACACTTCAGACAGCTTAGATTTGATGTGCGACTACTAGAAAGACCCTTTCTGCTATAGTGGGAGGTGAAAATTTCATGATCCGAAGCTTCCCTGCAAAGTTATGGCACAATGCAGAAAACACGTTTTCAGCCTGAGATAAGGTCGATTCCGGAACTCCAAACATAAAAATGTTTATAGCTTTCGAAAAACACTTCAGACAACTTAGATTTGATGTGCAACTACAAGAAAGACCCTGTCTGTTATAGTGGGAGTTGAAAATTTCATGTTCTGAAGCTTTATGCAATGTTAAAGAACAATGAAGAAAACTCGTTTTCAGCCTGAGATAAGGTGGGTTCCGGAACGCCAAACATAAAAAAGTTGATAACTTTGGAAAAACATTTCAGACAGCTTAGATTTAATCTGCAACTACTAGAAAGACCCTTTCTGCTATAGTGGGAGGTGAAAATTTAATGTTCTAAAGCTTTATGCAAAGTTATGGCACAATGCGTAAAACGCGTTTTCAGCCTGAGATAAGGTGGGTTCCCGAAGGCCAAAAATAAAAATGTTGAAAATTTTGGAAAAACACTTCAGACAGCTTAGATTTGATGTGCAACGACTAGAAAGACCCTCTCTGCTACAGTGGGAGGTGAAAATTTCGTGTTCTGAAGATTCCCTGCAAAGTTATGCCACAATTCAGGAAACGCGTTTTCAGCCTGAGATAAGGTCGATTCCGGAACGCCAAACACAAAAATATTGATAACTTTGGAAAAACACTTCAGACAGCTTAGATTTGATGTGCAACTACTAGAAAGACCCTTTCTGCTATAGTTGGAGGTGAAAATTTCATGTTCTGATGCTTTCCTGCAAAGTTATGGCACAATGCGTAAAACGCGTTTTCAGCCTGAGATAAGGTTGATTCCGGAACACCAAACATAAGAATGTTGATGACTTTGGAAAAACACTTCAGACAGCTTAGATTTGATGTGCAACTACTAGAAAGACCCTTTCTGCTATAGTGGGAGGTGAAAATTAATTATTCTGCAGCTTTCCTGCAAAGTGATGGCACAGTGCAGAAAACGCGTTTTCAGCGTGAGATAAGGTTGATTCCGGAACGCCAAACATAAGAATGTTGATAACTTTGGAAAAACACTTCAGACAGGTTAAATTTGATGTGCAACTACTAGAAAGACATTTTCTGCTATAGTGGGAGGTGAAAATTTCGTGTTCTGAAGCTTCCCTCCAAAGTTATGGCACAATGCAAAAAAAGCGTTTACAGCCTGAGAAAAGGTGGATTCCGGAACGCCAAACATAAAAATGTTGATATCTTTGGAAAAACACTTCAGACAGCTTTGATTTGATGTGCAACTACAAGAAAGACCCTTTATGCAATTGTGGGTGGTTAAAATTTCATGTTCTGAAGCTTCCCAGCAAAGTTATGGCACAAAGCAGAAAACGCGTTTTCAGCCTGGGATAAGGTGGGTTCCGGAACGCCAAACATAAAAATGTTGATAACTTTGGAAAAACACTTCATACAGCTTAGATTTGATGTGCAACAACTACAAAAGACCCTTTCTGCTATAGTGGGAGGTGAAATTTTCATTTTCTGAAGCTTTCCTTCAAAGTTATGGCACAATGCAGAAAACGCGTTTTCAGCCTGAGATAAGGTGGGTTCGGGAACACCAAACATAAAAATGTTGATATCTTTCCAAAAACACTTCAGACAGATTAGATTTGATGTGCAACGACTAGAAAGACATTGTCTGTTATAGTGGGAGTTGAAAATTTCATGTTCTGATGCATCTCTGCAAAGTCAAGGAACAATGCAGAACACGCGTTTTCAGCCTGAGATAAGGTGGGTTCCGGAACGCCAAAAATAAAAATGTTGATAACTTTGGAAAAACACTTCAGACAGCTTAGATTAGATGTGCAACTACAAGTAAGACCCTTTATGCTATTGTGGGAGGTTAAAATTTCATGTTCTGAAGATTCCCAGCAAAGTTATGGCACAAAGAAGAAAACGCGTTTCCAGCCAGAGATGACGTGGGTTCCGGAACGCCAAACATAAAAATGTTGATAACATTGCAAAAACACTTCAGACAGCTTAGATTTGATGTGCAACTACTAGAAAGACCCTTTCTGCTATAGTGCGATATGAAAATGTCATGTTCTGATGCTTCCCTGCATAGTTATGGCACAATGCAGAAAACGCGTTTTCAGCCTGAGATAAGGTCGATTCCGGAATGCCAAACACAAAAATGTTGATAACTTTGGAAAAACACTTCAGACAGCTTAGATTTGATGTGCAACTACTAGAAAGACCCATTCTGCTATAGTGGGAGTTGAAAATTTCATGTTCTGAAGCTTCCCTGCAAAGTTATGGCACATTGCAGAAAACGCTTTTTCAGCCTGAGATAAGATCGATTCAGGAACGCCAAACATAAAAATGTTGAAAACTTTGGAAAAACTCTTCAGACAGCTTAGATTTGATGTGCAACTAATAGAAAGACCCTATATGCTATTGTGGGAGGTGAAAATTTCATGTTCTGAAGCTTCCCTGCAAAGTTATGGCACAATGCGGAAAACACGTTTTGAGCCTGAGATAAAGTCGATTCCGGAACGCCAAACTTAAAAATGTTGATAACTTTGGAAAAACACTTCAGACAGCTTAGATTTCACGTGAAACTACTAGAAAGGCCCTTTCTGCTATAGAGGGAGGTGAAAATTCCATGTTCTGAAGCTTTATGCAAAGTTATGGCACAATGCAAAAAACACGTTTTCAGACTGAGATAAGGTGGGTTCCAGAACGCCAAACATAAAAAAGTTGATAACTTTGGAATAACATTTCAGACATCTTAGATTTAATCTGCAACTACTAGAAAGACCCTTTCTGCTATAGTGGGAGGTGAAAATTTCATGTTCTGAAGCTTCCCTGCAAACTTAAGCCACAATGCAGGAAACGCGTTTTCAGCCTGAGATAAGGTGGGTTCCGGAACGCCAAACATAAAAATGTTGATAACTTTCGAAAAACACTTCAGACAGCTTAGATTTGAAGTGCAACTACTAGAAAGACCCTTTCTGCTATAGTGGGAGGTGTACATTTCATGATCTGAAGCTTCCCTGAGAAGTTATGGCACAATGCAGAAAACGCGTTTTCAGCCTGAGATAAGGTGGATTCCGGAACGCCAAACATAAAAATGTTGATGACTTCGGAAAAACACTTCAAACAGCTCAGATTAGATGTGCAACTACTAGAAAGACATATTCTGCTATAGTGGGAGGTTAAAATTTCATGTTCTGAAGCTTTCCTGCAAAGAAAGGCACAATGCAGAAAATGCGTTTTCAGCCTGATATTAGTTGGGTTCGAGAGCGGCAAACATAAAAGTGTTGACAACTTTGGAAAAACACTTCAGACAGCTTAGATTTGATATGCAACTACTAGAAAGACCCTTTCTGCTATAGTGGGAAGTGAAAAATTCATGTTCTGAAGCTCCCCTGCAAAGTTATGGTACAATGCAGAAAACCCGTTTTCAGCCTGAGATAAGGTCTATTCCGGAACGCCAAACATAAAAGTGTTGATGACTTTGGAAAAACACTTCAGACAGCTTAGATTTGATGTGCAACTACTAGAAAGACCTTTTCTGCTATAGTGCGAAGTGAAAATTTCATGTTCTGAAGCTTCCCAGCAAAGTTATGGCACATTGCAGAAAACGCGTTTTCAGGCTAAGATAAGGTGGGTTCCGAAATGCCAAACATATAAATGTTGATAATTTTGTAAAAACACTTCAGACAGCTTAGATTTGATTTGCAACTACTAGAAAGACCCTTTCTGCTATAGTGGGAGGTGAAAATTTCATGATCTGAAGCTTCCCAACAAAGTTATGGCACATTGCAGAAAACGCGTTTTCAGGCTGAGATAAGGTGGGTTCCGGAATGCCAAACGTAAAAATGTTGATAACGTCGGAAAAACACTTCAGATAGCTTAGATTTGATGTGCAACTACGAGAAAGACCATTTCTGCTATAGTGGGACGTGAAAATTTCATGTTCTGAAGCTTCCCTGCAAAGTTATTGCACAATGTGGAAAACCCGTTTTCAGCCTGAGAAAAGGTGGGGTCCGGAACGCCAAACATAAAAATGTTGATAACTTTGGAAAAACACTTCAGACAGCTTATATTTGATGTGCAACTACTACAAAAGACCCTTTCTGCTATAGTGGGAGGTGAAAATTTCATGATCTGAAGCTTCCCAACAAAGTTATGGCACATTGCAGAAAACGCGTTTTCAGGCTGAGATAAGGTGGGTTCCGGAATGCCAAACGTAAAAATGTTGATAACTTCGGAAAAACACTTCAGATAGCTAAGATTTGATGTGCAACTACGAGAAAGACCCTTTCTGCTTTAGTGGGACGTGAAAATTTCATGTTCTGAAGCTTTCCTTCAAAGTTATGGCACAATGCAGAAAACGCGTTTTCAGCCTGAGATAAGGTGGGTTCCGGAACGCCAAACGTAAAAATGTTGATAACTTTCGAAAAACACTTCAGACAGCTAAGATTTGATGTTTAACTACTACAAAGACCCTGTCTGTTATAGTTGGAGTTGAAAATTTCACGTTCTGAAGCTTCCCTGCAAAGTTAAGGAAAAATGCAGAAAACGCGTTTTCAGCCGGAGATAAGGTGGGTTCCGGAACGCCAAACATAAAAATGTTGATAACTTTGGAAAAACACTTCAGACAGCTTAGATTTGATGTGCAACTACAAGAAAGACCCTTTATGCTATTGTGGGAGGTTAAAATTTCATGTTCTGAAGATTCCCAGCAAAGTTATGGCACAAAGCAGACAACGCGTTTTCAGCAAGAGAAAAGGTGGGTTCCGGAACGCCAAACATAAAAATGTTGATAACTTTGGAAAAAACACTTCAGACAGCTTAGATTTGATGTGCAACTACAAGAAAGACCCTTTATGCTATTGTGGCAGGTGAAAATTTCATGTTCTGAAGCTTACCTGCAAAGTTATGGCACAATGCAGAAAATGCGTTTTCAGCCTGATATTAGTTGGGTTCGGGAACGGCAAACATAAAAGTGTTGATAACTTTGGAAAAACACTTCAGACAGCTTAGATTTGATATGCAACTACTAGAAAGACCCTTTCTGCTATAGTGGGAAGTGAAAAATTCATGTTCTGAAGCTCCCCTGCAAAGTTATGGTACAATGCAGAAAACGTGTTTTCAGCCTGAGATAAGGTCTATTCCGGAACGCCAAATATAAAAGTGTTGATAACTTTGGAAAAACACTTCAGACAGCTTAGATTTGATGTGCAACTACTAGAAAGACCCTTTCTGCTATAGTGCGAAGTGAAAATTTCATGTTCTGAAGCTTCCCAGCAAAGTTATGGCACATTGCAGAAAACGCGTTTTCAGGCTGAGATCAGGTGGGTTCCGGAATGCCAAACATATAAATGTTGATAATTTTGGAAAAACACTTCAGACAGCTTAGATTTGATTTGCAACTACTACAAAGACCCTTTCTGCTATAGTGGGAGGTGAAAATTTCATGTTCTGAAGCTTCCCAACAAAGTTATGGCACATTGCAGAAAACGCGTTTTCAGGCTGAGATAAGGTGGGTTCCGAAATGCCAAACGTAAAAATGTTGATAACTTCGGAAAAACACTTCAGATAGCTTAGATTTGATGTGCAACTACGAGAAAGACCCTTTCTGCTATATTGGGACGTGAAAATTTCATTTTCTGAAGCTTCCCTGCAAAGTTATGGCACAATGTGGAAAACCCGTTTTCAGTCTGAGAAAAGGTGGGGTCCGGAACGCCAAACATAAAAATGTTGATAACTTTGGAAAAACACTTCAGACAGCTTATATTTGATGTGCAACTACTACAAAAGACCCTTTCTGCTATAGTGGGAGGTGAAACTTTCATTTTCTGAAGCTTTCCTTCAAAGTTATGGCACAATGCAGAAAACGCGTTTTCAGCCTGAGATAAGGTAGGTTCCGGAACGCCAAACGTAAAAATGTTGATAACTTTCGAAAAACACTTCAGACAGCTTAGATTTGATGTGCAACTACTACAAAGACCCTGTCTGTTATAGTTGGGGTTGAAAATTTCACATTCTGAAGCTTCCCTGCAAAGTTAAGGAACAATGCAGAAAACGCGTTTTCAGCCGGAGATAAGGTGGGTTCCGGAACGCCAAACATAAAAATGTTGATAACTTTGGAAAAACACTTCAGACAGCTTAGATTTGATGTGCAACTACAAGAAAGACCCTTTATGCTATTGTGGGAGGTTAAAATTTCATGTTCTGAAGATTCCCAGCAAAGTTATGGCACAAAGCAGAAAACGCGTTTTCAGCAAGAGAAAAGGTGGGTTCCGGAACGCCAAACATAAAAATGTTGATAACTTTGGAAAAACACTTCAGATAGCTTAGATTTGATGTGCAACTACGAGAAAGATCCTTTCTGCTATAGTGGGAGGTGAAAATTTCATGTTCTGAAGCTTCCCTGCAAAGTTATGGCACAATGTGGAAAACCCGTTTTCAGCCTGAGAAAAGGTGGGGTCCGGAACGCCAAACATAAAAATGTTGATAACTTTGGAAAAACACTTCAGACAGCTTAGATTTGATGTGCAACTACTAGAAAGACCCTTTCTGCTATAATGCGAAGTGAAAAATTCATGTTCTGAAGCTTCCCAGCAAAGTTATGGCACATTGCAGAAAACGCGCTTTCAGGCTGAGATAAGGTGGGTTCCAGAATGCCAAACGTAAAAATGTTGATAACTTTGGAAAAACACTTCAGATAGCTTAGATTTGATGTGCAACTACGAGAAAGACCCTTTCTGCTATAGTGGGAGGTGAAAATTTCATGCTCTGAAGCTTTCCTTCAAAGTTATAGCACAATGCAGAAAACGCGTTTTCAGCCTGAGACAAGGTGGGTTCCGGAACGCCAAACATAAAAATGTTGATAACTTTCTGTCGCTCGGGTTTTGGATTTCAAGGTTTTGTGTACAGGGCAATTGGCTGTAACAAGCCGTCCCTAGTTCCGAGTACACTACCTCCCTCTGCCTCTCTGGTAAAGGGCCCCCTCGTGTGGTCAACTCAGTCAGCCTCTTGTTGCAGACACGGTTCTAAAACTATAATAGATGTATCTACTTCACCTATTATATTAGTGCGTAGTGTCGGCGCTTCACTGAGCGGGTTATTAAATTCGCCCGACCTGTTGAGAAACAGGTTCTTGACCTTACAATGCTACACCTTCTACCGTAGTCTCTTTACTTAGCTTCGTTTAGGGACACATGATTAGATCCTCAATCCATTCCTTCAATAAAATATTACCTCAGCCTTCTGAACTACCACTTTATCATTGACATAATAATTCAGGATGGAATAATGCTACCTGTCGAGACATTCACTACATGTGCACAGGAAAGGGAATCAAACATTAATTCAATCCAGCATTAACTCACCTATAACCCAGTTGATGGTAGTACAGGAGCCAGTCGATTCTTAGTAGTCAGGGATCAATGCCGTTGTGCCTTTTCAGTACTTAATTCGTACTCAGTTTTATTTTGTTTTTATGTCAAAAGTATTTCTCCAAAAAATTGATAAAAAGGATAACAAAACAGTAAAATCAATAAAGAATCAAATTCAATACAAAAATGATAAAAGGGTGATAAAACAATAAAATTCAAAAAAGGATAATGAAAACAATAAAATCAATAAACATCAATAAACTCAAGGGTATTGCCAGACGCTAATACCCAACAAAGTCAAAGGCACTGCAAGACGCTAGTGCACATACATAAATGTCAAAAATCATATAATCAAAATGCATACACAATAAAAAGGATGAAGTCAAAGATCCTAAAAAATATATTCAAAGTATATGCAATAAAAGAGATAAGTCAAAAGAATTAATCATAAAAACCAACCAATCAATAATAAAAAAAAACCATATGAGAACAACAAGAAGAGTTAAATCAAATGGCCTAAGAGCAAGAGCAAGAGCACCGTCCCAAGTTAAGATACAAGACCTTACAGCAAACGGATGAAGCCAAAAGCGTGGATCAAGAGCGAGAGCGAGAGGTCAGTTTATCCTAGACCTTTATAGCAACATTGCCGATTTCAATAAACAATCCCCCAATGCGTCATTAATGGGTGACGTGTTCTTGTCATCTTCAGTGGAAAGTTTTAATTTTCATCACGTGTTCTAGCTGTCGTCCTTAGTGGAAAGTTTTAACTTCATTAGAGACACCCCTTATGTCTTATGCAGATGTTTTAGATTCATTGAACATGCTGAGTGTTAGTTTCATTGTTTTGATAAATGTAACTTATGTTCTAAGTGAAGACCACAATGTTCTATTAATACAACGTTCCTTCTAAGTGTTAACCATAATCGCAAGCTCGGCTTAAAAACATGTTCTGCTTACAAATTCACCCTGAGGTTAGAGCATGCCCTGCAAGTTCAAAAGTGCGAAGCATACAGATTCAATAAGTGCTCATAATAAGTGCAAAGCATACAGATTCAATAAGTGCTCATAATAAGTGTAAAGCATGGTTATAATATTTTCGATTTTCCAGTATATACAACACTTTCGAAAAACACTTCAGACAGCTTAGATTTGATGTGCAACTACTAGAAAGACCCTTTCTGCTATAGTGGGAGGTGAAAATTTCGTGTTCTGAAGCTTCCCTGCAAAGTTAAGGAACAATGCAGAAAACGCGTTTTCAGCCTGAGATAGGGTTGGTTCCGGAACGCCAAACATAAAAATGTTGATAACTTTGGAAAAACACTTCAGACAGCTTAGATTTGATATGCAACTACTAGAAAGAGCATTTCTGCTATAGTGGGTGGTTAAAATTTCATGTTCTGAAGCTTCGCAGCAAAGTTATGGCACAATGCAGAAAACGCATTTTCAGCCTGAGATAAGGTGGGTTCCGGAACGCCAAACATAAAAATGTTGATAACTTTGGAAAAAACATTTCAGACAGCTTAGATTTGATGTGCAACTACAAGAAAGACCCTTTATGGTATTGTGGGAGGTTAAAATTTCATGTTCTGAAGATTCCCAGCAAAGTTATGGCACAAAGCAGAAAACGCGTTTTCAGCAAGAGAAAAGGTGGGTTCCGGAACGCCAAACATAAAAATGTTGATAACTTTGGAAAAACACTTCAGACAGCTTAGATTTGATGTGCAACTACTAGAAAGACCCTTTCTGCTATAATGCGAAGTGAAAAATTCATGTTCTGAAGCTTCCCAGTAAAGTTATGGCACATTGCAGAAAACGCGTTTTCAGGCTGAGATAAGGTGGGTTCCGGAATGCCAAACGTAAAAATAGTGATAACTTTGGAAAAACACTTCAGATAGCTTAGATTTGTTGTGCAACTACGAGAAAGACCCTTTCTGCTATAGTGGGAGGTGAAAATTTCATGTTCTGAAGCTTCCCTGCAAAGTTATGGCACAATGTGGAAAACCCGTTTTCAGCCTGAGAAAAGGTGGGGTCCGGAACGCCAAACATAAAAATGTTGATAACTTTGGAAAAACACTTCAGACAGCTTAGATTTGATGTGCAACTACTAGAAAGTCCCTTTCTGCTATAGTGGGTGGTGAAAATTTCATTTTTGAACCTTTCCTGCAAAGTTATCGCACAATGAAGTAAACGCGTTTTCAGCCCGAGATAAGGTGGGTTCCGGAACGCCAAACTTAAAAATGTTGATAACCTTGGAAAAACACTTCAGACAGCTTAGATTTGATGTGCAACTACTAGAAAGGCCCTTTCTGCTGCAGTGGGGGGTTAAAATTTCATGTTCTGAAGCTTTCCTGCAAAGTTATGGCACAATGCAGAAAACGCGTTTTCAGCCTGAGATAATGTGGGTTCCGGAACGGGAAACGTAAAAATGTTGATAACTTTCGAAAAACACTTCAGACAGCTTAGATTTGATGTGCAACAACAGGAAAGACCCTTTATGCTATTGTGGGAGGTTAAATTTTCATGTTCTGAAGCTTCCCTGCAAAGTTATGGGACAATGCAGAAAACGCGTTTTCAGACTGAGATAAGGTGGGTTTCGGAACGCCAAACATAAAAATGTTGATAACTTTGGAAAAAACATTTCAGACAGCTTAGATTTGATGTGCAACTACTAGAAAGACCCTTTCTTCTATAGTGGGAGGTGAAAATTTCATGTTCTGAAGCTTCCCTGCAAAGTTATGGCACAATGCAGAAAATGCGTTTTCAGTCTGATATTAGTTGGGTTCGGGAGCGGCAAACATAAAGGTGTTGATAACTTTGGAAAAACACTTCAGACAGCTTAGATTTGATATGCAACTACTAGAAAGACCCTTTCTGCTATAGTGGGAAGTGAAAAATTCATGTTCTGAAGCTCCCCTGCAAAGTTATGGTACAATGCAGAAAACGCGTTTTCAGCCTGAGATAAGGTCTATTCCGGAACGCCAAACATAAAAGTGTTGATAACTTTGGAAAAACACTTCAGACAGCTTAGATTTGATGTGCAACTACTAGAAAGACACTTTCTGCAATAGTGCGAAGTGAAAATTTCATGTTCTGAACCTTCCCAGCAAAGTTATGGCACATTGCAGAAAACGCGTTTTCAGGCTGAAATAAGGTGGGTTCCGGAATGCCAAACATATAAAATGTTGATAATTTTGGAAAAACACTTCAGACAGCTTAGATTTGATTTGCAACTACTAGAAAGACCCTTTCTGCTATAGTGGGAGGTGAAAATTTCATGATCTGAAGCTTCCCTGCAAAGTTTTGGCACAATGTGGAAAACCCGTTTTCAGCCTGAGAAAAGGTGGGGTCCGGAACGCCAAACATAAAAATGTTGATAACTTTGCAAAAACACTTCAGACAGCTTATATTTGATGGGCAACTACTACAAAAGACCCTTTCTGCTATAGTGGGAGGTGAAACTTTCATTTTCTGAAGCTTTCCTTCAAAGTTATGGCACAATGCAGAAAACGCGTTTTCAGCCTGAGATAAGGTGGGTTCCGGAACGCCAAACGTAAAAATGTTGATAACTTTCGAAAAACACTTCAGACAGCTTAGATTTGATGTGCAACTACTACAAAGACCCTGTCTGTTATAGTTGGAGTTGAAAATTTCACGTTCTGAAGCTTCCCTGCAAAGTTAAGGAACAATGCAGAAAACGCGTTTTCAGCCGGAGATAAGGTGGGTTCCGGAACGCCAAACATAAAAATGTTGATAACTTTGGAAAAACACTTCAGACAGCTTATATTTGATGTGCAACTACTACAAAAGACCCTTTCTGCTAGAGTGGGACGTGAAACTTTCATTTTCTGAAGCTTTCCTTCAAGGTTATGGCACAATGCAGAAAACGCGTTTTCAGCCTGAGATAAGGTGGGTTCCGGAACGCCAAACGTAAAAATGTTGATAACTTTCGAAAAACACTTCAGACAGCTTAGATTTGATGTGCAACTACTACAAAGACCCTGTCTGTTATAGTTGGAGTTGAAAATTTCACGTTCTGAAGCTTCCCTGCAAAGTTAAGGAACAATGCAGAAAACGCGTTTTCAGCCGGAGATAAGGTGGGTTCCGGAACGCCAAACATAAAAATGTTGATAACTTTGGAAAAACACTTCAGACAGCTTAGATTTGATTTGCAACTACTAGAAAGACCCTTTCTGCTATAGTGGGAGGTGAAAATTTCATGATCTGAAGCTTCCCTGCAAAGTTTTGGCACAATGTGGAAAACCCGTTTTCAGCCTGAGAAAAGGTGGGGTCCGGAACGCCAAACATAAAAATGTTGATAACTTTGGAAAAACACTTCAGACAGCTTATATTTGATGTGCAACTACTACAAAAGACCCTTTCTGCTATAGTGGGAGGTGAAACTTTCATTTTCTGAAGCTTTCCTTCAAAGTTATGGCACAATGCAGAAAACGCGTTTTCAGCCTGAGATAAGGTGGGTTCCAGAACGCCAAACGTAAAAATGTTGATAACTTTCGAAAAACACTTCAGACAGCTTAGATTTGATGTGCAACTACTACAAAGACCCTGTCTGTTATAGTTGGAGTTGAAAATTTCACGTTCTGAAGCTTCCCTGCAAAGTTAAGGAACAATGCAGAAAACGCGTTTTCAGCCGGAGATAAGGTGGGTTCCGGAACGCCAAACATAAAAATGTTGATAACTTTGGAAAAACACTTCAAACAGCTTAGATTTGATATGCAACTACTAGAAAGAGCCTTTCTGCTACAGTGGGTGGTTAAAATTTCATGTTCTGAAACTTCGCAGCAAAGTTATGGCACAATGCAGAAAACGCGTTTTCAGCCTGAGATATGGTGGGTTCCGGAACGCCAAACATAAAAATGTTGATAACTTTGGAAAAAACATTTCAGACAGCTTAGATTTGATGTGCAACTACAAGAAAGACCCTTTATGCTATTGTGGGAGGTTAAAATTTCATGTTCTGAAGATTCCCAGCAAAGTTATGGCACAAAGCAGAAAACGCGTTTTCAGCAAGAGAAAAGGTGGGTTCCGGAACGCCAAACATAAAAATGTTGATAACTTTGGAAAAACACTTCAGACAGCTTATATTTGATGTGCAACTACTACAAAAGACCCTTTCTGCTATAGTGGGAGGTGAAACTTTCATTTTCTGAAGCTTTCCTTCAAGGTTATGGCACAATGCAGAAAACGCGTTTTCAGCCTGAGATAAGGTGGGTTCCGGAACGCCAAACGTAAAAATGTTGATAACTTTCGAAAAACACTTCAGACAGCTTAGATTTGATGTGCAACTACTACAAAGACCCTGTCTGTTATAGTTGGAGTTGAAAATTTCACGTTCTGAAGCTTCCCTGCAAAGTTAAGGAACAATGCAGAAAACGCGTTTTCAGCCGGAGATAAGGTGGGTTCCGGAACGCCAAACATAAAAATGTTGATAACTTTGGAAAAACACTTCAGACAGCTTAGATTTGATATGCAACTACTAGAAAGAGCCTTTCTGCTACAGTGGGTGGTTAAAATTTCATGTTCTGAAGCTTCGCAGCAAAGTTATGGCACAATTCCGAAAACGCGTATTCAGCGTTAGATAAGGTCGATTCCGGAACGCCAAACATAAAAATGTTGATAACTTTGAAAAAACACTTCAGACAGCTTAGATATGATGTGCAACTACTAGAAAGACCCTTTCTGCAATAGTGGGATTTGAAAATTTCATGTTCTGAAGCTTCCCTGCAAAGTTATGGCACAATGCAGAAAACACGTTTTCAGCCTGAGATGAGGTCGATTCCGGAACGCCAAACATAAAAATGTTGATAACTTTGGAAAAACACTTCAGACAGCTTAGATGTGATGTGCAACTACGAGAAAGATCCTTTCCGATATAGTGGGAGGTGAAAATTTCATGTTCTGAATCTTCCCTGCAAAGTTATAGCACAATGCAGAAAACACGTTTTCAGCCTGAGATGAGGTCGATTCCGGAACGCCAAACATAAAAATGTTGATAACTTTCGAAAAACACTTCAGACAGCTTAGATTTGACGTGCAACTACTAGAAAGACCCTTTCTGCTATAGTGGGAGGTTAAAATTTCATGTTCGGAAGCTTCCCTGCAAAGTTATGGCACAATGCGTTAAACGCGTTTTCAGCCTGAGATGAGGTCGATTCCGGAACGCCAAACATAAAAATGTTGATAACTTTGGAAAAACACTTCAGACAGCTTAGATTTGATGTGCAACTACGAGAAAGACCCTTTCTGCTATAGTGGGAGGTGAACATTTCATGTTCTGAAGCTTCCCTGGGAAGTTATTGCACAATGCAGAAAAGGCGTTTTCAGCCTAAGATAAGGTCGATTCTGGAACGCCAAACATAAAAATGTTGATAAATTTCGAAAAACACTTCAGACAGCTTAGATTTGATGTGCAACTACTAGAAAGACCCTTTCTGCTATAGTGGGATTTGAAAATTTCATGTTCTGAAGCTTCCCTGCAAAGTTATGGCACAATGCATAAAACGCGTTTTCAGCCTGAGATAAGGTCGATTCCGGAACGCCAAACATAAAAATGTTGATAACTTTGGAAAAACACTTCAGACAGCTTAGATGTGATGTGCAACTACGAGAAAGATCCTTTCCGATATAGTGGGAGGTGAAAATTTCATGTTCTGAAGCTTCCCTGCAAAGTTATAGCACAATGCAGAAAACACGTTTTCAGCCTGAGATGAGGTCGATTCCGGAACGCCAAACATAAAAATGTTGATAACTTTCGAAAAACACTTCAGACAGCTTAGATTTGATTTGCAACTACTAGAAAGACCCTTTCTGCTATAGTGGGAGGTGAACATTTCATGTTCTGAAGCTTCCCTGGGAAGTTATTGCACAATGCAGAAAAGGCGTTTTCAGCCTGAGATAAGGTCGATTCTGGAACGCCAAACATAAAAATGTTGATAAATTTCGAAAAACACTTCAGACAGCTTAGATTTGATGTGCAACTACTAGAAAGACCCTTTCTGCTATAGTGGGACTTGAAAATTTCATGTTCTGAAGCTTCCCTGAGAAGTTATGGCACAATGCAGAAAATGCGTTTCCGGCTTGAGATAAAGTGGGTTCCGGAACGCCAAACATAAAAATGTTGATAACTTTGGAAAAACAGTTCAGACAGCTTAGATTTGATGTGCAACTACTAGAAAGACCCTTTCTGCTGTAGTGGGAGGTGAAAATTTCATTTTCCGAAGCTTCTCTGCAAAGTTATGGGACAATGCAGAAAACGCGTTTTCAGCCTGAGATAAGGTCGATTCTGGAACGCCAAACATAAAAATGTTGATAACTTTGGAAAAACACTTCAGACAGCTTAGATTTGATGTGCAACTACGAGAAAGACCCTTTCTGCTATAGTGGGAGGTGAAAATTTCATGTTCTGAAGCTTCCCTGCAAAGTTATGGCACAATGCAGAAAACGCGTTTTCAGCCTCAGATAAGGTCAATTGCGGAACGCCAAACATAAAAATGGTGATAACTTTGGAAAATCAATTCAGACAGCTTAGATTTGATGTGCAACTACTAGAAAGACCCTTTCTGATAAAGTGGGAGGTGAAAATTTCATGTTCTGAAGCTTTCCTGCAAAGTTATGGCACAAAGTAGAAAATGCGTTTTCAGCCTGAGATAAGGTGGGTTCCGGAACGGCAAAAAAAAAAAAATGTTGATAACTTTGGAAAAACACTGCAGACAGCTTAGATTTGATGTGCAACTACTAGAAAGACCCCTTCTGCTTGAGTGGGAGGTCAAATTTTCATGTTCTGAAGCTTCCCTGCCAAGTTATGGCAAAATGCGTAAAACGCGTTTTCAGCCTGAGATAAGGTCGATTCCGGAACGCCAAACATAAAAATGTTGCAAACTTTAGAAAAACACTTCAGACAGCTTAGATTTGATTTGCAACTACTAGAAAGACCCTTTCTGCTACAGCGGGTGGTGAAATTTTCATGTTCTGAAGGTTCCCTGCAAAGTTATGGCACAATGCGTAATACGCGATTTCAGCCTGAGATAAGGTCGATTCCGGAACACCAAACATAAAAATGTTGATAACTTTGACAAAACAATTCAGAGAGCTTAGATTTGATGTGCAACTACGAGAAAGACCCTTTCTGCAATAGTGGGAGGTAAAAATTTCATGTTCAGAAGCTTCCCTGCAAAGTTATGGGACAATGCGAAAAACGCGTTTTCAGCCTGAGATAAGGTCGATTCCGGAACGCCAAACATAAAAAAGTTGATAACTTTGGAAAAACACTTCAGACAGCTTAGATTTGATGTGCAACTACGAGAAAGACCGTTTCTGCTATAGTGGGAGGTGAAATTTTCATGTTCTGAAGCTTCCCTGCAAAGTTATGGCAAAATGCGTAAAACGCGTTTTAAGCCTGAGATAAGGTCGATTCCGGAATGCCAAACATAAAAATGTTGATAACTTTGACATAACACTTCAGAGAGCTTAGAATTGATGTGCAACTACGAGAAAGACCCTTTTTGATATAGTCGGAGGTAATAATTTCATGTTCTGAAGCTTCCCTGCAAAGTTATGGGACAATGCGAAAAATGCGTTTTCAGCCTGAGATAAGGTCATTTACGGAACGCCAAACATAAAAATGTTGATAACTTTGGAAAAACAATTCAGACAGCTTAGATTTGATGTGCAACTACGAGAAAGACCGTTTCTGCTATAGTGGGTGGTGAAATTTTCATGTTCTGAAGCTTCCCCGCAAAGTAATGGCAAAATGCGTGAAACGCGTTTTCAGCCTGAGATAAGGTCGATTCCGGAACGCCAAACATAAAAATGTTGATAACTTGGGAAAAACACTTCAGACAGCTTAGATTTTATGTGGAACTACTAGAAAGACCCTTTCTGCTATAGTGGGTGGTGAAATTTTCATGTTCTGAAGCTTCCCTGCAAAGTTATTGTAAAATGCGTAAAACGCGTTTTCAGCCTGAGATAAGGTGTGTTCCGGAACGCCAAACATAAAAATGTTGATAACTTTGGAAAAACACTTCAGACAGCTTAGATTTGATGTGCAACTGCTAGAAAGACCATTTCTGCTCTCGTGGGAGGTGAAAATTTCATGTTCTAAAGCTTCCCTGCAAAGTTGTGGCACAATGCAAAAAACGCGTTTTCAGCCTGAGATAATGTGAGTTCCAGAACGCCAAACATAAAAATGTTGATAACTTTGGAAAAACACTTCAGACAGCTTAGATTTAATGTGCAACTACTAGAAAGAACCTTTCTGCTATAGTGGGCTGTGAAAATTTCATGTTCTGAAGCTTCCCTGCAAAGTTTTGGCACAATGCGTAAAACACGTTTTCAGCCTGAGATATGGTCGATTCCGGAACGGCAAACATAAAAATGTTGATAACTTTGGAAAAACACTTCAGACAGCTTAGATTTGATGTGCAACTACTAGAAAGAACGTTTCTGATATAGTGGGAAGTGAAAATTTCATGTTCTGAAGCTTCCCTGCAAAGTTATGGCACAAAGCAGAAAACGCGTTTTCAGCCTGAGATAAGGTGGGTTCCGGAACCGCAAAAAAAAAAATGTTGATAACTTTGGAAAAACACTGCAGACAGCTTAGATTTGATGTGCAACTACTAGAAAGACCCTTTCTGCTATAGTGGGAGGTGAAATTTTCATGTTCTGTAGCTTCCCTGCAAAGTTATGGCAAAATGCGTAAAACGCGTTTTAAGCCTGAGATAAGGTCGATTCCGGAACGCCAAACATAAAAATGTTGATAACTTTGGAAAAACACTTCAGACAGCTTAGATTTGATGTGCAACTACGAGAAAGACCCTTTCTGAAATAGTGCGAGGTAATAATTTCATGTTCTGAAGCTTCCCTGCCAAGTTATGGCAAAATGCGTAAAACGCGTTTTCAGCCTGAGATAAGGTCGATTCCGGAACGCCAAACATAAAAATGTTGCAAACTTTAGAAAAACACTTCAGACAGCTTAGATTTGATTTGCAACTACTAGAAAGACCCTTTCTGCTACAGCGGGTGGTGAAATTTTCATGTTCTGAAGGTTCCCTGCAAAGTTATGGCACAATGCGTAATACGCGATTTCAGCCTGAGATAAGGTCGATTCCGGAACACCAAACATAAAAATGTTGATAACTTTGACAAAACAATTCAGAGAGCTTAGATTTGATGTGCAACTACGAGAAAGACCCTTTCTGCAATAGTGGGAGGTAAAAATTTCATGTTCAGAAGCTTCCCTGCAAAGTTATGGGACAATGCGAAAAACGCGTTTTCAGCCTGAGATAAGGTCGATTCCGGAACGCCAAACATAAAAAAGTTGATAACTTTGGAAAAACACTTCAGACAGCTTAGATTTGATGTGCAACTACGAGAAAGACCGTTTCTGCTATAGTGGGAGGTGAAATTTTCATGTTCTGAAGCTTCCCTGCAAAGTTATGGCAAAATGCGTAAAACGCGTTTTAAGCCTGAGATAAGGTCGATTCCGGAATGCCAAACATAAAAATGTTGATAACTTTGACATAACACTTCAGAGAGCTTAGAATTGATGTGCAACTACGAGAAAGACCCTTTTTGATATAGTCGGAGGTAATAATTTCATGTTCTGAAGCTTCCCTGCAAAGTTATGGGACAATGCGAAAAATGCGTTTTCAGCCTGAGATAAGGTCATTTACGGAACGCCAAACATAAAAATGTTGATAACTTTGGAAAAACAATTCAGACAGCTTAGATTTGATGTGCAACTACGAGAAAGACCGTTTCTGCTATAGTGGGTGGTGAAATTTTCATGTTCTGAAGCTTCCCCGCAAAGTAATGGCAAAATGCGTGAAACGCGTTTTCAGCCTGAGATAAGGTCGATTCCGGAACGCCAAACATAAAAATGTTGATAACTTGGGAAAAACACTTCAGACAGCTTAGATTTTATGTGGAACTACTAGAAAGACCCTTTCTGCTATAGTGGGTGGTGAAATTTTCATGTTCTGAAGCTTCCCTGCAAAGTTATTGTAAAATGCGTAAAACGCGTTTTCAGCCTGAGATAAGGTGTGTTCCGGAACGCCAAACATAAAAATGTTGATAACTTTGGAAAAACACTTCAGACAGCTTAGATTTGATGTGCAACTGCTAGAAAGACCATTTCTGCTCTCGTGGGAGGTGAAAATTTCATGTTCTAAAGCTTCCCTGCAAAGTTGTGGCACAATGCAAAAAACGCGTTTTCAGCCTGAGATAATGTGAGTTCCAGAACGCCAAACATAAAAATGTTGATAACTTTGGAAAAACACTTCAGACAGCTTAGATTTAATGTGCAACTACTAGAAAGAACCTTTCTGCTATAGTGGGCTGTGAAAATTTCATGTTCTGAAGCTTCCCTGCAAAGTTTTGGCACAATGCGTAAAACACGTTTTCAGCCTGAGATATGGTCGATTCCGGAACGGCAAACATAAAAATGTTGATAACTTTGGAAAAACACTTCAGACAGCTTAGATTTGATGTGCAACTACTAGAAAGAACGTTTCTGATATAGTGGGAAGTGAAAATTTCATGTTCTGAAGCTTCCCTGCAAAGTTATGGCACAAAGCAGAAAACGCGTTTTCAGCCTGAGATAAGGTGGGTTCCGGAACCGCAAAAAAAAAAATGTTGATAACTTTGGAAAAACACTGCAGACAGCTTAGATTTGATGTGCAACTACTAGAAAGACCCTTTCTGCTATAGTGGGAGGTGAAATTTTCATGTTCTGTAGCTTCCCTGCAAAGTTATGGCAAAATGCGTAAAACGCGTTTTAAGCCTGAGATAAGGTCGATTCCGGAACGCCAAACATAAAAATGTTGATAACTTTGGAAAAACACTTCAGACAGCTTAGATTTGATGTGCAACTACGAGAAAGACCCTTTCTGAAATAGTGCGAGGTAATAATTTCATGTTCTGAAGCTTCCCTGCAAAGTTATGGGACAATGCGAAAAATGCGTTTTCAGCCTGAGATAAGGTCAATTACGGAACGCCAAACATAAAAATGTTGATAACTTAGGAAAAACACTTCAGACAGCTTAGATTTGATGTGGAACTACTAGAAAGACCCTTTCTGCTATAGTGGGTGGTGAAATTTTCATGTTCTGAAGCTTCCCTGCAAAGTTATTGTAAAATGCGTAAAACGCGTTATCAGCCTGAGATAAGGTGTGTTCCGGAACGCCAAACATAAAAATGTTGATAACTTTGGAAAAACACTTCAGACAGCTTAGATTTAATGTGCAACTACTAGAAAGAACCATTCTGCTATAGTGGGCTGTGAAAATTTCATGTTCTGAAGGTTCCCTGCAAAGTTTTGGCACAATGCGTAAAACACGTTTTCAGCCTGAGATATGGTCGATTCCGGAACGGCAAACATAAAAATGGTGATAACTTTGGATAAACAATTCAGACAGCTTACATTTGATGTGCAACTACGAGAAAGACCGTTTCTGCTATAGTGGGTTGTGAAATTTTCATGTTCTGAAGCTTCCCCGCAAAGTTATGGCAAAATGAGTAAAACGCGTTTTCAGCCTGAGATAAGGTCGATTCCGGAACGCCAAACATAAAAATGTTGATAACTTAGGAAAAACACTTCAGACAGCTTAGATTTGATGTGGAACTCCTAGAAAGACCCTTTCTGCTATAGTGGGAGGTGAAATTCTCATGTTCTCAAGGTTCCCTGCAAAGCTATGGCACAATGCGTAAAACACGATTTCAGCCTGAGATAAGGTCGATTCCGGAATGCCAAACATAAAAATGTTGATAACTTTGGAAAAACACTTCAGACAGCTTAGATTTGATGTGCAACTACTAGAAAGACCCTTTCTGCTATAGTGGGAGGTGCAAGTTTCATGTTCTGAAGCTTCCCTGCAAAGTTATTGCACAATGCAGAAAACGCGATTTCAAACTGAGATTAGGTCGATTCCGGAATGCCAAACATAAAAATGTTGATAACTTTGGAAAAACACTTAAGGCAGGTTAGATTTGATGTGCAACTACGAGAAAGACCCTTTCTGCTATAGTGGGGGTTGAAATTGTCATGTTCTGAAGCTTCCCTGCAAAGTTATGGCACAATGCAGAAAACGCGTTTTCAGTCTGAGATAAGGTCGATTCCGGAACGCCAAACATAAAAATGTTGATAACTTTAACAAAACACTTCAGACAGCTTAGATTTGATGTGCATCTACTAGAAAGACCCTTTCTGCTATCGTGGGAAGTGAAAATTTCATGTTCTGAAGCTTCCCTGCAAAGTTATGGAACAATGCAGAAAACGCGTTTTCAGCCTGAGAAAAGGTCGATTCCGGAACGCCAAACATAAAAATGGTGATAACTTTGGAAAAACACTTCAGACAGCTTAGATTTGATGTGCAAATACGAGAAAGACCGTTTCTGCTATAGTGGGTGGTGAAATTTTCATGTTCTGAAGCTTCCCTGCAAAGTTATGGCAAAATGCGTAAAACCCGTTTTCAAACTGAGATTAGGTCGATTCCGGAACGCCAAACATAAAAATGTTGATAACTTTGACATAACACTTCAGAGAGCTTAGAATTGATGTGCAACTACGAGAAAGACCCTTTCTGATATAGTCGGAGGTAATAATTTCATGTTCTGAAGCTTCCCTACAAAGTTATGGGACAATGCGAAAAATGCGTTTTCAGCCTGAGATAAGGTCAATTACGGAACGCCAAACATAAAAATGGTGATAACTTTGGAAAAACAATTCAGACAGCTTAGATTTGATGTGCAACAACGAGAAAGACCGTTTCTGCTATAGTGGGTGGTGAAATTTTCATGTTCTGAAGCTTCCCCGCAAAGTTATGGCAAAATGCGTAAAACGCGTTTTGATCCTGAGATAAGGTCGATTCCGGAACGCCAAACATAAAAATGTTGATAACTTAGGAAAAACACTTCAGACAGCTTAGATTTGATGTGGAACTACTAGAAAGACCCTTTCTGCTATAGTGGGTGGTGAAATTTTCATGTTCTGAAGCTTCCCTGCAAAGTTATTGTAAAATGCGTAATACGCGTTTTCAGCCTGAGATAAGGTCGATTCCGGAACGCCAAACATAAAAATGTTGCAAACTTTAGAAAAACACTTCAGACAGCTTAGATTTGATTTGCAACTACTAGAAAGACCCTTTCTGCTACAGCAAGTGGTGAAATTTTCATGTTCTGAAGGTTCCCTGCAAAGTTATGGCACAATGCGTAATACGCGATTTCAGCCTGAGATAAGGTCGATTCCGGAACGCCAAACATAAAAATGTTGATAACTTTGACAAAACAATTCAGAGAGCTTAGATTTGATGTGCAACTACGAGAAAGACCCTTTCTGCAATAGTGGGAGGTAAAAATTTCATGTTCAGAAGCTCCCCTGCAAAGTTATGGGACAATGCGAAAAACGCGTTTTCAGCCTGAGATAAGGTCGATTCCGGAAAGCCAAACATAAAAAAGTTGATAACTTTGGAAAAACACTTCAGACAGCTTAGATTTGATGTTCAACTACGAGAAAGACCGTTTCTGCTATAGTGGGAGGTGAAATTTTCATGTTCTGAAGCTTCCCTGCAAAGTTATGGGACAATGCGAAAAATGCGTTTTCAGCCTGAGATAAGGTCATTTACGGAACGCCAAACATAAAAATGTTGATAACTTTGGAAAAACAATTCAGACAGCTTAGATTTGATGTGCAACTACTAGAAAGACCCCTTCTGCTTGAGTGGGAGGTCAAATTTTCATGTTCTGAAGCTTCCCCGCAAAGTTATGGCAAAATGCGTGAAACGCGTTTTCAGCCTGAGATAAGGTCGATTCCGGAACGCCAAACATAAAAATGTTGATAACTTGGGAAAAACACTTCAGACAGCTTAGATTTGATGTGGAACTACTAGAAAGACCCTTTCTGCTATAGTGGGTGGTGAAATTTTCATGTTCTGAAGCTTCCCTGCAAAGTTATTGTAAAATGCGTAAAACGCGTTTTCAGCCTGAGATAAGGTGTGTTCCAGAACGCCAAACATAAAAATGTTGATAACTTTGGAAAAACACTTCAGACAGCTTAGATTTGATGTGCAACTGCTAGAAAGACCATTTCTGCTCTCGTGGGAGGTGAAAATTTCATGTTCTAAAGCTTCCCTGCAAAGTTGTGGCACAATGCAAAAAAAGCGTTTTCAGCCTGAGATAATGTGAGTTCCAGAACGCCAAACATAAAAATGTTGATAACTTTGGAAAAACACTTCAAACAGCTTAGATTTAATGTGCAACTACTAGAAAGAACCTTTCTGCTATAGTAGGCTGTGAAAATTTCATGTTCTGAAGCTTCCCTGCAAAGTTTTGGCACAATGCGTAAAACACGTTTTCAGCCTGAGATATGGTCGATTCCGGAACGGCAAACATAAAAATGTTGATAACTTTGGAAAAACACTTCAGACAGCTTAGATTTGATGTGCAACTACTAGAAAGAACGTTTCTGATATAGTGGGAGGTGAAAATTTCATGTTCTGAAGCTTCCCTGCAAAGTTATGGCACAATCCAGAAAACGCGTTTTCAGCCTGAGATAAGGTCAATTACGGAACGCCAAACATAAAAATGGTGATAACTTTGGAAAAACAATTCAGACAGCTTAAATTTGATGTGCAACTACTAGAAAGACCCTTTCTGATATAGTGGGAGGTGAAAATTTCATGTTCTGAAGCTTCCCTGCACAGTTATGGCACAAAGCAGAAAACGCGTTTTCAGCCTGAGATAAGGTGGGTTCCGGAACCGAAAAAAAAAAAAATGTTGATAACTTTGGAAAAACACTGCAGACAGCTTAGATTTGATGTGCAACTACTAGAAAGACCCTTTCTGCTATAGTGGGAGGTGAAATTTTCATGTTCTGTAGCTTCCCTGCAAAGTTATGGCAAAATGCGTAAAACGCGTTTTAAGCCTGAGATAAGGTCGATTCCGGAACGCCAAACATAAAAATGTTGATAACTTAGGAAAAACACTTCAGACAGCTTAGATTTGATGTGGAACTCCTAGAAAGACCCTTTCTGCTATAGTGGGACGTGAAATTCTCATGTTCTCAAGGTTCCCTGCAAAGCTATGGCACAATGCGTAAAACACGATTTCAGCCTGAGATAAGGTCGATTCCGGAATGCCAAACATAAAAATGTTGATAACTTTGGAAAAACACTTCAGACAGCTTAGATTTGATGTGCAACGACTAGAGAGTCCCATTCTCTTATAGTGGGAGGTGAAAATTTCATGTTCTGAAGCTTCCCTGCAAAGTTATGGCATAATGCAGAAAACGAGTTTTCAGCCTGAGATAAGGCCGATTCTCGAACGCCAAACATAAAAATGGTGATAACTTTGGAAAAACAATTCAGACAGCTTAAGTTTGATGTGCAACTACTAGAAAGACCCTTTCTGCTATAGTGGGAGGTGCAAGTTTCATGTTCTGAAGCTTCCCTGCAAAGTTATTGCACAATGCAGAAAACGCGATTTCAAACTGAGATTAGGTCGATTCCGGAATGCCAAACATAAAAATGTTGATAACTTTGGAAAAACACTTAAGGCAGGTTAGATTTGATGTGCAACTACGAGAAAGACCCTTTCTGCTATAGTGGGGGGTGAAATTGTCATGTTCTGAAGCTTCCCTGCAAAGTTATGGCACAATGCAGAAAACGCGTTTTCAGTCTGAGATAAGGTCGATTCCGGAACGCCAAACATAAAAATGTTGATAACTTTAACAAAACACTTCAGACAGCTTAGATTTGATGTGCATCTACTAGAAAGACCCTTTCTGCTATCGTGGGAAGTGAAAATTTCATGTTCTGAAGCTTCCCTGCAAAGTTATGGAACAATGCAGAAAACGCGTTTTCAGCCTGAGAAAAGGTCGATTCCGGAACGCCAAACATAAAAATGGTGATAACTTTGGAAAAACACTTCAGACAGCTTAGATTTGATGTGCAACTACGAGAAAGACCGTTTCTGTTATAGTGGGTGGTGAAATTTTCATGTTCTGAAGCTTCCCTACAAAGTTATGGGACAATGCGAAAAATGCGTTTTCAGCCTGAGATAAGGTCAATTACGGAACGCCAAACATAAAAATGGTGATAACTTTGGAAAAACAATTCAGACAGCTTAGATTTGATGTGCAACTACGAGAAAGACCGTTTCTGCTATAGTGGGTGGTGAAATTTTCATGTTCTGAAGCTTCCCCGCAAAGTTATGGCAAAATGCGTAAAACGCGTTTTGATCCTGAGATAAGGTCGATTCCGGAACGCCAAACATAAAAATGTTGATAACTTAGGAAAAACACTTCAGACAGCTTAGATTTGATGTGGAACTACTAGAAAGACCCTTTCTGCTATAGTGGGTGGTGAAATTTTCATGTTCTGAAGCTTCCCTGCAAAGTTATTGTAAAATGCGTAAAACGCGTTTTCAGCCTGAGATAAGGTGGGTTCCGCAACGCCAAACATAAAAATGTTGATAACTTTGGAAAAACACTTAAGGTAGGTTAGATTTGATGTGCAACTACGAGAAAGACCCTTTCTGCTATAGTGAGGGGTGAAATTGTCATGTTCTGAAGCTTCCCTGCAAAGTTATGGCACAAAGTAGAAAATGCGTTTTCAGCCTGAGATAAGGTGGGTTCCGGAACGGCAAAAAAAAAAAATGTTGATAACTTTGGAAAAACACTGCAGACAGCTTAGATTTGATGTGCAACTACTAGAAAGACCCCTTCTGCTTGAGTGGGAGGTCAAATTTTCATGTTCTGAAGCTTCCCTGCCAAGTTATGGCAAAATGCGTAAAACGCGTTTTCAGCCTGAGATAAGGTCGATTCCGGAACGCCAAACATAAAAATGTTGCAAACTTTAGAAAAACACTTCAGACAGCTTAGATTTGATTTGCAACTACTAGAAAGACCCTTTCTGCTGCAGCGGGTGGTGAAATTTTCATGTTCTGAAGGTTCCCTGCAAAGTTATGGCACAATGCGTAATACGCGATTTCAGCCTGAGATAAGGTCGATTCCGGAACGCCAAACATAAAAATGTTGATAACTTTGACAAAACAATTCAGAGAGCTTAGATTTGATGTGCAACTACGAGAAAGACCCTTTCTGCAATAGTGGGAGGTAAAAATTTCATGTTCAGAAGCTCCCCTGCAAAGTTATGGGACAATGCGAAAAACGCGTTTTCAGCCTGAGATAAGGTCGATTCCGGAACGCCAAACATAAAAAAGTTGATAACTTTGGAAAAACACTTCAGACAGCTTAGATTTGATGTTCAACTACGAGAAAGACCGTTTCTGTTATAGTGGGAGGTGAAATTTTCATGTTCTGAAGCTTCCCTGCAAAGTTATGGGACAATGCGAAAAATGCGTTTTCAGCCTGAGATTAGGTCATTTACGGAACGCAAAACATAAAAATGTTGATAACTTTGGAAAAACAATTCAGACAGCTTAGATTTGATGTGCAACTACGAGAAAGACCGTTTCTGCTATAGTGGGTGGTGAAATTTTCATGTTCTGAAGCTTCCCCGCAAAGTTATGGCAAAATGCGTGAAACGCGTTTTCAGCCTGAGATAAGGTCGATTCCGGAACGCCAAACATAAAAATGTTGATAACTTGGGAAAAACACTTCAGACAGCTTAGATTTGATGTGGAACTACTAGAAAGACCCTTTCTGCTATAGTGGGTGGTGAAATTTTCATGTTCTGAAGCTTCCCTGCAAAGTTATTGTAAAATGCGTAAAACGCGTTTTCAGCCTGAGATAAGGTGTGTTCCGGAACGCCAAACATATAAATGTTGATAACTTTGGAAAAACACTTCAGACAGCTTAGATTTGATGTGCAACTGCTAGAAAGACCATTTCTGCTCTCGTGGGAGGTGAAAATTTCATGTTCTAAGGCTTCCCTGCAAAGTTGTGGCAAAATGCAAAAAACGCGTTTTCAGCCTGAGATATGGTCGATTCCGGAACGGCAAACATAAAAATGTTGATAACTTTGGAAAAACACTTCAGACAGCTTAGATTTGATGTACAACTACTAGAAAGAACGTTTCTGATATAGTGGGAGGTGAAAATTTCATGTTCTGAAGCTTCCCTGCAAAGTTATGGCACAATCCAGAAAACGCGTTTTCAGCCTGAGATAAGGTCAATTACGGAACGCCAAACATAAAAATGGTGATAACTTTGGAAAAACAATTCAGACAGCTTAAATTTGATGTGCAACTACTAGAAAGACCCTTTCTGATATAGTGGGAGGTGAAAATTTCATGTTCTGAAGCTTCCCTGCAAAGTTATGGCAAAATGCGTAAAACGCGTTTTAAGCCTGAGATAAGGTCGATTCCGGAACGCCAAACATAAAAATGTTGATAACTTTGGAAAAACACTTCAGACAGCTTAGATTTGATGTGCAACTACGAGAAAGACCCTTTCTGAAATAGTGGGAGGTAATAATTTCATGTTCTGAAGCTTCCCTGCAAAGTTATGGGACAATGCGAAAAATGCGTTTTCAGCCTGAGATAAAGTCAATTACGGAACGCCAAACATAAAAATGGTGATAACTTTGGATAAACAATTCAGACAGCTTACATTTGATGTGCAACTACGAGAAAGACCGTTTCTGCTATAGTGGGTTGTGAAATTTTCATGTTCTGAAGCTTCCCCGCAAAGTTATGGCAAAATGAGTAAAACGCGTTTTCAGCCTGAGATAAGGTCGATTCCGGAACGCCAAACATAAAAATGTTGATAACTTAGGAAAAACACTTCAGACAGCTTAGATTTGATGTGGAACTCCTAGAAAGACCCTTTCTGCTATAGTGGGAGGTGAAATTCTCATGTTCTCAAGGTTCCCTGCAAAGCTATGGCACAATGCGTAAAACACGATTTCAGCCTGAGATAAGGTCGATTCCGGAATGCCAAACATAAAAATGTTGATAACTTTGACAAAACACTTCAGAGAGCTTAAATTTGATGTGCAACTACGATAAAGACCCTTTCTGATATAGTGGGAGGTAATAATTTCATGTTCTGAAGCTTCCCTGCAAAGTTATGGGACAATGCGAAAAATGCGTTTTCAGCCTGAGATAAGGTCAATTACGGAACGCCAAACTTAAAAATGGTGATAACTTTGGAAAAACAATTCAGACAGCTTAGATTTGATCTGCAACTACTAGAAAGCCTCTTTCTGCTATTGTGGGAGGTGAAAATTTCATGTTCTGAAGCTTTATGCAACGTTATGGCACAATGCGTAAAACGCGTTTTCAGCCTGAGATAAGGTCGATTCCGGAAGGCCAAACATAAAAATGGTGATAACTTTGGAAAAACACTTCAGACAGCTTAGATTTGATGTGCAACGACTAGAGAGTCCCATTCACTTATAGTGGGAGGTGAAAATTTCATGTTCTGAAGCTTCCCTGCAAAGTTATGGCATAATGCAGAAAACGAGTTTTCAGCCTGAGATAAGGCCGATTCTCGAACGCCAAACATAAAAATGGTGATAACTTTGGAAAAACAATTCAGACAGCTTAAGTTTGATGTGCAACTACTAGAAAGACCCTTTCTGCTATAGTGGGAGGTGCAAGTTTCATGTTCTGAAGCTTCCCTGCAAAGTTATTGCACAATGCAGAAAACGCGATTTCAAACTGAGATTAGGTCGATTCCGGAACGCCAAACATAAAAATGTTGATAACTTTGGAAAAACACTTAAGGCAGGTTAGATTTGATGTGCATCTACTAGAAAGACCCTTTCTGCTATCGTGGGAAGTGAAAATTTCATGTTCTGAAGCTTCCCTGCAAAGTTATGGAACAATGCAGAAAACGCGTTTTCAGCCTGAGAAAAGGTCGATTCCGGAACGCCAAACATAAAAATGGTGATAACTTTGGAAAAACACTTCAGACAGCTTAGATTTGATGTGCAACTACGAGAAAGACCGTTTCTGCTATAGTGGGTGGTGAAATTTTCATGTTCTGAAGCTTCCCTGCAAAGTTATGGCAAAATGCGTAAAACCCGTTTTCAAACTGATATTAGGTCGATTCCGGAACGCCAAACATAAAAATGTTGATAACTTTGACATAACACTTCAGAGAGCTTAGAATTGATGTGCAACTACGAGAAAGACCCTTTCTGATATAGTCGGAGGTAATAATTTCATGTTCTGAAGCTTCCCTACAAAGTTATGGGACAATGCGAAAAATGCGTTTTCAGCCTGGTATAAGGTCAATTACGGAACGTCAAACATAAAAATGGTGATAACTTTGGAAAAACAATTCAGACAGCTTAGATTTGATGTGCAACTACGAGAAAGACCGTTTCTGCTATAGTGGGTGGTGAAATTTTCATGTTCTGAAGCTTCCCCGCAAAGTTAAGGCAAAATGTGTAAAACGCGTTTTCATCCTGAGATAAGGTCGATTCCAGAACGCCAAACATAAAAATGTTGATAACTTAGGAAAAACACTTCAGACAGCTTAGATTTGATGTGGAACTACTAGAAAGACCCTTTCTGCTATAGTGGGTGGTGAAATTTTCATGTTCTGAAGCTTCCCTGCAAAGTTATTGTAAAATGCGTAAAACGCGTTTTCAGCCTGAGATAAGGTGGGTTCCGGAACGCCAAACATAAAAATGTTGATAACTTAGGAAAAACACTTCAGACAGCTTAGATTTGATGTGGTACTACTAGAAAGACCCTTTCTGCTATAGTGGGAGGTGAAAATTTCATGTTCTAAAGCTTCCCTGCAAAGTTGTGGCACAATGCAAAAAACGCGTTTTCAGCCTGAGATAATGTGAGTTCGAGAACGCCAAACATAAAAATGTTGATAACTTTGGAAAAACACTTCAGACAGCTTAGATTTGATGTGCAACTACTAGAAAGACCCTTTCTGCTATAGTGGGCTGTGAAAATTTCATGTTCTGAAGCTTCCCTGCAAAGTTTTGGCACAAAGCAGAAAATGCGTTTTCAGCCTGAGATAAGGTGGGTTCCGGAACCGCAAAAAAAAAAATGTTGATAACTTTGGAAAAACACTGCAGACAGCTTAGATTTGATGTGCAACTACTAGAAAGACCCTTTCTGCTATAGTGGGACGTGAAAATTTCATGTTCTGAAGCTTCGCTGCAAAGTTAATGCACAATGCAGAAAAAACGTTTTCTGCCTGAGATAAGGTGGGTTCCGGAACGCCAAACATAAAAATGGTGATAACTTTGGAAAAACACTTCAGACAGCTTAGATTTGATGTGCAACTACTAGAAAGACCCTTTCTGATATAGTGGGAGGTGAAAATTTCATGTTCTGAAGCTTCCCTGCAAAGTTATGGCACAAAGCAGAAAACGCGTTTTCAGCCTGAGATAAGGTGGGTTCCGGAACCGCAAAAAAAAAAATGTTGATAACTTTGGAAAAACACTGCAGACAGCTTAGATTTGATGTGCAACTACTAGAAAGACCCTTTCTGCTATAGTGGGAGGTGAAATTTTCATGTTCTGTAGCTTCCCTGCAAAGTTATGGCAAAATGCGTAAAACGCGTTTTAAGCCTGAGATAAGGTCGATTCCGGAACGCCAAACATAAAAATGTTGATAACTTTGGAAAAACACTTCAGACAGCTTAGATTTGATGTGCAACTACGAGAAAGACCCTTTCTGAAATAGTGGGAGGTAATAATTTCATGTTCTGAAGCTTCCCTGCAAAGTTATGGGACAATGCGAAAAATGCGTTTTCAGCCTGAGATAAGGTCAATTACGGAACGCCAAACATAAAAATGGTGATAACTTTGGATAAACAATTCAGACAGCTTACATTTGATGTGCAACTACGAGAAAGACCGTTTCTGCTATAGTGGGTTGTGAAATTTTCATGTTCTGAAGCTTCCCCGCAAAGTTATGGCAAAATGAGTAAAACGCGTTTTCAGCCTGAGATAAGGTCGAATCCGGAACGCCAAACATAAAAATGTTGATAACCTAGGAAAAACACTTCAGACAGCTTAGATTTGATGTGGAACTCCTAGAAAGACCCTTTCTGCTATAGTGGGAGGTGAAATTCTCATGTTCTCAAGGTTCCCTGCAAAGCTATGGCACAATGCGTAAAACACGATTTCAGCCTGAGATAAGGTCGATTCCGGAATGCCAAAGATAAAAATGTTGATAACTTTGACAAAACACTTCAGAGAGCTTAAATTTGATGTGCAACTACGATAAAGACCCTTTCTGATATAGTGTGAGGTAATAATTTCATGTTCTGAAGCTTCCCTGCAAAGTTATGGGACAATGCGAAAAATGCGTTTTCAGCCTGAGATAAGGTCAATTACGGAACGCCAAACTTAAAAATGGTGATAACTTTGGAAAAACAATTCAGACAGCTTAGATTTGATCTGCAACTACTAGAAAGTCTCTTTCTGCTATTGTGGGAGGTGAAAATTTCATGTTCTGAAGCTTTATGCAAAGTTATGGCACAATGCGTAAAACGCGTTTTCAGCCTGAGATAAGGTCGATTCCGGAAGGCCAAACATAAAAATGGTGATAACTTTGGAAAAACACTTCAGACAGCTTAGATTTGATGTGCAACGACTAGAGAGTCCCATTCTCTTATAGTGGGAGGTGAAAATTTCATGTTCTGAAGCTTCCCTGCAAAGTTATGGCATAATGCAGAAAACGAGTTTTCAGCCTGAGATAAGGCCGATTCTCGAACGCCAAACATAAAAATGGTGATAACTTTGGAAAAACAATTCAGACAGCTTAAGTTTGATGTGCAACTACTAGAAAGACCCTTTCTGCTATAGTGGGAGGTGCAAGTTTCATGTTCTGAAGCTTCCCTGCAAAGTTATTGCACAATGCAGAAAACGCGATTTCAAACTGAGATTAGGTCGATTCCGGAACGCCAAACATAAAAATGTTGATAACTTTGGAAAAACACTTAAGGCAGGTTAGATTTGATGTGCAACTACGAGAAAGACCCTTTCTGCTATAGTGGGGGGTGAAATTGTCATGTTCTGAAGCTTCCCTGCAAAGTTATGGCACAATGCAGAAAACGCGTTTTCAGTCTGAGATAAGGTCGATTCCGGAACGCCAAACATAAAAATGGTGATAACTTTGGAAAAACACTTCAGACAGCTTAGATTTGATGTGCAACTACGAGAAAGACCGTTTCTGCTATAGTGGGTGGTGAAATTTTCATGTTCTGAAGCTTCCCTGCAAAGTTATGGCAAAATGCGTAAAACCCGTTTTCAAACTGAGATTAGGTCGATTCCGGAACGCCAAACATAAAAATGTTGATAACTTTGACATCACACTTCAGAGAGCTTAGAATTGATGTGCAACTACGAGAAAGACCCTTTCTGATATAGTCGGAGGTAATAATTTCATGTTCTGAAGCTTCCCTACAAAGTTATGGGACAATGCGAAAAATGCGTTTTCAGCCTGGTATAAGGTCAATTACGGAACGCCAAACATAAAAATGGTGATAACTTTGGAAAAACAATTCAGACAGCTTAGATTTGATGTGCAACTACGAGAAAGACCGTTTCTGCTATAGTGGGTGGTGAAATTTTCATGTTCTGAAGCTTCCCCGCAAAGTTATGGCAAAATGCGTAAAACGCGTTTTCATCCTGAGATAAGGTGGGTTCCGGAACGCCAAACATAAAAATGTTGATAACTTAGGAAAAACACTTCAGACAGCTTAGATTTGATGTGGTACTACTAGAAAGACCCTTTCTGCTATAGTGGGAGGTGAAAATTTCATGTTCTAAAGCTTCCCTGCAAAGTTGTGGCACAATGCAAAAAACGCGTTTTCAGCCTGAGATAATGTGAGTTCGAGAACGCCAAACATAAAAATGTTGATAACTTTGGAAAAACACTTCAGACAGCTTAGATTTGATGTGCAACTACTAGTAAGACCCTTTCTGCTATAGTGGGCTGTGAAAATTTCATGTTCTGAAGCTTCGCTGCAAAGTTGTGGCACAATGCAAAAAACGCGTTTTCAGCCTGAGATAATGTGAGTTCCAGAACGCCAAACATAAAAATGTTGATAACTTTGGAAAAACACTTCAAACAGCTTAGATTTAATGTGCAACTACTAGAAAGAACCTTTCTGCTATAGTGGGCTGTGAAAATTTCATGTTCTGAAGCTTCCCTGCAAAGTTTTGGCACAATGCGTAAAACACGTTTTCAGCCTGAGATATGGTCGATTCCGGAACGGCAAACATAAAAATGTTGATAACTTTGGAAAAACACTTCAGACAGCTTAGATTTGATGTGCAACTACTAGAAAGAACGTTTCTGATATAGTGGGAGGTGAAAATTTCATGTTCTGAAGCTTCCCTGCAAAGTTATGGCACAATCCAGAAAACGCGTTTTCAGCCTGAGATAAGGTCAATTACGGAACGCCAAACATAAAAATGGTGATAACTTTGGAAAAACAATTCAGACAGCTTAAATTTGATGTGCAACTACTAGAAAGACCCTTTCTGATATAGTGGGAGGTGAAAATTTCATGTTCTGAAGCTTCCCTGCAAAGTTATGGCACAAAGCAGAAAAGGCGTTTTCAGCCTGAGATAAGGTGGGTTCCGGAACCGCAAAAAAAAAAATGTTGATAACTTTGGAAAAACACTGCAGACAGCTTAGATTTGATGTGCAACTACTAGAAAGACCCTTTCTGCTATAGTGGGAGGTGAAATTTTCATGTTCTGTAGCTTCCCTGCAAAGTTATGGCAAAATGCGTAAAACGCGTTTTAAGCCTGAGATAAGGTCGATTCCGGAACGCCAAACATAAAAATGTTGATAACTTTGGAAAAACACTTCAGACAGCTTAGATTTGATGTGCAACTACGAGAAAGACCCTTTCTGAAATAGTGGGAGGTAATAATTTCATGTTCTGAAGCTTCCCTGCAAAGTTATGGGACAATGCGAAAAATGCGTTTTCAGCCTGAGATAAGGTCAATTACGGAACGCCAAACATAAAAATGGTGATAACTTTGGATAAACACTTCAGACAGCTTAGATTTGATGTGCAACTACGAGAAAGACCGTTTCTGCTATAGTGGGTTGTGAAATTTTCATGTTCTAAAGCTTCCCCGCAAAGTTATGGCAAAATGAGTAAAACGCGTTTTCAGCCTGAGATAAGGTCGATTCCGGAACGCCAAACATAAAAATGTTGATAACTTAGGAAAAACACTTCAGACAGCTTAGATTTGATCTGGAACTCCTAGAAAGACCCTTTCTGCTATAGTGGGAGGTGAAATTCTCATGTTCTCAAGGTTCCCTGCAAAGCTATGGCACAATGCGTAAAACACGATTTCAGCCTGAGATAAGGTCGATTCCGGAATGCCAAACATAAAAATGTTGATAACTTTGACAAAACACTTCAGAGAGCTTAAATTTGATGTGCAACTACGATAAAGACCCTTTCTGATATAGTGGGAGGTAATAATTTCATGTTCTGAAGCTTCCCTGCAAAGTTATGGGACAATGCGAAAAATGCGTTTTCAGCCTGAGATAAGGTCAATTACGGAATGCCAAACTTAAAAATGGTGATAACTTTGGAAAAACAATTCAGACAGCTTAGATTTGATCTGCAACTACTAGAAAGTCTCTTTCTGCTATTGTGGGAGGTGAAAATTTCATGTTCTGAAGCTTTATGCAAAGTTATGGCACAATGCGTAAAACGCGTTTTCAGCCTGAGATAAGGTCGATTCCGGAAGGCCAAACATAAAAATGGTGATAACTTTGGAAAAACACTTCAGACACCTTAGATTTGATGTGCAACGACTAGAGAGTCCCATTCTCTTATAGTGGGAGGTGAAAATTTCATGTTCTGAAGCTTCCCTGCAAAGTTATGGCATAATGCAGAAAACGAGTTTTCAGCCTGAGATAAGGCCGATTCTCGAACGCCAAACATAAAAATGGTGATAACTTTGGAAAAACAATTCAGACAGTTTAAGTTTGATGTGCAACTACTAGAAAGACCCTTTCTGCTATAGTGGGAGGTGCAAGTTTCATGTTCTGAAGCTTCCCTGCAAAGTTATTGCACAATGCAGAAAACGCGATTTCAAACTGAGATTAGGTCGATTCCGGAACGCCAAACATAAAAATGTTGATAACTTTGGAAAAACACTTAAGGCAGGTTAGATTTGATGTGCAACTACGAGAAAGACCCTTTCTGCTATAGTGGGGGGTGAAATTGTCATGTTCTGAAGCTTCCCTGCAAAGTTATGGCACAATGCAGAAAACGCGTTTTCAGTCTGAGATAAGGTCGATTCCGGAACGCCAAACATAAAAATGGTGATAACTTTGGAAAAACACTTCAGACAGCTTAGATTTGATGTGCAACTACGAGAAAGACCGTTTCTGCTATAGTGGGTGGTGAAATTTTCATGTTCTGAAGCTTCCCTGCAAAGTTATGGCAAAATGCGTAAAACCCGTTTTCAAACTGAGATTAGGTCGATTCCGGAACGCCAAACATAAAAATGTTGATAACTTTGACATAACACTTCAGAGAGCTTAGAATTGATGTGCAACTACGAGAAAGACCCTTTCTGATATAGTCGGAGGTAATAATTTCATGTTCTGAAGCTTCCCTACAAAGTTATGGGACAATGCGAAAAATGCGTTTTCAGCCTGGTATAAGGTCAATTACGGAACGCCAAACATAAAAATGGTGATAACTTTGGAAAAACAATTCAGACAGCTTAGATTTGATGTGCAACTACGAGAAAGACCGTTTCTGCTATAGTGGGTGGTGAAATTTTCATGTTCTGAAGCTTCCCCGCAAAGTTATGGCAAAATGCGTAAAACGCGTTTTCATCCTGAGATAAGGTCGATTCCGGAACGCCAAACATAAAAATGTTGATAACTTAGGAAAAACACTTCAGACAGCTTAGATTTGATGTGGAACTACTAGAAAGACCCTTTCTGCTATAGTGGGTGGTGAAATTTTCATGTTCTGAAGCTTCCCTGCAAAGTTATTGTAAAATGCGTAAAACGCGTTTTCAGCCTGAGATAAGGTGGGTTCCGGAACGCCAAACATAAAAATGTTGATAACTTAGGAAAAACACTTCAGACAGCTTAGATTTGATGTGGTACTACTAGAAAGACCCTTTCTGCTATAGTGGGAGGTGAAAATTTCATGTTCTAAAGCTTCCCTGCAAAGTTGTGGCACAATGCAAAAAACGCGTTTTCAGCCTGAGATAATGTGAGTTCGAGAACGCCAAACATAAAAATGTTGATAACTTTGGAAAAACACTTCAGACAGCTTAGATTTGATGTGGAACTACTAGAAAGACCCTTTCTGCTATAGTGGGTGGTGAAATTTTCATGTTCTGAAGCTTCCCTGCAAAGTTATTGTAAAATGCGTAAAACGCGTTTTCAGCCTGAGATAAGGTGGGTTCCGGAACGCCAAACATAAAAATGTTGATAACTTAGGAAAAACACTTCAGACAGCTTAGATTTGATGTGGAACTACTAGAAAGACCCTTTCTGCTATAGTGGGTGGTGAAATTTTCATGTTCTGAAGCTTCCCTGCAAAGTTATTGTAAAATGCGTAAAACGCGTTTTCAGCCTGAGATAAGGTGGGTTCCGGAACGCCAAACATAAAAATGTTGATAACTTAGGAAAAACACTTCAGACAGCTTAGATTTGATGTGGTACTACTAGAAAGACCCTTTCTGCTATAGTGGGAGGTGAAAATTTCATGTTCTAAAGCTTCCCTGCAAAGTTGTGGCACAATGCAAAAAACGCGTTTTCAGCCTGAGATAATGTGAGTTCGAGAACGCCAAACATAAAAATGTTGATAACTATGGAAAAACACTTCAGACAGCTTAGATTTGATGTGCAACTACTAGAAAGACCCTTTCTGCTATAGTGGGCTGTGAAAATTTCATGTTCTGAAGCTTCGCTGCAAAGTTAATGCACAATGCAGAAAAAACGTTTTCTGCCTGAGATAAGGTGGGTTCCGGAACGCCAAACATAAAAATGGTGATAACTTTGGAAAAACACTTCAGACAGCTTAGATTTGATGTGCAACTGCTAGAAAGACCATTTCTGCTCTCGTGGGAGGTGAAAATTTCATGTTCTAAAGCTTCCCTGCAAAGTTGTGGCACAATGCAAAAAACGCGTTTTCAGCCTGAGATAATGTGAGTTCCAGAACGCCAAACATAAAAATGTTGATAACTTTGGAAAAACACTTCAAACAGCTTAGATTTAATGTGCAACTACTAGAAAGAACCTTTCTGCTATAGTGGGCTGTGAAAATTTCATGTTCTGAAGCTTCCCTGCAAAGTTTTGGCACAATGCGTAAAACACGTTTTCAGCCTGAGATATGGTCGATTCCGGAACGGCAAACATAAAAATGTTGATAACTTTGGAAAAACACTTCAGACAGCTTAGATTTGATGTGCAACTACTAGAAAGAACGTTTCTGATATAGTGGGAGGTGAAAATTTCATTTTCTGAAGCTTCCCTGCAAAGTTATGGCACAATCCAGAAAACGCGTTTTCAGCCTGAGATAAGGTCAATTACGGAACGCCAAACATAAAAATGGTGATAACTTTGGAAAAACAATTCAGACAGCTTAAATTTGATGTGCAACTACTAGAAAGACCCTTTCTGATATAGTGGGAGGTGAAAATTTCATGTTCTGAAGCTTCCCTGCAAAGTTATGGCACAAAGCAGAAAAGGCGTTTTCAGCCTGAGATAAGGTGGGTTCCGGAACCGCAAAAAAAAAAATGTTGATAACTTTGGAAAAACACTGCAGACAGCTTAGATTTGATGTGCAACTACTAGAAAGACCCTTTCTGCTATAGTGGGAGGTGAAATTTTCATGTTCTGTAGCTTCCCTGCAAAGTTATGGCAAAATGCGTAAAACGCGTTTTAAGCCTGAGATAAGGTCGATTCCGGAACGCCAAACATAAAAATGTTGATAACTTTGGAAAAACACTTCAGACAGCTTAGATTTGATGTGCAACTACGAGAAAGACCCTTTCTGAAATAGTGGGAGGTAATAATTTCATGTTCTGAAGCTTCCCTGCAAAGTTATGGGACAATGCGAAAAATGCGTTTTCAGCCTGAGATAAGGTCAATTACGGAACGCCAAACATAAAAATGGTGATAACTTTGGATAAACAATTCAGACAGCTTACATTTGATGTGCAACTACGAGAAAGACCGTTTCTGCTATAGTGGGTTGTGAAATTTTCATGTTCTAAAGCTTCCCCGCAAAGTTATGGCAAAATGAGTAAAACGCGTTTTCAGCCTGAGATAAGGTCGATTCCGGAACGCCAAACATAAAAATGTTGATAACTTAGGAAAAACACTTCAGACAGCTTAGATTTGATGTGGAACTCCTAGAAAGACCCTTTCTGCTATAGTGGGAGGTGAAATTCTCATGTTCTCAAGGTTCCCTGCAAAGCTATGGCACAATGCGTAAAACACGATTTCAGCCTGAGATAAGGTCGATTCCGGAATGCCAAACATAAAAATGTTGATAACTTTGACAAAACACTTCAGAGAGCTTAAATTTGATGTGCAACTACGATAAAGACCCTTTCTGATATAGTGGGAGGTAATAATTTCATGTTCTGAAGCTTCCCTGCAAAGTTATGGGACAATGCGAAAAATGCGTTTTCAGCCTGAGATAAGGTCAATTACGGAATGCCAAACTTAAAAATGGTGATAACTTTGGAAAAACAATTCAGACAGCTTAGATTTGATCTGCAACTACTAGAAAGTCTCTTTCTGCTATTGTGGGAGGTGAAAATTTCATGTTCTGAAGCTTTATGCAAAGTTATGGCACAATGCGTAAAACGCGTTTTCAGCCTGAGATAAGGTCGATTCCGGAAGGCCAAACATAAAAATGGTGATAACTTTGGAAAAACACTTCAGACAGCTTAGATTTGATGTGCAACGACTAGAGAGTCCCATTCTCTTATAGTGGGAGGTGAAAATTTCATGTTCTGAAGCTTCCCTGCAAAGTTATGGCATAATGCAGAAAACGAGTTTTCAGCCTGAGATAAGGCCGATTCTCGAACGCCAAACATAAAAATGGTGATAACTTTGGAAAAACAATTCAGACAGTTTAAGTTTGATGTGCAACTACTAGAAAGACCCTTTCTGCTATAGTGGGAGGTGCAAGTTTCATGTTCTGAAGCTTCCCTGCAAAGTTATTGCACAATGCAGAAAACGCGATTTCAAACTGAGATTAGGTCGATTCCGGAACGCCAAACATAAAAATGTTGATAACTTTGGAAAAACACTTAAGGCAGGTTAGATTTGATGTGCAACTACGAGAAAGACCCTTTCTGCTATAGTGGGGGGTGAAATTGTCATGTTCTGAAGCTTCCCTGCAAAGTTATGGCACAATGCAGAAAACGCGTTTTCAGTCTGAGATAAGGTCGATTCCGGAACGCCAAACATAAAAATGGTGATAACTTTGGAAAAACACTTCAGACAGCTTAGATTTGATGTGCAACTACGAGAAAGACCGTTTCTGCTATAGTGGGTGGTGAAATTTTCATGTTCTGAAGCTTCCCTGCAAAGTTATGGCAAAATGCGTAAAACCCGTTTTCAAACTGAGATTAGGTCGATTCCGGAACGCCAAACATAAAAATGTTGATAACTTTGACATAACACTTCAGAGAGCTTAGAATTGATGTGCAACTACGAGAAAGACCCTTTCTGATATAGTCGGAGGTAATAATTTCATGTTCTGAAGCTTCCCTACAAAGTTATGGGACAATGCGAAAAATGCGTTTTCAGCCTGGTATAAGGTCAATTACGGAACGCCAAACATAAAAATGGTGATAACTTTGGAAAAACAATTCAGACAGCTTAGATTTGATGTGCAACTACGAGAAAGACCGTTTCTGCTATAGTGGGTGGTGAAATTTTCATGTTCTGAAGCTTCCCCGCAAAGTTATGGCAAAATGCGTAAAACGCGTTTTCATCCTGAGATAAGGTCGATTCCGGAACGCCAAACATAAAAATGTTGATAACTTAGGAAAAACACTTCAGACAGCTTAGATTTGATGTGGAACTACTAGAAAGACCCTTTCTGCTATAGTGGGTGGTGAAATTTTCATGTTCTGAAGCTTCCCTGCAAAGTTATTGTAAAATGCGTAAAACGCGTTTTCAGCCTGAGATAAGGTGGGTTCCGGAACGCCAAACATAAAAATGTTGATAACTTAGGAAAAACACTTCAGACAGCTTAGATTTGATGTGGTACTACTAGAAAGACCCTTTCTGCTATAGTGGGAGGTTAAAATTTCATGTTCTAAAGCTTCCCTGCAAAGTTGTGGCACAATGCAAAAAACGCGTTTTCAGCCTGAGATAATGTGAGTTCGAGAACGCCAAACATAAAAATGTTGATAACTTTGGAAAAACACTTCAGACAGCTTAGATTTGATGTGCAACTACTAGAAAGACCCTTTCTGCTATAGTGGGCTGTGAAAATTTCATGTTCTGAAGCTTCCCTGCAAAGTTTTGGCACAATGCGTAAAATACGTTTTCAGCCTGAGATATGGTCGATTCCGGAACAGCAAACATAAAAATGTTGATAACTTTGGAAAAACACTTCAGACAGCTTAGATTTGATGTGCAACTACTAGAAAGAACGTTTTTGCTATCGTGGGAGGTGAAAATTTCATGTTCTAAATCTTCCCTGCATAGTTATGGCACAATGCGTAAAACGCGTTTTCAGCCTAGGATAAGGTTGATTCCGGAACGCCAAACATAAAAATGTTGATAACTTTGGAAAATCAATTCAGACAGCTTAGATTTGATGTGCTACTACGAGAAAGACCCTTTCTGATATAGTGGGAGGTGAAAATTTCATGTTCTGAAGCTTCCCTGCAAACTTATGGCACAATCCAGAAAACGCGTTTTCAGCCTGAGATAAGGTCAATTACGGAACGCCAAACATAAAAATGGTGATAACTTTGGAAAAACAATTCAGACAGCTTAAATTTGATGTGCAACTACTAGAAAGACCCTTTCTGATATAGTGGGAGGTGAAAATTTCATGTTCTGAAGCTTCCCTGCAAAGTTATGGCACAAAGCAGAAAACGCGTTTTCAACCTGAGATAAGGTGGGTTCCGGAACCGCAAAAAAAAAAAATGTTGATAACTTTGGAAAAACACTGCAGACAGCTTAGATTTGATGTGCAACTACTAGAAAGACCCTTTCTGCTATAGTGGGAGGTGAAATTTTCATGTTCTGTAGCTTCCCTGCAAAGTTATGACAAAATGCGTAAAACGCGTTTTAAGCCTGAGATAAGGTCGATTCCGGAACGCCAAACATAAAAATGTTGATAACTTTGGAAAAACACTTCAGACAGCTTAGATTTGATGTGCAACTACGAGAAAGACCCTTTCTGAAATAGTGGGAGGTAATAATTTCATGTTCTGAAGCTTCCCTGCAAAGTTATGGGACAATGCGAAAAATGCGTTTTCAGCCTGAGATAAGGTCAATTACGGAACGCCAAACATAAAAATGGTGATAACTTTGGATAAACAATTCAGACAGCTTACATTTGATGTGCAACTACGAGAAAGACCGTTTCTGCTATAGTGGGTGGTGAAATTTTCATGTTCTGAAGCTTCCCTGCAAAGTTATGGAACAATGCAGAAAACGCGTTTTCAGCTTGAGATAAGGTCGATTCCGGAACGCCAAACATAAAAATGGCGATAACTTTGGAAAAACACTCCAGACAGCTTTAATTTGAATTGCAACTACTAGAAAGACCCTTTCTGCTATAGTGGGAGGTGAAATTCTCATGTTCTCAAGGTTCCCTGCAAAGTTATGGCACAATGCGTAAAACACGATTTCAGCCTGAGATAAGGTCGATTCCGGAATGCCAAACATAAAAATGTTGATAACTTTGACAAAACACTTCAGAGAGCTTAAATTTGATGTCCAACTACGATAAAGACCCTTTCTGATATAGTGGGAGGTAATAATTTCATGTTCTGAAGCTTCCCTGCAAAGTTATGGGACAATGCGAAAAATGCGTTTTCAGCCTGAGATAAGGTCAATTACGGAACGCCAAACTTAAAAATGGTGATAACTTTGGAAAAACAATTCAGACAGCTTAGATTTGATGTGCAACTACGAGAAATAACGTTTCTGCTATAATGGGGGGTGAAATTTACATGTTCTGAAGTTTTATGCAAAGTTATGGCACAATGCGTAAAACACGTTTTCAGCCTGAGATAAGGTCGATTCCGGAACGCCAAACATAAAAATGTTGATAACTTATGAAAAACACTTCAGAGAGCTTAGATTTGATGTGCAACTACTAGAAAGAACGTTTCTGCTATAGTGGGAGGTGAAAATTTCATGTTCTAAAGCTTCCCTACATAGTTATGGCACAATGCGTGAAACGCGTTTTCAGCCTAGGATAAGGTTGATTCCGGAACGCCAAACATAAAAATGTTGATAACTTTGGAAAAACACTTCAGACAGCTTAGGTTTGATGTACAACGACTAGAAAGACCCTTTCTCCTGTAGTGGGAGGTGAAAATTTCATGTTCTGAAGCTTTATGCAAAGTTATGGCACAATGTGTAAAACACGTTTTCAGCCTGAGATAAGGTCGATTCCGGAACGGCAAACATAAAAATGTAGATAACTTAGGAAAAACACTTCAGACAGCTGAGATTTGATGTGCAACTACTAGAAAGATCCATTCTGATATACTGGGAAGTGAAAAGTCCATGTTCTGAAGCTTCCCTGCAAAGTTATGGCACAATGCAGAAAACACGTTTTCAGCCTGAGATAAGGTGGGTTCCGGAACGCCAAACATAAAAGTCTTGATAACTTTGGAAAAACACTTCAGACAGCTTAGATTTGATATGCAATTACTAGAAAGACCATTTCTGCTACAGTGGGAGGTTAAAATTTCATGTTCTGAAGCTTCCCTGCAAAGTTTTGGCACAATGCAGAAAACCCGTTTTCAGCCTGAGATAAGGTTGGTTCCGGAACGCCAAACATAAAAATGATGATAACTTTGGAAAAACACTTCAGACGGTATAGATTTGATGTGCAACTACTAGAAAGACCCCTTCTGCTTTCGTGGGACGTGAAAATTTCATGTTCTGAAGCTTCGCTGCAAAGTTAATGCACAATGCAGAAAAAACGTTTTCTCCCTGAGATAAGGTGGGTTCCGGAACGCCAAACATAAAAATGGTGATAACTTTGGAAAAACACTTCAGACAGCTTAGATTTGATGTGCAACTACTAGAAAGACCCTTTCTGCCATAGTGGGAGGTGAAAATTTCATGTTCTGAAGCTTCCCTGCAAAGTTATGGCACAATGCGTAAAACACGTTTTCGGCCAAGGATAAGGTCGATTCCGGAACGCCAAACATAAAAATGTTGATAACTTTGGAAAAACACATCAGACGGCTTAGATTTGATGTGCAACGACTAGAGAGTCCCATTCTCCTATAGTGGGAGGTGAAAATTTTGTGTTCTGAAGCTTCCCTGCAAAGTTATGGCATAATGCAGAAAACGCGTTTTCAGCCTGAGATAAGGCCGATTCTGGAACGCCAAACATAAAAATGTTGATAACTTTGGAAAAACAATTCAGACAGCTTAAATTTGATGTGCAACTACGAGAAAGACCCTTTCTGCTATAGTGGGGGGTGAAATTGTCATGTTCTGAAGCTTCCCTGCAAAGTTATGGCACAATGCAGAAAACGCGTTTTCAGTCTGGGCTAAGGTCGATTCCGGAACGCCAAACATAAAAATGTTGATAACTTTAACAAAACACTTCAGACCGCTTAGATTTGATGTGCATCTACTAGAAAGACCCTTTCTGCTATCGTGGGAGGTGAAAATTTCATGTTCTGAAGCTTCCCTGCAAAGTTATGGCAAAATGCGTAAAACCCGTTTTCAAACTGAGATTAGGTCGATTCCGGAACGCCAAACATAAAAATGTTGATAACTTTGGAAAAACACTTCAGACAGCTTAGATTTGATGTGCAACTACGAGAAAGACCTTTTCTGATATAGTGGGAGGTGAAAATTTCATGTTCTGAAGCTTCCCTGCAAAGTTATGGAACAATGCAGAAAACGCGTTTTCAGCTTGAGATAAGGTCGATTCCGGAACGCCAAACATAAAAATTGCGATAACTTTGGAAAAACACTCCAGACAGCTTTAATTTGATGTGCAACTACGAGAAAGACCCTTTCTGATATAGTGGGAGGTAAAAATTTCATGTTCTGAAGCTTCCCTGCAAAGTTATGGGACAATGCGAAAAACGCGTTTTCAGCCTGAGATAAGGTCGATTCCGGAACGCCAAACATAAAAAAGTTGATAACTTTGGAAAAACACTTCAGACAGCTTAGATTTGTTGTGCAACTACGAGCAAGACCGTATCTGCTATAGTGGGTGGTGAAATTTTCATGTTCTGAAGCTTCCCTGCAAAGTTACGGCAAAATGCGTAAAACCCGTTTTCAGCCTGAGATAAGGTCGATTCCGGAACGCCAAACCTAAAAATGTTGATAACTTAGGAAAAACACTTCAGACAGCTTAGATTTGATGTGCAACTACTAGAAAGACCCTTTCTGCTTTCGTGGGACGTGAAAATTTCATGTTCTGAAGCTTCGCTGCAAAGTTAATGCACAATGCAGAAAAAACGTTTTCTCCCTGAGATAAGGTGGGTTCCGGAACGCCAAACATAAAAATGGTGATAACTTTGGAAAAACACTTCAGACAGCTTAGATTTGATGTGCAACTACTAGAAAGACCCTTTCTGCCATAGTGGGAGGTGAAAATTTCATGTTCTGAAGCTTCCCTGCAAAGTTATGGCACAAAGCAGAAAACTCGATTTCAGCCTGAGATCAGGTGGGTTCCGGAACGCCAAACATAAAAATGTTGATAACTTTGGAAAAACACTTCAGACAGCTGAGATTTGATGTACAACTACTAGAAAGACCCTTTCTGCTATAGTGGGAGGTGAAAATTTCATGTTCTGAAGCTTCCCTGCAAATTCATGGCACAATGCAGAAAACGCGTTTTCAGCCTGAGATAAGGTTGGTTCCGGAACGCCAAACATAAAAAAGTTGACAACTTTGGAAAAACATTTAAGACCGCTTAGACTTGATGTGCGACTACTAGAAAGACCGTTTCTGCTATAGTGGGAGGTGAAAATTTCATGTTCTGAAGCTTCCCTGCAAGTTATGGCACAATGCAGAAAACACGTTTTCAGCCTGAGATCAGGTCGATTCCTGAACGCCAAACATAAAAATGTTGATAACTTTGGAAAAAAACTCTTCAGACAGCTTAGATTTGATGTGCAACTACTAGAAAGACCCTTTCTACTATAGTGGGAGGTGAAAATTTCATGTTCTTAGGATTCCCTGCAAAGTTATGGCACAACGCAGAAAACACGTTTTCAGCCTGAGATAAGGTCGATTCCGGAACGCCAAACATAAAAATGTTGATAACTTTGGAAAAACAATTCAGACAGCTTAGATTAGATGTGCAACTACTAGAAAGACCCCTTCTGCTATAGTGGGAGGTGAAAATTTCATGTTCTGAAGCTTCCCTGCAAAGTTATGGCACAATGCAGAAAACGCGTTTTCAGCCCGAGATAAGGTCGATTCTGGAACACCAAACATAAAAATGTTGATAACTTTGACAAAACACTTCAGACAGCTTAGATTTGATGTGCAACTACTAGAAAGACCCTTTCTACTATAGTGGGAGGTGAAAATTTCATTTTCTGAAGCTTCCCTGCAAAGTTATGGCGCAATGCAGAAAACGCGTTTTCAGCCTGAGATAAGGTCGATTCCGGAACACCAAACCTAAAAATGGTGATGACTTTGGAAAAACACTTCAGACAGCTTAAATTTAGAGATAAGTTCGATTCCATGTGCTACTAACTACTAGATGCTCTGAACTCAGGGTGAACTTGTAAGCAGACAATGTTTTTAAGCTGAGCTTGCAATTATGGTTAACGCTTAGAAGGTACGTCGTATTAATAGAACATTGCGGTCTTCACTTAGAAGATAAGTTACATTTATCAAAACAATGAAAGTAACACTCAGCATGTTCAATAAATCTAAAACATTTGCATAAGACATGATGGGTGTCTCTAATGAAGTTAAAACTTTCCACAAAGGACGACAGCTAGAACACGTGATATAAATTAAAACTTTCCACTGAAGATGACAAGAACACGTCATCCATTAATGACGCATTGGGGGATTGTTTATTGAAATCAGCAATGTTACTATAAATGTCTAGGATAAACTGACCCCTCTCTCTCTTGCTCTCTCGCTTTTGGCTTCATCCGTTTGCTGTAAGGTCTTGTATCTTAACTTGGGACGGTGCTCTTTCTCTTGCTCTTAGGCAATTTGATTTAACTCATTTTGTTGTTCTCTTATGGTTTTTATTATTGATTGGCTGATTTTTATTATTGATTCTTTTGACTTAATCTCTTTTATTGCATATACTTTGAATATATTTTTATGATCTTTGACTTAATCCTTTTTATTGTTCGCATTTTGATTTTATGATTTTTTGACATTTATGTATGTGCACTAGCGTCTGGCAGTGCCTTTGACTTTGTTGGGTATTAGCGTCTGGCAATACCCTTGAGCTTATTGATGTTTATTGATTTTATTGTTTTTATTATCCTTTTTTGAATTTTACTGTTTTGTTATCCTTTTTATCATTTTTTGAAGAAATACTTTTGATATAAAAACAAAATAAAACTGAGTACGAATTAAGTACTGAAAAGGCACAACGGCATTGATCCCTGACTACTAAAGAATCGACTGGCTCCTGTACTACCATCAACTGGGTTATAGGTGAGTTAATGCTCGATTGAATTAATGTTTGATTTCCTTCCCTGTGCACATGTAGTGAATGTCTCGACTGGTAACATTATTCCATCCTGAGTTATTATGTCAATGATAAAGTGGTAGTTCAGAAGGCTGAGGTAATATTTCATTTAAGGAATGGATTGAGGATCTAATCATGTGTCCCTAAACGAAGGTAAGTACAGAGACTACGGTAGAAGGTGTAGCATTGTAAGGTCAAGAACCTGTTTCTCAACAGGTCGGGCGAATTAAATAACCCGTTCAGTGAAGCGCCGACACTACTCACTAATATAATCAGATGAAGTTGATACATCTATTATAGTTTTTGAACCATGTCTGCAACAATAGGCTGACTGAGTTGACCACACGAGGGGGCCCTTTACCAAAAAAGGCAAAGGGAGGTAGTGTACTCGGAACTTGGGACGGCTTATGTTATTGCCAATTGCCCTGTACACAAAACCTTGAAATCCAAACCCGACGACATGGCGCCCGAACAGGGACATGATTGAAAAACGTACAATCTATTTGTGAGTAACTGGACACCAGAGTGAAACTCTGACTGGAAAAGTTCGGTAGTAAATACATAGATCCTACTATCTCTGAGTTTTGAATCAATGATATAGATTCAGACTCTATCACTCGACATAGTACGATTTAGTTGACTCTGTAATTTACCAAATTGTCTAAGGTGACCCTTGACCTCAATCCTCCTGAATCATTGGGGGTTGTCACAAATACGCAATTAGCACGATGGATGACGGCTACTTATGCGACGCTGGCCTCACTGGGTTATTTTGAAACAGTTAAGTGTCTGGTAGGAAACCGACAGCTGGCAAAACCACTCTATGACACAGTATTACTTTTAAAACAGGATAACTTTGCAATGTATCTAGATAATTCTCCTCAGCTGCAGCGTGGCCTAGAGGAGGAGGAGCGCAGAGAGCCAGAGGAGCCTCGGGTTTTCTTCCGACCCTCCTCTGCGTCTACACCATGCCCCCCAACTTCTCTACCCAGGTCCCCACGTGACGAACGCCCCTCAACCCCTCTACCCAGGTCCCCACAGGGCGAACGACCATCAACGCCCCCTGTTAACCGCCAGCCCACCCGAATGGTTCGAGCAAAAGACTCGAGAGGGCGTAGGATAACCTGGGGAGAGTACGACGCCACCAAGTGGCTGTGCGACCCCGGCGAGGAAGAATTAAGAGAACACCCTATGGCTCATGAGTATGATCCGCTGGTACACCAGCAGCCTCCGGAGCCAGGGTGGAATAAAGAAATAATTACACCCCAGTGGTTTCCTCATGATAGGAAGGAAAGGGCCCGGAGAATGCGATCTCCCTCAGCAGAGGAAATAGGTGAGTGGCAAGGAGTGTCAAAATCTTTTAAGCAAGGAGTGTCAAAATCTTTTTAGCGGGCGTATCTTGCACGAGGGTATGATGCACACCGAGATTCATTAACTGATATTTACTCTCATATGCCCAGGGCCACTCGCCAGCCGACGGAGCCCTGGGAGGGACAGTCTCCATGTCCCTCTGAACCCGACGATCAGAGTAGCGATGAATCCGGCAGCGATAGTGACTCGCCTCTGGGTCCGCAGCCAGATCCCCCAACTCCCCCAAGACAGGGTGGCAGGATGGCCCCCACAGGTAGGATAGGACGGCAGCGCACCCAGCTGGCAGTGTTGATTCTTGCAGGAGGCCCCCTATCGGAGCCCAGGCAAGACAGTGATGTCAGGGTGTCGAATAAAATTACCCTGGCAGACCTATGCAAAGCACTCCCAAAAAGAAGAGATAAAGAATCCAACTGTGAGTATGTCAGGAGATTGAATAAGGAGTTATCTCCTGCTCAAATGACTGACCCGTTTATTAGCAAATATGTCTCCAGAGAGAATGGATTAGATTTAGTCCAAGGGCAGACATTAATGGATTTGTTAACCTCCAACGTGGCTACTTTACTTACTAGTCAGGTAGAAGCAACCATACGAGATCTGGTTGATAAAGTAAATAGAGGAGAAATGTCTCTTTTACAGGCTTATTCTTTTCTGGCAGAAGAGGGGGCCGATGAGTCACAGGTTAAGAGTTTTCTGATTCAGATTAACTGCCCTGAGCAAGCAAAATTAGTTCTGGAGTTCCTCCAAAGCGAAAGGACTCGATGCAAAAACTGAGGTTATCACACGTCACAGCTCCCTCATGGGTGTGAGAAGAGCTCTTAGACAGCAAAAAGAGAAACAGGATGTATCTGAACCTCGACAGGCAAAAAACGAACAGAGGGGGAAGTCCCTTCCCCCTACCGAATCGAAACTAGCAAACCAACAGCGCGCCCCGCCTCGCACTCGATCTTCCTTCCCACCCAGGAAGGATCGAAACCAGCAAGACATCAGACCCGAGAGACAGGGTGGGGCCAAGCGCCCTCCATTCAACAAGAATATGAATAGCTCAGGCATGAATACCCACAGGCAGCCTCGCTGGAGGCAGAATCATGCCGACAATCGACCCCAAACAAAGGGGCAAGATCGCCCCCGTCCGAAACCAGTGTCCGACGAGGACTGGAAAACGATGACCCAAGAGCAAAAAGAAGCGGTAATACTTGCAGCGGCAGGGCGAAATCAGGATCAGGGAAGGGAACTGACCGCAGCCCAGAGGAAAGTGTTAGAGAAATACGAACCCAAAACCCAATAATGAGGCCTTATAAAGTGCAGATATGGGTTAAAGATCAAAAAAGAGATTGCAATTATGATACTGGAACAGATATATCCATATTACCGAGAGAATGGATAGATGAAGAACTCGATCGATATTTAATGGAAAAACTGTGGCAATAGGGCCTAACCCTTTATTTTCTCCGAATGATTCAGAATGGATTATTGATGCCCCTTCCTCAAATTGGATGAGAGAACAGGATTACGGCCATAGAAAAATTAGTATGTGCCTCGCACATAAAAGACAAGGCACGCTTAGAAAAGATTCTCTATTCGGCCGAAAGGGCTCGATTTAAAAATGATGTAGGATTAATGAAAACAGAACCATATGTCATTAGGGGTGGTCTCCCCGGTAAACATAAACAATACCCATTAGGAAAATATGAAGATCAACTGCTGGCAGTGTTTAAAGAATTAGACCAATTAGGGGTCATTGAGAAAATTAAAGAACCACCCTGCTTAATGCCAGTGCAGGCAGTACCAAAAAAGGACGGTACCGTTAGGCCTGTCCATAATCTGAAAATGTTAAATGACGTGACAGTGAAAGATACTAGACAAATAATCAATTCCCGACAAACCATGTTAAAAATACGCCCGGGAGAATATAACTCCAGTATTGACCTCGCCAATGGATTCTGGTCAGTGCCACTGGCGGAGGAGAGCAGGCCAAAAACTTGTTTTATGATAAAAGGACAGGGCTACATGTGGACCAGGCTGCCCCAAGGATTTGTAAATTCCCCAAACGCATTTCAGGAAAGAATGGAGAAATTGTTGCATGACTTGCCAGTCACGTGTTATATAGACGATATATTTATCTCCACAGAGACAGAAGAAAAACATCTCGAGCTTTTAGAGGAAGTGATCCGGAGACTGAAAGATCATGGAATGAAGATTGGAATTGCTAAATGTGAGATAGGAGTACCGCAAGTTAAGTATCTGGGTGTTTTGGTTACAAAGCCCGCGATAACTTCCACTAACGAATATCTCCAACATGTGCACCCTACTACGCTTAAAGAGCTAGAAAAATGCTTTGGAAAATCGGGGTGGCTGCGAAGCATGATTCCTTATTACTCTACTTTAGCGAGACCTGTTGAGATAATTAAAAATAAGGTCACGTCATTCGACAAGCGGTCCCTAAAATTAATAGAGCACAATAGAATGCTAACGCCGGAAGAAACAGAAACCTGGAACTGTCTTATTCAACACATTCTTACAGATGGGGTGAAGCTCGCTCCGTATCGAGATGGACAGAATATCTCCGTGGTAGTGTTGGAGGAAAAGGAAAATGGGGGATACTCGGCAGTCTACGAGGAAAGTAATGACACACCGATTTGCTACGTATCTGTTAGATATTCACCCACTGAAAGTCGATTTGCCCCAGCAGAAAGAGAACTGAGGTTATTATGGAAAGTCAATACTGAACTGCCTTCTAACTTAGGCCAGGTTTATGTAAAATGTACAGTACAGAATGACCTCACCAAAGAAATGGTCAAGGACACGGTGGAGTTTGCTAAAGCTTATGCCTCTAGATGGGGAAAGTGGAAGCAAATGCTTCTAGATCCAAATTGGTCATTTGTAATGGCTAAGTCTAGGCAGCAGCCTAAAATCCCTACGATGTCTCAACCAGACTATATAGGGATATACACACTTTTTCCCGAGGGATATTGGGGTTTTCTGTTATACAAACGAGACAACCCGATATATCAGGAAAAAGGAAGAATAGGCAAAACAGCACAGGAAGCCGTGCTACAGGCAGTTGTCAGCGGGCTACAATATGTGAAAAAGAAGGGAATAAAATCCATACGGATTGTGAAAGTGTGAAAGATAACCTTAAATACTGGCAGCAACGAGACTTCCAGAATTATAAAGGTAAAGAGCTGGAGCACCGTGACTTATGGACAGTGGTGAACCAGGTGCTGGAACATATAAAATTGTGGGTGACACATGTCAATAGTCACATGGGACTACAAGATTTTGATCACATGGGAAATGATGTGGTCGACAGACTAGTGCAGACGAGAGCAGTTGTAGTGGGCACCTTGATTTTTCCTGATAAATGGAAGAATGATCAAGGGAAGCTTGTCATCCCTCAGGAAGAGAGGCTGGATTATGTCCAGCATATATATTGCGCTTTGCTACATGTTGGTAATGAGAGAACGCGGCGATGGATGGTTGATAACGGGATTGAGGCCGGCCCTCTCAAAGACACAATATCGCTGGTTAGACATAATTGTGAGATATGCATGGAGAAGGGATTGTTACCTCCTATTGCTTATCAAGAAGGCAAAATAGCTGAAGAATTCCCAGGCGTCTATGGACGTAGGTGTCCTGGGGAGTCACTTTGGTCATTATAAAAAATTCCTGGTAATAGCTGATAATGGGGGAGGACACACCCGAGTCTACCCCATCAAAAAAGAAACCACAACGACAGCAAAATAGTGTGTGATGTCATTTATTCAGGGGAACCCAGTCAGAAGCCTCAGATCGGATAATGCCGCCATGTTTACTTCTCAACACTTTCGTTCGTGGTTGGAACAGGAGGGGATACGACATGTCTTATCTATCCCGCACCAATCCAACACTAATGGAGTCGCGGAAGGAGGAGCTGAAAACCTGGTGGGCGGGGTTGAATTAATGAGATCTGCCCCTTTCACGTTCTGCATGTGGTGCTGGGAGTCGTGGGGGGGTCGATACCAAATATTACGTAAAGACACCAACTGCAAGCCATGCATCTGTGGCCGAAGTGCGGGGGACTGGGCCGTGTGTGATACAGGCACGCCCTGGCAGATAAACCCAGCACAATTTTTGGCGCTACGGCATCGTTTTCATTCAAACGATCACCTCATGCAGCTCCCGCTTGCCTTAAGGGCCAGTACTGTTGATTCCTGGAACTGCCCCATCCTGATATATCAGACTATGATGTCTACTAGTGATGATAAATTGTCATCGAAGCTGAAAAGGAAACTTTCATTGATCCCCAAGGATACCACCATGAAATGGGAAGACTTCCTCCCGTGGAAGTGGGAGAATGGCTTACATCTGTCTAGAGACGGAAACCTATCTTTGCCAGGCTTTAGTTGGAGAAATTGGGAATCCACCTCTTTGGGAAGGTGGTGGACCGAACAATTATGGCCCCACAATAAGGAGGTTAAGGGGAAAGTGTACCACCCTGATGTGTACAACTACCCCCATTTATCCAACAATAAAATGATTTTTACAACTTCTGGGACCTTGCCCAGACATCCTAATGAAGCAAAAGAAGTTAGGGTCTGCACTATTAAGCGTACTCTTATTCTTGTTACTGAAGGTGGCCCTCGAACAGTGTCCGGGGCGGCCCATGTCCTTATTGCGTCCACCCGCATCGCATGGTACCCGTTGGGGGTCTTCATAGAGGTAAAGACTGGGGATTTGATGATTTTGACCAATGTCTCGATCCCGGTTGTGCCCTTAGCAAAAGAAAAATTGACTTGGTGGAGGTCAGCTTGGCTGAGGAAAAAATCTAAGCTAAGTCGTACTGGATTTTCTGAGGCTGTTCTGGATCTGGAGATGCCAGGCAGCACATTTTTCCAGCAGCACCTGAGGCCCCGCCTAGCTGTATATGAGATTGGTCCAGAGGGGGAGAGGAATAATCCCAAAAACAACTCGGCTATTATGAACCAATCAGGAGAAAAAAGGGAGTCCGAGTTGCAAGAATTAATGCCACCGCCCACTTCTCACCCGCAGGATCTCGATAATCCTGGGTCAGAAGAGGGAGGGCCCTTAAAAAACGCGATAAAATTAAAAACAGTACACTGTAAAAACTGCACCATTCTGACTCCAGAAACTAGAGAAATACCCCTACCAATTGCAACAGAGAAAAATGGCACTCAATTTGATCAAGCTTTATGGATGAGACAAGCAGTTGTCTACCTAATATACACGGAGCTGTAAGTGGCACGTGTCAATATGCTGAGCAAAAATCTGCTGAACAGGAAATGACAGGTCGGGCTGTCACCGCAAAACCCAGACAGAGACAGCGCCGGAGTGTGAAAAGCTCTGTGAACAAAATCACAGAAGCAGCTACTATTTGGACAGCTACCATCATGACAATTACCCCCACTATAAATAGTCAGAAACAAAATGCCAATACTACTCAAAACCAAATGACCACTAGCACAGCTACTTCTGAATCTGAAAGCACCACCATGGCGATAACAGACGGACAAAATCAGGAAGTCACGACCACGGCCCCGACAAATCCTGTAGCTACACCTATCTCCACCCTGATCTCTGACCAAATAGAAACCTATGTTTCCCCGCCTGCTATTAATAAGACAATCCCATTATCAAACCACATTGAAATTAATAATGACACTTCAGAATCTGCGAGTCCAGATAAGAAGGACACCGCAGATTGTGATATCCAATTTAAAAGTGCCAACGTGTCAGATTGTGATAAAGGACTCATGAGCTGGCTTCTTCAGGCATCTCAGGCAGCATATGAAAGGCTGTGTAGATACAAGGCTCAGTGTGGTCAGCAGAACGAAACCTTATGTAGTTACAATACCTGGGAGGATATAGTATCTCGCTATGGACCCACATCCAAGGAATTCGTAACAGTAAAAGTAAAGCTAATAAATCATGAGGAGATGAGACTCTCTGGATGGTCCATCGGCATTAGCCCTGTTAAAACCTGCCATTATAGAGTTTTTGCCCAACAGACGAGACGAGGCTGGACGATGGGAGAAGATAGGTATTATCAGACGAAAACATGTCAGAAGATTAATGCGACCCATATATGGGATGCCCCGATTATCAAAAGAATTGAACCAGACAGCTATGATAATAAGACATGGGAACAAGAACTGTGGGCAACCACGGAAACGCATGGAAATGATGAATGGGATAAATGTAATCAAATAGGACAGCTCCTGTTAGATATAGCCCCCCTGCCTTTTTCGGCCAACCCTGACCCCGATGTGTTAAACACTGATCCGTCTGACCCTGCTCCTAGAAGAGTGAGAAGAGGGCAGGAGTACACACTTGAGAGTCTATGCACTAAAGGAATGTTCCAAAAGGTAGAGGCATAAACCACGTTGTTATCATCTAGTGTTATTTTTGCCTCTATAGTAGCAGCGAATCAAACTAAACACAAAGGAAAGAAGAAACAACAAATTGCGTTCCTTCTCTCCAAACACGAAGACAGACAATTTGAGAATTGTTTTTATTTGATGGCAAATGGTTCCAGACCATGGTCGGACGGCAAGCCTCCCCCTGACACTCATTTCAGAGAAGAGGAGGTTTATCCGAGGTGTCAACCAGGAAAAAATTGCAGAAACAGAGGACCTGAAAATGATGGAGATGATGCCGACGCACGAGACACCGGATTACGCAATGTTTATTGGAGATGGCATTTGCTATCCACCACCAGTGAACTAAATAAGAACAAAATTAACGGGACAGGAAAGGCGTACATTGCAGATCAGCACTCAGATAGTAAATTTTGGAAATTATGGCTAAAATACCCTGTCGTGCAGCGAAGGGTCATGTGGTACAAATTAGGGGCGCTGCAAGAAAATGGTATATTTTGCCATAACATGCAGTTTAATGATAAAGGAATGGAAGAAGGAAATGATTGTCACAAAGAGCCCTGTGAGTGTCGAAGGGATCAGATAGGACTAGCAATTCCCATGATGACTCAACAACCCTGGAGGAATTGGGTCAATAATATCGACCTGGTGGGCTGAGGCTAAGCAATGTTTGTCCAAAGTACTAAGGATAAACATTACTCATGTAAGATATGCATATCAGCTCATTAATGAAAAACCTAACAATACAGAAAACAGAATATTTTATCCTATGAGGGGAGAAGATTGGGCAAGAGCAATGGAGGACTGTACCAAAGACCTACCGGTCAATCTATCCTGTCCACTCCCATCTAGAAACTCCATTGGTCGACGACCTAGTGGTCAAGGGCAAGGAGACCATAAGTATACTATTTCTCCGACATGTCTAAATAATGAGGCTGAAAAAGACCCCACGGTTTTCTTTAAAGCATGGGAATGGTCTCAGTTAGCCGGCCTTTTGTTAGGAAAAGGATTAGGATGGAACTCGTTTGACACAGAAAGCTTAGGAATGCTGATATGGCCCCATATTGTGTCATATAAAGAACTAAAAGAAAATACTCTTACTGCTCACCAGAAAGGAAAAAAGAATACTACGATAATACATCAATTTCTGGTGGGCTCCGGACTCCCACATCTAACAAACCCATTGAACAATTTGAAGGAAAGAGCTAAAAAATATGAGATAGAAGTACAGACTGAGCAAGGGATGTGGGGTTACGACTCAGTGTTCCAAGAAAATATTACTGAATGGAAGAGACCATCTACGGAAGGACTCCGAGATAATGACCAAAGGACGTGGTATGCTACACTTAAAGAAGCAACATTATTGTTTAACCCAAGCCAACTGTGGGGAGATATTACACAAATTACAGGAGGTGAAAGAACCTCGGGAATGGCCCTTCAGGATCAATTAGCTAATTATCAGAACTTTCTCAGAAGGAAAGAAGTCTCCTGGAATGATTCCAATGGAGAAGTGTCTATTCGGGCCTGGCCCCATTTTAATAACATGATAATTGTCCCGGGGAAAAATAGTGTACAAAAGGAGGGAATGGGGGTAGAACCTCCCATGAAGTACACAGCGCAGTTTCTGTTGCCCAATCATCTGAAAACAGTCAGACAATATTTTAAATGATACTCGGAATGGCACCGCGTAAGAACAATTCAGTCATCATTCCCGTTTGTCCACACTACTCTAATGACTACGGAGAGGTTTTTAATAGCAGGTCTAGACCTCTTTGAGATCAATAATATGAAGAAGACAAAAAACAAAAGATTTGACAAAACTGAATTTAGGAAAACCTGGTTCCCCATCCTAAGCAACATTCAGTACCCACAGCTCAGATGGCAACCCAATGACCCTGAGTATTTTAATTTAAGTATTACAGGATACCAAAAATGCTTTCGTGCACCTAATTTGAAACCTGAGGCGGTATACAGTCATGATTCTAATCCATGCGATCCACACCTCTGGGGTTATATTCCGTGTAATACCTCCAGATGTTTTAATGGATCTCGAATAGCTAAACAATTAAAAAGAAAACATGAGTCCTATTTTACCACAAGGTGGAGGACACATGGTATACTGTCGAAAAATAGGGAAGAAATGTGTGGACGACTAGGAGTCCATGTAGCCGTACCACACTGGCCAAAAGTAGCAGCTCCATTCGGGTTTCTGGAAAGCATAAACCCGGGATTCTTAATGTACAATCGCTATGAAACATACCGGGATCAGCTATGTGATAAAGACAATGTGCATGCTAAATCACGGACACAGGTATACTCTATAGATGATAGGATTCTTTCAAAAATATCCTATGCCGAAACATCCCCACTAGGAAATAGGAGTTGTGTCTATGAAGATTATAGTGCCCCTAAGATTGATACAACTCAAGATATATTTGCTTGTGAAAAATTGGACGACTATTGGCATATTGTACGTGATTTCCGCACTAAAACCCCGACAGCAGGATGGTTAGGATTCATAGGTATGGTAGCAGAAGCGACGGTGTATGGGGTAGGACAAGGAGTTCTAGACACGGTAGACGCCGTGTGGGAAATAATTGAATTAATGTGGTGGTACATAAAATGGATACTTATTGTGTTAGCAGTCCTCATAGGTCTTGCTGCAATCTCTAAAGTAGTCACCTCATGTCGGTGTTTTAACAGTATATGCTGCTATCCGTGCCGTGCAGCCAGCAGACGAAAAGATAGACAAGAAAGAGAGTTCTTGAAGAAAGCTCTTCGAGACGTTAAGGAAGACATAAGGAAAAAGAAACAAGGAAAATGGAAAAAATCATCGGACGAAGGCTATAGTGAGGTTTAACTCAGGGACCTTGCTTATGTCTTACAGATATGAAGACCAAGGTATCGGCTACAAAAGTACCTGAGGGGGAAGCGAATAAGGAAAACCTCAGGATTAAATTTATGACCTTAATATGGGTGTTCGGCACCATCATAATAATATATGAATCACTTAATTTTAAAATTACCTACTTCTCCAACAGAGAAGATTGGTGTCAGAGAACAAACATTACTCTTTGTAGATCCATAACCACTCAGAGTACTTATAGATCTCTACTGGAATGGAGAAAGGTTGAAACAACCACTATAATAACAGAAAAATACATCCTAATCAGTGCCAAGGCATTGGTTTATGACATCACTGTAGGATTGACTAAATGGCAAAATGATACAATGTTACAGAACGATACACTGAGCTCCATGGCTTATTACCCACGTTACATTAAACACCCAAAAGTGTTTGAACACTGCACGGATCCAGGAGATAGTGTTTGGACTATCATCTGGATGATGCTGACATGGGCATACATTGGAGCAGACATGCTGATGTTCCATCTACGTCAACAGGAAACTGAAGGTAACACCTCCATCTACAAGCACACAGGCAAAGCTGTGCAGGAAGTATCTCACATTTAGTCGCACTGAGCATGGCAAGCAACCAGACGAACAACACCGGGTATGACCCAGCAAATCCTCCTCAGGTAGGGACAGATTTTATTGATCTTATCATACTGTCCATGTTACAAGTAGTATTTGTTCCTCCATTACACAAGCAAAAAACTTGCCTAGGGTGTATCTTCGGATTAGTAGTAGGATGCATTCGTTTTTTAGTTAGGAAAGTAACCCCTTTACACACATCATTCGGCCTCATTGGAGTCGCTGCATTGAATCTTAATCCTCAGAAACCGTGGCATTGGCCGACCGCGGTCACCGTAGTATACATTCTGGACAGTTTGTACACCGAATTGACTTTACTATTTTGCACAGATTCTCAGTGCACCTATTGCAATATAGCAGGGACAGTGATATATCTTATACTCATAGGTTTATTGCTGACATTAATTTGGTCAACCCTGGGGAGGTATAAAAAGGCAGCACTAAATCTTACAGGACAATGGATGATTCTGATGATATGGGTCCTGATTAAAAAATTAGCTGGAGGAACTTCCTTGTATGTCTCTATGTTTTATATAGGTTATCTGATGGGGACTTGTTATCCCATGAAACTATGGAAAACTCCTAATGACATTAGGTTGTTTGGAATGGCGTCTGCTGTTAGTAGACCTTCTCAAAATTGACATTTTGTAATGTTTCTGCAGGGCCCAATTGTGATTACGGACGGAACGACAAGGCGGATCAATGGGATCCATGGGGCACAAAGGAGACGAATGTGCTGTTAGCTCTGGATGTGATCATGGAGCCCCTTGATCCTAAAACCAAAGTCCGCCCTGCAGACATAGGACGCCATAGGGTTTTTAGTTGGGGACCCTCCACCAAAATGATTGAATATTGGAGGAATAAGCCCCTCATGAGATTTACAGCAAAAGTATCACGCGGCGTCGTCACCCAAGAACAACGAAAGAAGGTCCAAAAGATATGGGTGCCCCTGGAAATCAAACCAACGAGAAAGATCGTGTGGTCATTTGAAAAAGAGACCCCGTTCATCCTCCAGGCATGGCCACGTTTCGTGGTAATGTGCCAGGAGAATGAGCCATTAGTACACTGGCTTCCAGTGGTATGTGCCGAACACTGGGAGTTCACGTTCCCAGGGGATGATAAGCTGCCCCCATTGACCACGTACGCCCTTAGGGTGTACCACTGTACTATAGGACCTGGGCAGACATCCTGGATTGAACAGGGAGGATTTCATCCTCCATATGTGGTGCAGGGAATGTTGTTGAAAACGGAACAGGTGGGAGAAGTGTATGATAAAGATTTGGGGTTCATTAGTCCCGCTAGACCTTGGGGGCCGGGAAACATACAGCCAGGTTACCGACGTCCAGGGGACCAGATTCACCTCTGTGACCCAAACTTACTGATGGTGACTCAGTGGCAAAGAGACGCTGTGAGCGTGTATGAGGACTGGGAGGACTTGATACTCAGTGAACATGGTAGATTATGGCATGGGGGGTATAGTCTACACCATTATCAGGGAGGATTTTGCCCTCGTGGTTACTTCGAGTGGATGAGCGAATTATTGAAAAATAGAACAACAGTGCCCACCGCATTGGGGTGGCATGTTCAAGGACCAGTCTCATGGCAGAATTTTGCCCAACTGGTAATAAGCGGAAATGAGAAAGAAGCTCTGGCTGTGTTGAAGGGAGAACGTGACTGGAAGCGCCCTGCTATGCTCGAGCAGCACAAGCAGAGATTTAGGCGCGGTGGGAGGCCCTTTCCTCGGAGAACAAATCCGGCGAGACGCTGGGTAGAGAGAGCTGCGACATCCAGAAGCGGTTGGGTATTTCAGTTTGCTTCGCCTCCTGGGCAGGGGAACAACTGTCTGCCTGATAAAGGACCATCTGCTAACTCGGATTTGGGAGCTACTCCCGCCCCAAGGGCACCCAGACGTCCAAGGGCCTCCGCGTCCGTACCAACGTACGTACACCTGCAGTCCTTTCCCCGATCACAGCAGAGTGACACCTCGCTAACTGAAGGTGAGACGGATGAAGAAAATCCGAAAGATCAATCAAAATCTCCGGAAGACACCGGTGCAACAAAGTGCCACTATTGTGAAGGTAATGTAATGACTCTCAAAAATCTACTCCTATGTAAACATGAGGGCCATGTCCTGAAAAATTGTCATCAATGTGGGTTAAATATGATAAAAAACAAATTTGTCTTCCCAGACTCAAAACAGCTCACAGATGTCCCAGCTAATGTTACCTCCACAGGGTCGGCTGACCCTGTGAACACATCTTCAGGGTCGGCTGATCCTGTGAACACATCATCTCCGGTGCGTCCGAATACCCCCAGAGTTTCGACCCCTGTTACGCCTGAGCGGAACGAATACTCTCCTACCACCCCCCGAGATGAGAGTCCAGATCCCACCATGCCTAATCGTCCGAGCAGAGGAAGCGACCTCACTCCTCCTTCAACGCACGCCGCCGCGACATCTACCGGTAGAGGCAAGGAGTCTGCACAGAAATTGTTCGATTACTATATGAATGTGCTGAGAAGGCTGAAGGAGGAAGATTTGAAGGAGCTTGAGTCCCGAATGAATGAAAGAGATGAAAAAGATGAAGAAGATGAATCAATGGACTTAGACAAATGGTGAAGGAGGATATTTTGGGAGGGGGATGTTGTATATACTGGAAAATCGAAAATATTATAACCATGCTTTGCACTTATTATGAGCACTTATTGAACCTGTATGCTTTGCACTTTTGAACTTACAAGCAGGGCATGCTCTAACCTCAGGGTGAATTTGTAAGCAGAACATGTTTTTAAGCCGAGCTTGCGATTATGGTTAACACTTAGAAGGAACGTTGTATTAATAGAACATTGTGGTCTTCACTTAGAACATAAGTTACATTTATCAAAACAATGAAACTAACACTCAGCATGTTCAATGAATCTAAAACATCTGCATAAGACATAAGGGGTGTCTCTAATGAAGTTAAAACTTTCCACTAAGGACGACAGTTAGAACACGTGATGAAAGTTAAAACTTTCCACTAAGGACGACAGCAAGAACACGTGATGAAAATTAAAACTTTCCACTGAAGATGGCAAGAACACGTCACCCATTAATGACGCACTGGGGGATTGTTTATTGAAATCGGCAATGTTGCTATAAAGGTCTAGGATAAACTGACCTCTCGCTCTCGCTCTTGTTCCACGCTTTTGGCTTCATCCGTTTGCTGTAAGGTCTTGTATCTTAACTTGGGACGGTGCTCTTGCTCTTGCTCTTAGGCCATTTGATTTAACTCTTTTTGTTGTTCTCTTATGGTTTTTTATTATTGATTGGTTGATTTTTATGATTAATTCTTTTGACTAAATCTCTTTTATTGCATATACTTTGAATATATTTTTAGGATCTTTGACTTAATCCTTTTTATTGTGTATGCATTTTGATTATATGATTTTTGACATTTATGTATGTGCACTAGCGTCTGGCAGTGCCTTTGACTTTGTTGGGTATTAGCGTCTGGCAATACCCTTGAGTTCATTGATGTTTATTGATTTTATTGTTTTTATTATCCTTTTTTGAATTTTATAGTTTTATTACCCTTTTATCATTTTTGTATTGAATTTTGTTCTTTATTGATTTTACTGTTTTGTTATCCTTTTTATCAATTTTTTGGAGAAATACTTTTGATATAAAAACAAAATAAAACTGAGTACGAATTAAGTACTGAAAAGGCGCAACGGCATTGATCCCTGACTACTAAAGAATCGACTGGCTCCTGTACTACCATCAACTGGGTTATAGGTGAGTTAATGCTGGATTGAATTAATGTTTGATTCCCTTTCCTGTGCACATGTAGTGAATGTCTCGCCTGGTAGCATTATTCCATCCTGAATTATTATGTCAATGAAAAAGTGGTAGTTCAGAAGGCTGAGGTAATATTTTATTGAAGGAATGGATTGAGGATCTAATCATGTGTCCCTAAACGAAGCTAAGTAAAGAGACTACGGTAGAAGGTGTAGCATTGTAAGGTCAAGAACCTGTTTCTCAACAGGTCGGGCGAATTAAATAACCCGCTCAGTGAAGCGCCGACACTACTCACTAATATAATAGGTGAAGTTGATACATCTATTATAGTTTTAGAACCGTGTCTGCAACAAGAGGCTGACTGAGTTGACCACACGAGGGGGCCCTTTACCAGAGAGGCAAAGGGAGGTAGTGTACTCGGAACTAGGGACGGCTTGTTACAGCCAATTGCCCTGTACACAAAACCTTGAAATCCAAACCCGAGCGACATGAGATAAGGTGGATTCCGGAACGCCAAACATAAAAAAGTTGATAACTTTGGAAAAACACTTCAGACAGCTTAGATTTGATGTGCAACTACTAGAAAGACCCTTTCTGCTATAGTGGGAGGTGAAAATTTCATGTTCTGAAGCTTCCCTGCAAAGTTATGGCACAATACAGAAAACGCGTTTTCAAACTGAGATTACGTCGATTCCGGAACGCCAAACATGAAAATGTTTATAACTTCTGAAAAACAATTCAGACCGCTTAGATTTGATGTGCAACTACTAGAAAGACCCTTTCTGCTATAGTGGGAGGTAAAAATTTCATGTTCTGAAGCTTCCCTGCAAAGTTATAGCACAATTCAGAAAACGCGTTTTCAGCCGGAGATGAGGTCGATTCCGGAACGCTAAACATAAAAATGGTGATAACTTTGGAAAAATACTTCAGACAGCTTAGATTTGATGTGCAACTACCAGAAAGACCCTTTCTGCTATAGTGGGAGGTGAAAATTTCATGTTCTGAAGCTTCCCTGCAAAGTTATGGAACAATGCAGAAAACGTGTTTTCAGCCTGAGATAAGGTCGATTCCGGAACGCCAAACATAAAAATGTTGATAACTTCTGAAAAACACTTCAGACCGCTTAGATTTGTTGTGCAACTACTAGAAAGACCCTTTCTGCTATAGTGGGAGGTGAAAATTTTATGTTCTGAAGCTTCCCTGCAAAGTTATAGCACAATTCAGAAAACGCGTTTTCAGCCTGAGATAAGGTCGATTCCGGAACGCCAAACATAAAAATGTTGATAACTTTGGAAAAACACTTCAGACCGCTTAGATTTGATGTGCAACTACTAGAAAGACCCTTTCTGCTATAGTGGGAGGTGAAAATTTCATGTTCTGAAGCTTCCCTGCAAAGTTATGGCACAATGCAGAAAACGCGTTTTCAGCCTGAGATAAGGTCGATTCTGGAACGCCAAACATAAAAATGGTGATAACTTTGGAAAAACACTTCATACAGTTTAAATTTGATGTGCAACTACCAGAAAGATCCTTTCTGCCATAGTGGGAGGTGAAAATTCCATGTTCTGAAGCTTCCCTGCAAAGTTATGGCACAATGTAGAGAATGTGTTTTCAGCCTGAGATAAGGTGGGTTCCTGAACGCCAAACATGAAAATGTTGATAACTTTGGAAAAACACTTCAGGCAGCTTTGATTTGATGTGCAACTACTAGAAAGACCCTTTCTACTATAGTGGCTGGTGAAAATTTCATGTTCTGAAGCTTTATGCAAAGTTATGGCACAATGCGTAAAAAACGTTTTCAGCCTGAGATAAGATCGATTCCAGAACGCCAAACATAAAAATGTTGATAACTTTGGAAAAACACTTCAGAGAGCTTAGATTTGATGTGCAACTACTAGAAAGACCCATTCTGCTATAGTGGGAGGTGAAAATTTCATGTTCTGAAGCTTCCCTGCAAAGTTATGGCACAATGCAGAAAACGCGTTTTCAGCCTGAGATAAGCTCGATTCCGGAACGCCTAACATAAAAATGTTGATAACTTCTGAAAAACACTTCAGACCGCTTAGATTTGATGTGCAACTACTAGAAAGACCCTTTCTGATATAGTGGGAGGTGAAAATTTCATGTTCTGAAGCTTCCCTGCAAAGTTATGGCACAATGCGTAAAACGCGTTTTCAGCCTGAGATAAGGTCGATTCCGGAACGCCAATCATAAAAATGTTGATAACGATGGAAAAACACTTCAGACAGCTTACATTTGATGTGCAACTACTAGAAATATCCTTTCTGCCATAGTGGGAGGTGAAAATTTCATGTTCTCAAGCTTCCCTGCAAAGTTATGGCACAATGTAGAAAACGCGTTTTCAGCCTGAGATCAGGTGGGTTCCGGAACGCCAAACATAAAAATGGTGCTAACTTTGGAAAAACACTTCAGACAGCTGAGATTTGATGAACAACTACTAGTAAGACCCATTCTGCTATAGTGGGAGGTGAAAATTTCATGTTCTGAAGCTTCCCTGCAAAGTTATGGCTCAATGCAGAAAACGCGTTTTCAGCCCGAGATAAGGTGGGTTCCGGAATGCCAAACATAAAAATGTTGATAACTTTGAAAAAACACTTCAGACAGCTTAGATTTGATGTGCAACTACGAGAAAGACCCTTTCTGCTATAGAGGAGGTGAAAATTTCATGTTCTGAAGCTTCCCTGCAAAGTTATGGCTCAATGCAGAAAACGCGTTTTCAGCCTGAGATAAGGTGGGTTCCGGAATGCCAAACATAAAAATGTTAATAACTTTGAAAAAACACTTCAGACAGCTGAGATTTGATGCGCAAGTACTAGAAAGACCCTTTCTGCTATAGCGGGAGGTTAAAATTTCATGTTCTGAATCTTCCCCGCAAAGTTATGGCACAATGCAGAAAACACGTTTTCAGCCTGAGATAAGGTGGGTTCCGGAATGCCAAACATAAAAATGTTGATAACCTTGGAAAAACACTACAGACAGCTTAGATTTGATGTGCAACTACTAGAAAGACCCTTTCTGCTATAGTGGGAGGTTAAAATTTCATGTTCTGAAGCTTCCCTGCAAAGTTATGGCACAATGCAGAAAACGCGTTTTCAGCCTGAGATAATGTCGATTCCGGAACGCCAAACATAAGAATGTTGATAACTTTGGAAAAACACTTCAGTACGTTTAGAATTGATGTGCATCTACTAGAAAGACCCTTTCTGCTATAGTGGGTGCTGATAATTTCATGTTCTGAAGCTTTATGCAAAGTCATGGCACAATGCGTAAAACGCGTTTTCAGCCTGAGATAAGGTAGATTCCGGAACGCCAAACATAAATAAGTTGATAACTTTGGAAAAACACTTCAGTACGTTTAGATTTGATGTGCATCTACTAGAAAGACCCTTTCTGCTATAGTGGGTGCTGATAATTTCATGTTCTGAAGCTTTATGCAAAGTTTTGGAACAATGCGTAAAACGCGTTTTCAGCCTGAGATAAGGTGGGTTCCGGAACGCCAAACGTAAAAATGTTGACAACTTTGGAAAAGTACTTCAGACAGCTTAGATTTGATGTGCAACTACTAGAAAGGCCCTTTCTGCTATAGTGGGAAGTGAACATTTCATGTTCTGAAGCTTTATGCAAAGTTTTGGAACAATGCGTAAAACGTGTTTTCAGCCTGAGATAAGGTGGGTTCCGGAACGCCAAATGTAAAAATGTTGATAACTTTGGAAAAACATTTCAGACAGCTTAGATTTGATGTGCAACTACTAGAGAGACCCTTTCTGCTATAGTGGGAAGTGAAAATTTCATGTTCTGATGCTCGCCTGCAAGTTATGGCACAATGCAGAAAACGCGTTTTCACCCTGAGATAAGGTCAATTCCGCTACGCCAAACATAAAAATGTTGACAACCTTTGAAAAACACTTCAGACAGATTAGATTTGATGTGCATCTACTAGAAAGACCCTTTCTGTTATAGTGGGAGGTGAAAATTTCATGTTCTGAAGATTTATGCAAAGTTATGGAAAAATGCGTGAAACGCGTTTTTAGCCTGAGATTAGGTCGATTCTGGAACGCCAAACATAAAAATGTTGACAACTTTGGAAAAACACTTCAGGCAGCTTAGATTTGATGTGCAACTATGAGAAAGACCTTTTCTGCTATAGTGGGAGGTCAAAATTTCCTGTTCTGAAGCTTCCCTGCAAAGTTATGGTACAATGCAGAAAACGCGTTTTCAGCCTGAGATAAGGTCGATTCCGGAACGCCAAACATAAAAATGGTGATAACTTTGGAAAAACAATTCAGACAGCTTAAATTTGATGTGCAACTATTAGAAAGACCCTTTCTGCTATAGTGGGTGCTGAAAATTTCATGTTCTGAAGCTTTATGCAAAGTTATGGCACAATGCAGAAAACACATTTTCAGCCAGAGATAAGGTGGGTTCCGGAACGCCAAACATAAAAATGTTGATAACTTTGGAAAAACACTTCAGACAGCTTAGATTTGATGTGCAACTACTAGAAAGACCCTTTCTGCTATAGTGGAAGGTGAAAGTTTTATGTTCTGAAGCGTCCCTGCAAAGTTATAGCACAATGCAGAAAACGCGTTTTCAAACTGAGATTAGGTCGATTCCGGAACGCCAAACATAAAAATGTTGATAACTTTGGAAAAACACTTCAGACAGCTTAGATTTGATGTGCAACTACTAGAAAGACCCTTTCTGCTATAGGGTGAGGAGAAAATTTCATGTTCTTAAGCTTCCCTGCAAAGTTTTGGCACAATGCAGAAAACGCGTTTTCAGCCTGAGAAACGGTGGGTTCCGGAACGCAAAACAAAAAAATGTTGATAACTTAGGAAAAACACTTCAGTCAGCTTAAATTTCATGTGCAACTACTAGAAAGACCCTTTCTGCTATAGTGGGAGGTGAAATTTTCATTTTCTGAAGTTTCTCTGCAAAGTTATGGCACAATGCAGAAAACGCATTTTCAGCCTGAGATAAGGTGGGTTCCGGAACGCCAAACATAAAAATGTTGATAACTTTGGGAAAACACTTCAACCACCTTAGATTTGATGTGCAACTACGAGAAAGACCCTTTGTGCTATAGTGGGAGGTTAAAATTTAATGTTAAGAAGTTATAGCACAATGCAGAAAACGCATTTTGAGCCTGAGATAAGGTCGATTTCGGAACGGTAAACATAAAAGTGTTGATAACTTTGGAAAAACACTTTAGACAGCTTAGATTTAATGTGCAACTACTAGAAAATCCCTTTCTGCTATAGTGGGAGGTTCAAATTTCATGTTCTGAAGCTTCCCTGCAAAGTTATGGCACAAAGCAGGAAACTCATTTTCAGCCTGAGATAAGGTGGGTTCCGGAACGCCAAACATAAACATGTTGATAACTTTGAAAAAACGCTTCAGACAGATTATATTTGAAGTGCAACTACTAGAAAAACCCTTTCTCCGATAGTGGGATCTGAAAAATTCAACTTCTGAATCTTCTCTGCAAAGTTATTGCACAATGCAGAAAACGCGATTTCAAACTGAGATTAGGTCGATTCCGGAACGCCAAACATAAAAATGTTGATAACTTTGGAAAAACACTTCAGGCAGCTTAGATTTGATGTGCATCTACTAGAAAGACCCTTTCTGCTCTAGTGGGAGGTGAAAATTTCATGTTCTGAAGCTATCCTGCAAAGTTATTGCACAATGCAGAAAACGCGATTTCAAACTGAGATTAGGTCGATTCCGGAACGCCAAAAATAAAAATGTTGATAACTTTGGAAAAACACTTCAGGCAGCTTAGATTTGATGGGCAACTACAAGAAAGACCCTTTCTGCTATAGTGGGAGGTGAAAATTTCATGTTCTGAAGGTTCCCTGCAAAGTTATGGCACAATGCGTAAAACGCGATTTCAGCCTGAGATAAGGTCGATTCCGGAACGCCAAACATAAAAATGTTGATAACTTTGGAAAAACACTTCAGACATCTTAGATTTGAAGTGCAACTACTTGAAAGACCCTTTCTGCTATAGTGGTAGGTGAAATTTTCATGTTCTGAAGCTTCCCTGCGAAGTTATTGCTCAATGCAGAAAACACGTTTTCAAACTGAGATAAGGTCGATTCCAGAACGCCAAACATAAAAATGTTGATAACTTTGGAAAAACACTTCAGACAGCTTAGATTTGAAGTGCAAGTACTATAAAGACCCTTTCTGCTATAGTGGGAGTTGAAATTTTCATGTTCTGAAGGTTCCCTCCAAAGTTATGGCACAATGCATAAACCGCGATTTCAGCATGAGATAAGGTCGATTGCGGAACGCCAAACATAAAAATTGTGATAACTTTGACAAAACACTTCAGACAGCTTAGATTTGATGTGTGACTACTAGGAAGACCCTTTCTGCTATAGTGGGATGTGAAAATTTCATGTTCTGAAGGTTCCCTGCAAAGTTATGGCACAAAGCGTAAAACGCGATTTCAGCCTGAGATAAGGTCGATTCCGGAACGCCAAACATAAAAATTGTGATAACTTTGACAAAACACTCATACAGCTTAGATTTGATGTGCATCGACTAGTAAGATGCTTTCTGCTATAGTGGGAGGTGAAAATTTCATGTTCTGAAGCTTCCCTGTAAAGGTATTGCGCAATGCAGAAAACGCGTTTTCAAACTGAGATTAGGTCGATTCCGGAACGACAAACATAAAAATGTTGATAACTTTGGAAAAACACTTCAGACAGCTTAGATTTGATGTGCAACTACGAGAAAGACCCTTTCTGCTATAGTGAGAGGTGAAAATTTCATTTTCCGAAGCTTCCCTGCAAAGTTATGGAACAATGCAGAAAACGCGTTTTCAGCCTGAGATAAGGTCGATTCCGGAACGCCAAACATAAAAATGGTGATAACTCAGGAAAAACACTTCAGACAGCTTAGATTTGATGTGCAACTACTAGAAAGACCCTTTCTGCTATAGTGTGAGGTGAAATTTTCATGTTCTGAAGCTTCCCTGCAAAGTCATGGCAAAATGCGTAAAACGCGTTTTCAGCCTGAGATAAAGTCGATTCCAGAACGCCAAACATAAAAATGTTGATAACTTTTGAAAAACACTTCAGACAGCTTAGATTTGATGTGCAACTACTAGAAAGACGCTTCTTGCTATAGTGGGAGGTGAAATTTTCATGTTCTGAAGGTTCCCTGCAAAGTTATGGCACAATGCGTAAAACGCGATTTCAGCCTGAGATAAGGTCGATTCCGGAAACGCCAAACATAAAAATTGTGATAACTTTGACGAAACACTTCAGACAGCTTAGATTTGATGTGCAACGACTAGAAAGACCCTTTCTCCTGTTGTGGGAGGTGAAAATTTCATGTTCTGAAGCTTCCCTGCAAAGTTATGGCACAATGCAGAAAACACGTATTCAGACTGAGATAAGGTGATTTCCGGAACGCCAAACATAAAAATGTTGATAACTTTGACAAAACACTTCAGACAGCTTAGATTTGATGTGCAACGACTAGAAAGACCCTTTCTGCTATAGTGGGATGTGAAAATTTCATGTTCTGAAGCTTTATGCAAAGTTATGGCACAATATGTAAAACACGTTTTCAGCCTGAGATAAGGTCGATTCCGGAACGGCAACCATAAAAATGTAGATAACTTAGGAAAAACACTTCAGACAGCTGAGATTTGATGTGCAACTACTAGAAAGATCCTTTCTGATATAGTGGGAGGTGAAAAGTCCATGTTCTGAAGCTTCCCTGCAAAGTTATGGCACGATGCGTAAAACGCGATTTCAGCCTGAGATAAGGTGGGTTCCGGAACGCCAAACATCAAAGTGTTGATAACTTTGGAAAAACACTTCAGACAGCTTAAATTTGATATGCAACTACTAGAAAGACCATTTCTGCTACAGTGGGAGGTTAAAATTTCATGTTCTGAAGCTTCACTGCAGAGTTTTGGCACAATGCAGAAAACGTGTTTTCAGCCTGAGATAAGGTTGGTTCCGGAACGCCAAACATAAAAATGTTGATAACTTTGGAAAAGCTCTTCAGACAGCTTAGATTTGATGTGCAACTACTAGAAAGACCCTTTCTGCTATAGTGGGAGGTTAAATTTCCATGTTCTGAAGCTTCCCTGCAAAGTTAAGGCACAAAGCAGGAACACTTCACAGCTTAGATTTAATGTCCAACTACGAGAAAGACCCTTTCTGATATAGTGGGAGGTGAAAATGTCATGTTCTGAAGCTTGCCTGCAAAGTTATGGGACAATGCGAAAAATGCGTTTTCAGCCTGAGATAAGGTCGATTCCGGAACGCCAAACATAAAAATGTTGATAACTTAGCAAAAACACATCAGACAGCATAGATTTGATATGCAACTACTTGAAAGACCCTTTCTGCTATAGTGGGAGGTGAAATTTTCATGTTCTGAAGCTTCCCTGCGAAGTTATTGCTCAATGCAGAAAACGCGTTTTCAAACTGAGATAAGGTTGATTCCAGAACGCCAAACATAAAAATGTTGATAACTTTGGAAAAACACTTCAGACAGCTTAGATTTGAAGTGCAAGTACTATAAAGACCCTTTCTGCTATAGTGGGAGGTGAAATTTTCATGTTCTGAAGGTTCCCTCCAAAGTTATGGCACAATGCGTAAACCGCGATTTCAGCATGAGATAAGGTCGATTGCGGAACGCCAAACATAAAAATTGTGATAACTTTGACAAAACACTTCAGACAGCTTAGATTTGATGTGTGACTACTAGGAAGACCCTTTCTGCTATAGTGGGAGGTGAAAATTTCATGTTCTGAAGGTTCCCTGCAAAGTTATGGCACAAAGCGTAAAACGCGATTTCAGCCTGAGATAAGGTCGATTCCGGAACGCCAAACATAAAAATTGTGATAACTTTGACAAAACACTCATACAGCTTAGATTTGATGTGCATCGACTAGTAAGATGCTTTCTGCTATAGTGGGAGGTGAAAATTTCATGTTCTGAAGCTTCCCTGCAAAGGTATTGCGCAATGCAGAAAACGCGTTTTCAAACTGAGATTAGGTCGATTCCGGAACGACAAACATAAAAATGTTGATAACTTTGGAAAAACACTTCAGACAGCTTAGATTTGATGTGCAACTACTAGAAAGACCCTTTCTGCTATAGTGGGAGGTGAAAATTTCATTTTCCGAAGCTTCCCTGCAAAGTTATGGAACAATGCAGAAAACGCGTTTTCAGCCTGAGATAAGGTCGATTCCGGAACGCCAAACATAAAAATGGTGATAACTCAGGAAAAACACTTCAGACAGCTTAGATTTGATGTGCAACTACTAGAAAGACCCTTTCTGCTATAGTGGGAGGTGAAATTTTCATTTTCTGAAGCTTCTCTGCAAAGTTATGGCACAATGCAGAAAACGCATTTTCAGCCTGAGATAAGATGGGTTCCGGAACGCCAAACATAAAAATGTTGATAACTTTGGGAAAACACTTCAAACACCTGAGATTTGATGTGCAACTACGAGAAAGACCCTTTGTGCTATAGTGGGAGGTTAAAATTTAATGTTAAGAAGCTTCTCTGCAAAGTTATAGCACAATGCAGAAAACGCATTTTGAGCCTGAGATAAGGTCGATTTCAGAACGGTAAACATAAAAGTGTTGATAACTTTGGAAAAACACTTTAGACAGCTTAGATTTAATGTGCAACTACTAGAAAAACCCTTTCTGCTATAGTGGGAGGTTAAAATTTCATGGTCTGAAGCTTCCCTGCAAAGTTATGGCACAAAGCAGGAAACTCATTTTCAGCCTGAGATAAGGTGGGTTCCGGAACGCCAAACATAAAAATGTTGATAACTTTGAAAAAACGCTTCAGACAGTTTAGATTTGAAGTGCAACTACGAGAAAAACCCTTTCTCCGATAGTGGGATCTGAAAAATTCATCTTCTGAAGCTTCCCTGCAAAGTTATTGCACAATGCAGAAAACGCGTTTTCAGCCTGAGATAAGGCGGGCTCCGGAACGCCAAACATAAAAATGTTGATAACTTTGTAGTGAAAGTGACGGATTGTCGGGTCACGGACGCCTGCGTCTGTGACGTGGATATTATGAAAAATAATATCTCCTCGAAAGTTTGGGGCACCACCTGAAATATAGTTTCCAGGAGACTATTAAGCTCTCTTGATTAACACTTAATTAATTCATTAACTGTGGTAACTTAATTAATTATTAGCGTAATCAATCTATTTATCTGAAGTCACTACTCGTGATGTAATGTCCTTTACTGATCAGAGGCTCTTAGATTGATTATAATACACTCCAAAGTAACGTGATCAAGACCAACGTAATTTTATAGATTTATTTAGGAATAAAAGAACAGAAAGAAACAGGAAAGATGCAGAAGTAGAATAATATGATCCCAACAATATCGCGATGGAAACGCAAACCAGTTATGAAGCAATGTCAATACTGCATCAGACGCGTATGTAACTGATGGGAAAGTTGAGACGTTCTAGTCTAACTGTGAACCTCAGGCAAGTAATGATATTACTAAACCCCAACACACCACTCTGTGCAGAGATGACAAGCAGCGGCTTACTTTGGCGATGAATGGAGGGATGAATGGGATGGATGGATGGATGAGAGGGTGATGAGTAGATGCAGAAGGTCGGTCAGGAGGTGAGGGAGGAGGCAGGCGGCTTTGGAAGGAGGCGTCCTGGTTCTCAGCGTGGTGGCTTGGAGGTGATGAGGACACGCAGCTTCAGGCGTCGATGGCACTCTCGGATCGTCTTCCGGACCGCCGTGGATCTTTCGTCGCAGACGGGGTGATCGTAGCTGGCAGAGAGCGGCGTAGGACCGAAGGCGTATCTTTCTCTCGTGCCAGGTGATTCACCGGTCTGAACAACCTTCTAGAGTGGTCGCCTTAATGACACACTCCAGGCAGCGGAAGGTTGTTGGAAGTTGGACTCGCGTACTCGTCACGGCCGCCGGCTGTGATCACGTGGTGTGACTGGGCCGTTCCTGAAGGAGGCTCTGGCTTGGCAGACCGCTGTAGGACGAGGGCGACGTGCAACTTTGGAGAAGTTCTCGATCACTCTCACACTTGGATGGGCAGCGAGTGGAATGCTGGCACGGCTTCAAGGGTGGAGGAGAAGCAAGAGTCTTTGCAGGAACTTGAGCAGGAACCGTCGAAGAAGTTGGTTGTAGTTGGTTGTAGGAGGCGAAGGAGCCAGAGGAAGCGGCAGAAGGAGGGCAAAGAGCGCAACCGAGGGCAACAGAAGGATAGAGGGGAGAGGAGCACAGAGGGACACAGAGGGCTGAACAGAGGGGTGAACAGAGGCTGAACCTCTGTAAACTGGGTCTTTTAAACTCTCATGAAGAGTCTCCTTGTCCAGTCTTGATTGGTTGAAGGAGTTCCATCACCTATTGCTGATTGGACGAGGATTTCCAAGCCTGGCCTTCCTCCTCCTCCTCCAACGGGGTCGTAAATTCCAGTCTTGAGATGGGAGATTTTGATCCCCCCAGTACCAGAGTTTTATTTGACAATAAAACATTACCTGAGTTGTAAAGTTGCTCACAATCTGTCAAAACTTTCCCATCTCAATTCAAGCATTCAAACGACACCAAACATGACCATTCTAGCACATTGTCTTCTTATAACGATCAACAATCAACCATTCATGTCAAGTTTAACATCACATGTTCAGGGCATCTGGTTTGCTTGAACATCCTGTGGAAACCATGGGTTAAGTGGGAAACAAAAGTCCTTTTTCAGAAATACACATTAAGACACATTCACATACAAGTCTGTCTTTGTTCATCTGGAACCAGGAGAAGGGGGAGCTGTGTGTGTCCCCCACCAAACAGGGTTCACGAGTTGGTCAGGGTTTTTCCTCTTACGGCACAGCATCCTGGACTGTTGCTCTCGTCTCTCCCCCCTTTGACCATTCCAATGATTTATGGTCCTTATCGGAGGGTTCCGAAACCTCTGAGCTGCCAAAGGCATGGTGGGAACCCAAGGAGATGTCTCCGAGTTGAAGTTACACATTCGGGAAAAGTTCACCAGGTCCATGCTTGAATCTCTGGAGAAGGAATCACTACATATCCCCCCTCTTGGCGTCGTGTGGAATTGTCGCAGGTATTCCATCGGGGCCAAGATGAGTTGAGTCCTTCGGGTGGTCGTAGATGCCGCATGGATCCTGGTGATGAGAGTCACTCATACACTGACTGGTGTGATCTAACATCCCCCACTCCCCTTAGTCAACTGAGAGAGAGTGAGTCAGTAGAATGACCCCCGGGGGTCGCTTGCATTTAGCTAATATCACCTAGACCGAGGTTGATGGAAACTAGATTCACGAGGGAAGTGTAGTTAGGTGGGTGAAGGTGAACCCGGTTCACCTAACATTGTTTGTGGCGAAGTTTGGAGTTCGGACTTGAATAAGGGTAAGTTGAGAGGAACTGGTGAGACTACGTGAGGAAAATTGTTAGATTTATCCTTCTCAAGTTCACTTTATTTAATTTCTTGAACTAGGCATAAGACAGCTTCATAGTGAATGGAATAAGTGTGGCTTAACTGATGAGGAAAATGTTTTTTTTCAAAAAGAAGGAGAAGGAGAAGATAGAAGAAGAAGAAGAAGAAGAAACATGCAATAATCAAGATCGACACGCCTATGAACACAACTATCACAGAGACTAGATATGTTTTTTTTTTTGGTGAGAGAGATAATAGTTGACCTTTGAACTTGTATCAAGGTGGAGCCATGTTCTGCTGTTGGAGGAGCGCTTACATCATTAAGTCTTCTTGAGTGTTCTTTAGTTTTGGTTTGAACACCTAACAGCGATTAAACGAGTCCTTGAGATCTTTTATTCTTCTGAGAGAGAATGAAGCTGACGCTGACTATGGAAATTAGCAGGGTATTGGCTCCCGACCAAACACGAGTTAAAGGGGTAACCAGGTTTCTTATGGTGGTGTCGAGGTCTTGAAAGGCAGAATTGATAGGGGCCAGGTAAATGGTTTGTTCATGTTGTGTGTGTTGAACGAAACGAAACATTAGAATATTTCAGTCTTGACTCCCTAGACAGTGATTTGATGTTAATTTTTAACCGTAAAGCTTATTCTCATGCATTCATCACACATTGGCCACTTCATCTTAACAGTAACAGCAACCAAACAGCAACCAAACAACACGGATATGACACAGGTGTAAATTCAATAACTTATCATTTTTATACAGTCTGTAGTTATGCTTGATGCGGGTTTTCGTATCAGCCTATCCTAGTTATTATCCGGTGTTAGTTTTTTTTTTTGGAGATGTTGGGGTGCGGTGCCGTTTAATTTGGTTTCGGTGAGCCCAGTTGCAAGAAGATTCATTGCTTCTGGTAGATTTGACCAGGGGTCCCACCCAATCGGTTTGCAGGTCTGACTATGGGGAATGTGACTCCCCTGTTTCAGATTAGGTTGAGTCGGCTGGAACTGACAGCATGTTAAGCACCCTTTTATGTAGTCAGCTACATCTTGATGCATGCATGGCCAGTAGGCTACCTGCTGTAGTGCATCAACAGTTGCTTTGACACCCCTGTGACCTGTGCATGGTGCAACATGTGCATATGCTAGCATTACCCCCCTTAGGCTCATTGGAACTGCAAGTCTTGGCATGGCATGTTCATCTGAGACATAAACCAGCAAGCCATCAACCATGCGCAGTTTGTTTTTGACCGTGAGCCAGTGGGACAGTTCCCTGTCCGGCGGGCCGCTATTGGGATTGGGGACGTCATTGTCATGGTCAGCCGTGACGCTGCGAATGAGAGATGACAGGGTGGGATCTTGGTTCTGCCGATTTACCAGATCTGAGTTTTGAAAAACCTGGTCGCATGCCAAATGTAAAGATGTGTTACATTGTGTGGGAGTACTTCTGGATTGTTGGCGAGTTGCGGCCAACACGGCTGGCATGGACTCTGTGTGGATCCGAGCAGGTCGAACGCTCCATGGCTTCCCGTGGGGAGCACCTTCTTTGGCCAAAGTATCTGTGAGGTCATTATACTCTCTGTCTCGGCTGGGAATGTGTGATTGACTCCGTACCTTCTTCCAATGCACTCGCATGTCATGGGTGCTGACTGGATGATCACAGACAGTGAACAAGTCTTTGTGTTTCACTGGCTTGCGTTTGGCCATGAGGAAACGGTTGCGTTTCTGGCCTGGAAGGTGGTAGAGAACGGTGTCAACATTTGAGTTTGAGGGTGTTCGTGGGTTGCTGCACGGGTCGTGTCTCGCCGAGTCACCCCCATTTGCTACTGTATAGTAAGAAGGGTGTGATTCATGCTCTAGCGGCAGAGGTTGACGAACTTGGGCCCAGATTTTAAGACGTTGGAAATCTATAATTCGGATCAAACCTGTTGAGTAAATCTTTGCCGATAAGCAGAGGGATGTTGTTATGTGGTGACACATAGACCGGGTGGACTACAGTCATGGGTCCAATGGTCCAGTGTATTAGCGTTAAGGGGTTCAACTGTGTGCCAACGGTGGAGAATGCCCAGACATCTAATTTACATTTCTGTAATTTGAGAGTTTTATCTTGGGCGTGGGCAGCTCGCTGTAATTGGTCAAACACCTGTGTCGACATGGTAGTGATGTCTGCTGCCGTGTCAACGAGGGCTTCATAGTGAAGCAGATCTTCGAGAGTCGTGGCAAGGTAAAACTTGCGAGCCACCCCCCTTTCTGTCAACTCACCCAAAAGCTGTTGTGTGGGTTGAGCTGGGTGTTTGACCCATGAGTTTTCACCCAAGGGTGGCGAGTCCTGATCATAGTTGACGACTAGGACTGCTGGGTTTGGTGGGTTTGAGGTTAGGTTCTTGTCTGCCGGTGGTGTGGCTTGACTCTCAGTTGCCTCCAGGCCTAGTCTGGAGGGAGGCTTCTTTGGATTTTGTTCCTTGTACCACTGGGCGAACAGCTTGTACATCTGTTCCTCCTCAGGACTGGGATTTTTCTGATTGTCACTTTTCTTACGACGACGGTTAGCCTGGGAATCTGCTTGAGTGGAGGGGACCGGTTTTACGTGGCCATCTCCATGGTTAGCGTGACGACGCCAAACGTTTCCAGGGTGTGGGGGTTTGTGGAAACCCGTCTGGTTGACCACGGACTGCGGTGGCGCTGTGGAGTCATCTGACCATGCCTTCTGTGAGAAGAATGCCTTACGGGCCTGACGAGGACTCGCTTTGCGCTCTGGTTGTCGGTGTGTCTGTGACAAAGGTTTTACTTCTGGCGGGGATACTGGTGCATCCCCTTCAAGTTCCATGTGGGAACTTTGGACACCCAGTGGCAGCAGTGAGTAAGGTGGTTCACCATTTTTCCAGTTGCCCAGCATCTGTTTTGCGAAGCCTTTATCTGCTAGGTCACGCAACTGAAAGCTATTCATAGTGCGGGGGCAGGCTGTCACTCCAAGGTGGTGGCTTGTGCCAGGATGAAGATTTCGGAGGAACAGGGCTTTGAAGTTGAGGTCTTCTTCCATATTTTGCTCATTTTTGTCACCGAAGAATGCTTGTCGGAGTCGGTGATAGTATTGAGCTGGTGGCTCATTTCTCCCTTGTTTGACAGCGATAGCTGACAACAGACCTAGTGAGGGTTCGGGGCTGGAGTATTCCCTCAGCATCATTTTGGTGAGGGTGTCAAAATCATTTTGGACAGCTGGTGGCTGCCTGTCAATGAAGTTGCCTACCTCCCTGCTGGATGTGATTTTGAGGAGGTAGATTTTGTCTGGGGTGGTTGCCTCTGGGAACCGCTGAAGGTGATATTCGATGTCCCTCAGATATGACCTGGTCTCTGTATTACCTCCAGGTTTGGGCTCAAACCGAGGTATGTTGCGAGCCAGTTTGTTTAGTACATTTGTGGTCAGGCCCTGTGTTGGGGCTCTGTCGGGTGGGGCTGCGGCTGCATAACCTCCCTGGTGAGGAGGGTTATTAGGCCAGTGAAGGGAAGCAGAGTCATAGTTTGGTTGTGATCTGCTGCCTTCTGGGTGAGCGGTCCACTGAGAGAAGGGATTGAGAGATTTAAAGGTGATTGGTTGTTCCTTGGAATCTCTGAGCAGAGACCCTGGCTTAGATGGGGGCTTGTGGGCCGCGTCTCTAGCTCTTTGGGTTTGCTCTACTGTGTTTTGCAGCTCATTCTTTGTCCTGCTAAGGTCTTCTTGGAGCTGACTTATATGGTCCTCTAAGGACTTTACGTGGCGGAGGAGGTGGTAGTCCTTTTCTACTTCTTCCTCCTTTTCCGCCGTAATTGAGTCAACCTGACTTTGGAGGGACTGGACCTTTTCATTGGCTTGTTGTAACAACTGCCTGGTTTTATCATGTTCGTCCAGAAGTCGAAGGTAGAGCTCTGTTTGTCGAGGTGCTTGTTTCCTTAATGCTTCTGACAAGGTCTCCACTTCTGCAAGTGCATCAGACAGTTCTTTCTGACAAAAGGATAATCTTGCCTCCACCCGCTTGAGTTCATTCTGAGAGGTCAGTGACTCAGCCAGGGCATCTAGGAGGTCTTGCGTTTGTTGATCTCTGACGGCCTCATGGTCAGTTAGATCTTGTCTCAGTTGAGACACCTCTTGAGTAAGCTCTAGGTTGTCTTGTTTCAGCTTACTAAGTTCTGTGGTGTTTGACTGAGATTCAACCATGTCGAGTCTCTCTGTTAAGAGGGACTCCCTTTGTCTCAGCAGGGCTAGGTCCTGTTGTCCACGCTCCCATTGTCGTTCCCTGTTTTCAATTTCTTTGTCTTTAATTTTTAATTGTGCCACCAAGTTCAGGGTCATGCAACTTAGGGCTTTAACCAGGGATTTATCTTTGGGGTCCGTGGACTCCAATTGGCTCATGAGCTGAGCGATATTATCATTGATAGCGTCAGGTTGATCTGCTGCCAGGGTTGTGCTATAACCTGGGCACATCTTATCAGTGATTGTGGCGAGCAGGTGCTCTAACGAATCCAGGTTTTCGTAGTCGACCGGGGATTCTCTGCTTTCAGCCATTTAATCGTTTGTTTTGTTTTATTGCTGAATTCCTTAATTTACGCTTGCAAGCTAGTTAAAATGTTAAAGGAAAACTTATCAGCGAATTGTTCTTAAGTTATTGAAAACCAACTTAAATTATTGGGATGTTAAAAGTAACGGTTTAAGTAATTGCTATTGTTATTATTCAGGTTGTTGAGATAACCAGGGGATCACTTTAGGTGCGTTACTTTTAGCGGATTTGATTTCTAAAATTTCAATGTTAATTTAAAATTTGTTTGAATCAAATCTCAAATTGTTTAATTGTTTCTACTAATAACTCTTTAAGTTATTTAAGTGAGTAACAAGTTTTTTTGTTTTTTTTTTTTTCAAATTCAATAGTTGGTTTGTCAACTTGGATGCAAGATTTAATTGTGTGGGCTATTTATGGACTGGTTGAATTATTTAATTAATAAGTAATTATTAATTAAAAAGGCAAGGTTTGTTTCTATTGTCGATGTTTCTAATTGAGTAGTGAGACAGCTATTCAATAAAAATATTCAAGTGTATCTGTGTATAAATTTGTAATCTTAATTCTTAATTAAAATTATTTTTATACACAAGTGGGGTTGGAATTACTAGGTTTGTAATTTTAAATCCAAACTGTAGTTTGACTTTGGGTTGGTGACAACAGGTGAAGCGTGTAAGCTGGACAGGTAGAGAAAGACTGTGGAGCAAGAATCTGCAAACACTGAAAAAAAAAAAAAAATAGACAAAGCTTTTTTTTTTTTAAAACACACTGCACAATGGACAGGCAGCACCACAAGCATC